>NC_057731.1:16899169-16968174 GCF_004010195.1 Chiloscyllium plagiosum
GACTGTTTTCCCTGGAGCGTCGGAGGCTGAGGGGTGACCTTATAGAGGTTTACAAAATGATGAGGGGCATGGATAGGGTAAATAGACAAAGTCTTTTCCCTGGAGTCGGGGAGTCCAGAACTAGAGGGCATAGGTTAAGGGTGAGTGGGGAAAGATATAAAAGAGACCTAAGGGGCACATTTTCACACAGAGAGTGGTACATGTATGGAATAAGCTGCCAGAGGATGTGGTGGAGGCTGGTACAATTGCAACAGTTAAGAGGCATTTGAATAGGAAGGGTTTGGAGGGATATGGGCCGGGTGCTGGCAGGTGAGACTAGATTGGGTTGGGATATCTGGTCCGCATGGACGGGTTGGACCGAAAGGTCTGTTTCCATGCTGTACATCTCTATGACTCTAATACATGGATACTATTTTTGAGGAGCTGAAATTCATGCCCGTTAAAATTGTAACAATGGGAGACACTATGCCGGGGGTTGTTAAGTCCAACTCTGCCAGTGGGCGGCACGGTGGCACAGTTTGGGCGGCACGGTGGCACAGTGGTTAGCACTGCTGCCTCACAGCGCCAGAGACCCGGGTTCAATTCCCGCCTCAGGCGACTGACAGTCCAAAGATGAGCAGGTAAGGCGAATTGGCCATGCTAAATTGCCCGTAGTGTTAGGTAATGGGTAAATGCAGGGGTATGGGTGGGTTGCGCTTCGGCGGGTCGGTGTGGACTTGTTGGGCCGAAGGCCTGTTTCCACACTGTAATGTAATCTAATCTAATGTAATGTAATCTAATCTAGGATGTGGCAGAAAGGCGAACAGCAACGTCTCCTTGAAGCAGGGTTGAAGGCAGCCAAGAAGGCTTACTTTGACAGGCCCTCATCGGCAAGCTACTGAGGATTACGGCACTGTGCACACGCAGACAGCAAAGAAGGAGCTTACTTTCACAAAACAAAGGTTATATGAGCATGGTGACAAGCCAGGCAAGTACCTTGCATATCTCACCAGGAAAAGGAGTGCCCCTGAAGCCATTATGTCGATTAGGGAAGGATCTGGGAACGTAACATCGGATTCGAAAAAGATTAATGTGGCATTCCAGAGATTTTATTCTGAGTTATACCAATCGGAGGGTTGTGAGGAGGGACAGGCCAAGATGAAGTCCTTTTTCAAGGATTTGGACCTCCCGGGTGTGATTCCCAAACAAGAGTCTTTTCTCAATGCACCCTTATCAGAGCAAGATGCTGTGTAGCAGCTTCAGAGTGAAAAGGCGCCCAGCCCTGATGGGCTTCCCAGCGAATTCTATAAGGAATTTATAAAATGTCAGGCCCAATGCTCAACATGTAAAATGACTCATACACAGTCATGATCACCTTCCACCATCTCTGAGAGAGACCAATATTTCGCTTAATCTTAAAAAAGGGAAGGTCCTGGAGGACTGTGCTTCGTACAGGTTCATTTCACTCTTAAAATGTGGACGTCAAAATCCTCTCTCAGCCTATTGCGTTAAAGGCTGAAGACTGTGTTACCTTCTGTTGTTAAAGAGGACCAGACAGGCTTCATAAAGGGCCGCAAATCCTCCAACAATGTTAGGAGGCTGCTTAATGTAATTTAAGTGTGTCAACAACAGCCAATACAGGGATTGGTGATTTCTCTAAGTGCAGAGAAGGCAGTTGGCAGAGTTGAGTGGTTGTACCTTTTTTATACTCTGGAGTGGTTTGGCTTCAGCGAAGCATGTGTAAGATGGGTAAAGGTTCTCTACAGTGACCCACTGGCTGCGGTCATCACCAATGTGAAAAGTAATGCTCTCGCTATTCAAAACAAGAGTCTTTTGTTTGGCCGAGTTGAGTTATCATCATTTGTTAGTTTGTTGTTGGTTATTATTTATTTAATTAGTTAGCAGTTTGAGATTTTTTTTTTGATGTTATTTCTTTGTATAGTTTTGAATTGTACTGTTTTATATTTGCGTAATATTTTAAAAATCTATTTTTCAACAAAAATACATTTTAAAAATATTCTAAATTTTCACTTTTTCTCACAAAGTTTATGAAAAGTAGACATAATGAAAACGATCAAGGATTCAACACAGTCATGATCACCTTCCACCATCTCTGAGAGAGACCAATATTTCGCTTAATCTTAAAAAAGGGAAGGTCCTGGAGGACTGTGCTTCGTATAGGTTCATTTCACTCTTAAAATGTGGACATCAAAATCCTCTCTCAGCCTATTGCATTAAAGGCTGAAGACTGTGTTACCTTCTGTTGTTAAAGAGGACCAGACAGGCTTCATAAAGGGCCACAAATCCTCCAACAATGTTAGGAGGCTGCTTAATGTAATTTAAGCGTGTCAACAACAGCCAATACAGGGATTGGTGATTTCTCTAGGTGCAGATAAGGCAGTTGGCAGAGTTGAGTGGTTGTACCTTTTTTATACTCTGGAGTGGTTTGGCTTCAGCGAAGCATTTGTAAGATGGGTAAAGGTTCTCTACAGTGATCCACTGGCTGCGGTCATCACCAATAGGGTAACGATCAAGCAATTTTAACATTTTAGGGGCAGCCAGCAGGGCTGTCCTCTTTCACCATTGCTTTTTACATTGGCGATTGAACCATTGATGGAGGCCATTCGTAGGGATCTAATACGTTGATTCCAGAAGTGGAGTCAAAATTACATAAGAGTTTGTCGTACGCGGACGATGTCCTCATTCTTTTTTTAAAAACCAAATCCAGCAGTATCGGTGCCTCGCTTGATACGATGCAGCAGCATGTTTGGCACCTTTTCGGGATACAAGATTAATTTTGCAAAATCAGAGGCTATGCCTATGGGTTGTCTTACAAAGGTGTTAGGTCTTGAGGGCGAATATCAATTCCCATCTAAGTGCTCACAGGGGGGTTTTGTGCAATTGGGCATATTCATCACTAGTTCTTGATCGGTTGTTCCAAGCTAATTTTGTTCAATTATTCGACAAAACCAAACAAGATCTTCAAAGATGGAAGGCACTTCTGGTCCCATGTCAGGTCGGATAGTGCTTAAGATGAATATTCTCCCCTAGTTGTTGTATCCTATATGGATGCTCCTTCTGATTTTCAATAAGCAAACATTCAGGAGACTGAATGGCTGGTTCAGCTCTTTTATTTGGCATTGTAAGCAGCCCCTTATTAAATTAGTGAAAGATGTGGGGGGGGGGGTGGATCTCCCGAACATTAAAAATGATCAACTAAGCTTGGTTTCATCTTATGTGAGTGATTGGGCCTGTGGGGACCCTCTTTCAGCATGGTTAGGTATCAAAACCCCTCGGGCAGGGTGCTCCCTTCCTAGCCTGCTGTGTTCGAACAAAATGAGGACAGTTAGGGAATATTGCCATAACCCAATATAGTTAGCAATATTGTTAAAGCGTGGAGGGCAATTCAGCAGAGGGAAGGCAATATTGTCAAAACATCTTAGTTTACACCTTTAGTGGGTATGCCAGGTTTTCAACTGGGGATACTAGATTCAGGATTCAAACATTGGCAGCTGGGGGGGGCGGGGTGTCTTGCATGGGCGATTTATTTGAGGGAGACACAATGATGTCCTTTGATCAGTTAGCACAGAAATACAAGCTATCTAACAGGGACCTGTTTCGTTTTTTTCAAGTTAAGGATTTTATTAAAAAAAAAGACTACACTTTTGACTGATCCCTAAAAATCTGAATAGAGAGGAGGGTGTTCAGGGCTAACAGTACACTTTCTGTCAGCACTTTATATCATCAATTGGGGGGTACCCCCTCAGATGGGTTTGATCGACTCTGCAGGTTGTGGGAGAGAGAGCTCGGCATTGAGTTCTCCTCAGAGGTATTGGAAGATATTTGGGAAAACGCAAGATATCAATTTGCAATAGGACCCATGCTGTAGAGTTGAAGATTCTCAACAGGGTCCACTCGGCTCTGGATCATTTGTTAAAATTTAAACCAGGGGCACCTTCCACATGTCTCAAATGCAAGATTGATACAGGCACTCTTACCCATTGTCTCTGGTCTTGTGGTAGGCTTCAAACATACTGGAGCGCTGTGGCGGGTGCAATGGAGGGGATTTTGGGTGTAAGGGTGGAGAAGGACCAGATATCTCTTCTCCTTGGCCCGCCCAGTGTGTTCTCTGTAGATGCGTATAAGAAAATACTTTTCAACACCCTCACTTTGTGCGCAAGAAAGAATGTCTTGTTAGGGTGGGTATCCGAAAATCACCCAGGCTTGTCGGGTTGGCAGAAGATTGTTATGGAGCATATCCCCTTGGATTTTGTCACAAGTATGGTACACCACAAGATTGAGAGTTTCTATAAGACATGGCTGCCCTTTTTGGAATACCTGGACACAGATTTGTCCGCCACACTAATAAGGGCTTTTATATAGCTGTAATGATTGCGCTCGATGAGTCCAATACCCAGAGAGGGGAACTGCAAATGTCTGAATATGTGAAAAGTAATGCTCTCGCTATTCGGGACAAGAGTCTTTTGTTTGGCTGAGCTGAGTTATCATCATTTGTTAGTTTGTTGTTGGTTATTATTTATTTAATTAGTTAGCAGTTTGAGATTTTTATTTTTTTGATGTTATTTCTTTGTATAGTTTTGAATTGTACTGTTTTATATTTGTGTAATATTTTAAAAATCTATTTTTCAACAAAAATACATTTTAAAAATATTCTAAATTTTCACTTTTTCTCACAAAGTTTATGAAAAGTAGACATAATGAAAACGATCAAGGATTCAACGGATATAAACAGCACCAACTACTAGAATAAAAAGGGATTTCTCGTCCATTTGTAGATACAGTTAATAAATTAGCAGTAAAACATTCAACTGTATTAACAGATTTCAAGAACAGCTTTCCAATTGGGTGAAAAAATTTGCATTTTTTTTAATTTATGAAGAGTAGTACAAATCCACTTCTGATATTATGTTAATTGGAGTGAAATATAACTAAAATATTACATAAATAATTGTTATATTAAAGAAATGCTATCAAAATAGATTTTAAAATAAATCAAAGAATTACTTGAAAAATCAACTAAAGAAAGTAATTATATGTAGAAGGGTATGTTTTACTGTTATCTTTAATTAACGCCCACAACATGAACATACCAGCAAATTTCGCACTTCCCCTCGTGGCCTTGTATGATTAAACCACCCAACATTGGGCAAGTCCCACATTCCATTGCTAGTTTGTATTAGCATGGGTAGATTGTGAGGGAGCTATAATTACCCACACCACTTAGTCAAAACATATTCAATGCCCAAGGATCCTCAAGTACAAGCAAAGACTTTGGATGAAGGATCCTTCTGCAGAACAAGTAATACTAAGAACTGAAATGAACAAATTGCAGAAGAGGAATAAAGCAACAGACTAGATCACTCAATTTTTCAACAAGTTCTCAAAATTCATCTAGACAGGTCCAGATGTGTTGGAGGTTGGGCTCAAAGCCAATGGGGAAAAAGTGACTATGAAACAGATTTTTAAAATCAATTATATAGTACTGACAGAAAATATAAAAGGAAGAAATACTTAAGGCAGGGAATCAGTAAAATTGAAAATGCAGATTCAAAATAAGATATCAAATGATGTATGAAGAAAGTGAGCACTTAAGGAAAAAATAAGTCTGTGCTGCAGGAGCATGGGAGTGATTTAAGCAAACACCTCTGCATTGTTTTGCAGTCAAATGAATGGATACGTGAAACAGAGGGAGATACAGGATTATCAGGAGAGATTAATGCAGTGGACCAAGTTTTGCAGGGATAACAAGTTGTCACTAACACAATGCTACAAGCACCTATCGCTCTATTAAAACGGACAAATTATTTACCTGGGTAGTTTAACAAAAGATAACTAAAAGAATAATGTTAATCACAGGGCAGTGATTGCAAAAGATGCATCTGAGATCATGGAGTTGTATGCAATCGAAGAATCAAACTGATGGTAGACAAAACAATATTTAGGTGTCATGTTGATCAATTGACTGTATGATGAACATCGAACCTTGAACACATATCACATGATAACCCAGGGAGAAGACTAATTAAATAAGAATGCTCAACAAATAGTGAAATGAATTAGCAATAACAGAATGATGAGCCTAATTAGAGCAGTATAATTAAATTGCAAACCATAAAATACTTGGGTGGACAAAAAAAAACGATACCAAGGAAGTTGGACTTAAAAACAGTAAATTCCATGAGTACAAAAAAAGTACTCGATAAATTTGTCAGTGAAGATGTAAATATAGCAACAGCCAGCAGTGGGAGAGATAGAAACATGAGGTGGCTAGGGTACAAACTAGATTAGATTACTTACAGTGTGGAAACAGGCCCTTTGGCCCAACAAGTCCACACCGACCCTCTGAAGAGCAACCCACCCGGACCTATTCCCCTACATTTATCCCTTCATCTAACACTATGGGCAATTTAGCATGGCCAATTCACCTAACCTGCACATTTTTGGACTGTGGGAGGAAACCGGAGCACCTGGAGGAAACCCATGCAGACACGGGGAGAATGTGCAAACTCCACACAGACAGTTGCCTGAGGTGGGAATTGAACCCGGGTCTCTGTGCCGCTAAAAACATTCCAGGAGCACTGCTGGAAAAGAAGGCTACTCAATGTTATATTACGATTCAATATTCCATTCAGCAATTCACCAGCCTTTCTCGAGGCCAAAAAGCATCAGTTATGAGTATGACACTCAAAAGAACTGTAGTTTTTGTGCTTTGTAAATTATCTGCCAAGGTTTAAAAAGTAATTGTTAGTTAACAAAAAAATCAAGGTAAGATGAGTGCATTCTTGGTGTAAACAATCTGACTGGATATCAAAGTATTTTACCCAATTTTTTCATCATCTTCGTTCTTGTGTGTGTGACATTACTAGTAAACCAGTGGTTGTCGCCCATCCCTACCTACTTGCCTCAATTGTTTGCTTATTCATTTCAAAGGGCAGTTTAGAGTCAACCATATTTGGGCAGATCTGAAGTTACAAAAGGTCAGACCAGGTCAATTGGTAGCTTTCCTTCCCCATGGTCATTGGTGAGCCAGATAAGATTGTCATTGTTGTAAAAACCTATCATTCAATTTCAGAATTTATTAAGGAAATTAAAATTCCACCAGGTGTCGGAGTACATTTTAACTGAGGTCCTCACAGTAATGGCCTGGATTTCTAGACTAGTTGCCTCGTGAAATATCCGTTTTATACCACTATACCCCTAAAAAGAGAGCGCACAATGCTTAAAAACAGTATTAACTTACATATGCAATTATTCTCATGGGTTGGGGTTGCTTGGAGTCTGGACAAAGTTTGGCAGTAGAGGAGGAATTTATAGATTTATATTTTTAAAATAGAAAAAGGCAGTGCTTTGTAGAGTTTAAAATTAATTCCTCCTATTATAAATTCCTGTGTTTGTTTGTGCACAGCTAGACAATGGTGCACAGCATAACGAACAATAAAGTGACCATGCCGTAAGTATAACTCTTTCTTTCTTCACAAATGCTGCAAGATCTGTTGACTATTTCCAGAATTTGCTATTATTAAAAACAATAAAATGACTTGTAAATCACAAATTAACTAATTAATCTGTGCTTTATTAATCTTACCCAGTTTTGGAAAGACAATTAAGTATTCAGCGTTACACTGTGGACATGCCACTCTGGCAGTACTGTTGCCCCTTTGCTTTTCATCGACCCATCGCTGTAGACAAGCTTGGTGAACCCATTTGGTGGATCCTCTGCACCTGCAAGGCCGAACCCATTCTGCTGTCCGATCGTCTTCATCAGTGGCAAAACACACCCAACAACTCCTAAAATGAAAAGAAAATCATCAAATACTAAAACATCACTAAACCCAAGAATTCATCTTCTACCAGAAAATGTAACACAGTCTTTAGTGATTATTCATAATGGAAACACTTAGTCATAACAAAGTTTTAGACTCTGAATTCTTTTCTCTCCTGCGTGATTTTTCTGAATATTGCTGGGTACTAGATTAGCGGTCTGTTATTATTTAAACTATGGGATTGTCCATAGACCAAACGTGTCAGAGAGAGTACATCTTAATGTTTGGTAAAGAGGTTTTCCAAAAAAATGAAAATTTTAAAAATAGTGCATAAAAAAGTTTGAGCTTTTGTTGGTTGATAAACAGATATAAAGAATAATGTCTATGACCCCAGTGGCAGAGGCAAGAACAAATATCACAGGTGCTGCTCCTGGTCTGAACCCTGTATAGGAACAGTGAAAATAATGGGCAACCCTTCAGAGTCTGGGAAACCGTGACAGGTGTTTTCCTCAATGACCTCGTTCCAGCGGCTGATGAAATCTGCCCAGAGATATTGGCTTTAAACTTTAAAGAAACCTTTGACTTGCTCTTTAGCTAGACAAATACAAGAAAAATGTAGAAAGCAACACATGGGGCGGGGTAAGAGAATAAACAGGCAAACAGCAATGAGTGCAGTATAAATGCAATATGAAGCAATGCAAGTGATCGCAGTATACCTTAGCAGGAATGCTTCCTTTGAAATAATCACCCATCATCCTTCAATTAAACCAACTGTTGTCACCAACAGTCCATTAATGAAAATCTATCATTTTAAAATCTTCTAAATTACTTTTTGGCGAGACTGGAGAGTAAGGCAAAACCTAAGATCTCATGGCTATTCTGGGAATTTGGGAATCTTCTTCATTGGCCAAAATTGACGTATTTGATTCAATAAATCATGCAACTGTAGAGATTCAGCTTCAAAATCTGGATGTCCCAGAAGCTTCTTTGTAATTCTGCAAACATTTCACCGTGAGATGACGACTACAATTTCCAGTGGGAGGACTGGAGCAGATCACCTTGAAAATTTAGCCCCACTGTGAAAGCTCACATTTATATTTTCAAAATATCCGACAGTGGCTATTTACCTCATCAGTTTTAAGTAACACTTGAATGAAAAGCTTAACCTCAGGGCCTCCAAGCCAAACATATAACCACCAATGACATACATGATTACAAACTTGTTGCCCAAGGGGGTGGCATGATGACTCAGTGGTTAGCATTGCTGCCTTACAACACCAGGGACCTGGGTTCGATTCCCACCTCAGGTGAGTGTGTGGATATTGCACATTCTCGGTGTCTGTGGGGGTTTCCTCCAGGTGCTCTGGTTTCCTCCCATCCTCCAAAAGTGTGCAGGTTAGGTGGATTGGCCATGCTAAATTGCCCATAGTGCCCAAGAATGTCAAGCCTAGGCTAGCTGAGTTAGCTGTGGAAAATGCAGAATTGAAGGGATAGGGAAGGGGCATGAGTCTGGATGGGATGCTCTTTGGAGGGTTAGTGTACACATGATGGGCCAATTGGCCTGCTTTCACACTGTAGGGATCCCATGATCTACACCACATTTCTAGGCCTGTTGACCCTTCAATTCTGCATGCAAGAAATTCAATCTGCTCTTGAAATATATGGTCAAAACTCATATCAGCCCATATCTTGCCAGCCAAACATTCTTCTCATGCATGGTGAAAGAGCAACACTGAAACATAGTCTGATAGCCATCTCTCTGAAAAAGCCAATGTCAAGAGGATCTAACACTGGAGCAGCTGCATCATTTAAACCTTCTCCAAGTCACAGCAGACAGTTTTTAAAAATAAAGACATCCATAAGCAATAGGAGCAGAAATGAGGCTATTCAGTCCATCAAGTCTGCTCTGCCATTCAACCATAACTGCTAAGTTTCTCAACTCCATTCTCCTGCTTTCGCCCCGTAACCCTTGATACTCAAGAACCTAGCCATCTCAATCTTAAATACACCCAATGACCTGGCCTCCACAGCATTCTGTGGCAATGAATTCCATAAATTCACCACTCTCTGGCTGAAGGAGTTTCTCCTCATCTCCACTTTAAAAATGTCTTCCCTTTACTCGAAGGCTATACCTAGTTTCCATTGGTAGGAGAGACATCTTCCCAACAACTACTCTGTTCAGGCCATTTAGTATTCTGTATGTTTCAATTAGATTTCCCCCCATCCCACCCTTCTAAACCCCACTGAGTATAAACCCATAGTCCTCAAACATTCCTCATGGGTTAAATTTTTCATTCCTGGGACTATTCTCGTGAACTTCCTCTGAACACGCTCTAGGGCCAGTACATCCTGAGATATGGGGCCCAAACAAGCGACCTACCAAAAAGCACTCTGCATCAGTGACATGAATGTTCAAGAGAAACTGCATCTCAGTAATGCCTCTGCCACATCCTTCAGATCCAAAAGGAGGACAGTTAAACAAACAACCACTTATGTCCTTCCTGAAGTCCAATCTACGAGTACTCATGCCAAACTCCTCCAAGATCAACTTTGATGGACTGACATTCTGTACAGTCAAAAATGATCTTCATCAAGTGCTGTTTTCTCAATTCTCCAGTGATGAATGGTCCAAAAGGAAAAGGAAAAACACTCAAAGGCAATCTAAAGTTCACCCTGAAGGAGGAGGTATTGACATTAGTAACTGAAACGCTTACTGCCAATTATGTAAAATGGCAACAATCTGTCCATCAGGTTGCACCATACAGAGTTCCTTTGCTTTAAATGAATGAATGAATGAAGCAGAACTGTAACAGCAGAAAAAGAATAAATCTTTACTCCAGATCTGTTTTCTCTGTGTCCAAGGATCTGTGGGTTGAGAAATAACCTGTTCAAGCACATGAAGATCCGAGATAGAAATGTACAACTTTGAGTAGATGCCATCCTTGTAACAAGGGACAGCTGGTCATGACAAAAACGTTTTTCACTCGTCAACATCCTGGAAGTTGAGGTTGGAATTAAATCACACATTAAGAATCAATTAAACTACAAGCAATTAATTTCATAAACAGTTCGGAGTTAGGAATTAGAATACGGTGATAAATTTTACACTGCACTTATCTTTGTTTTCTGCCCAATTAGGATTAGGAAGGGAGAAAGTCAGACAAAGCTCATGCGCATTCACTGCATGACATCCTTTCAACACAAGCACTGTGCTTCTTGCCAAATTTTCCATTTTCTTGTATTGAATAAAACATGACCTTGATAAAGCAGTGAATTAGGTCAGTACTCAGATAACAAACTGAAACAGGAAAAACCAGCTAGGTGAAACCTCTCGTGGAAACAAAGCTTCATTTCTTATGGTAACTCTAGCCTCCTCCTTAGATGAGTCCACAAAAAGCAGAATCAATATCTGATGTATTTTGCTCTGCTGTGTGCTTAAAATGCATGAAGGAAAAAGACAGCATTTTTACAGTGCATCTTAACTTTATTTTGCAGGACAATGGTGTAAAACTAAATTCACTTGGTAGCTGAACATTTCTCACATAATTATCATGAAGCAACTTTTTAAAATGAGAGAGTGTATTTAAAATGGGATTTATAATAAAGGTCACATTATAGCATTATTTCCCTTGTTGATCAAAAACAAAGCATGAGTTAAGAATTGATAATATATAGTGCACTAAATATTGTTTTGCATGCTAACAAGTCAAAATGACATCTTCTGCATCTGCTAAGAAACTACTCCCTCAGGTACCCTTCAACATATACAAGGAGAAACACACGATCGACCATCTATAGATGCAATGCCACACTACGTAATTGGAGTATTCAAGTGCTGCAATGCCAAGCACCCTTAGTAATAGGATTCCTTTTAACAATTTAGCAATATCACCTTCCTCTTCCTAAATGCAGCTGTGCTGAACAAATGACTCTACAAAAGGTAAAAAAGATACTGGAAATCAGAAATTAAAACAAAAGTGCTGGATATACAAAGCAGGTCAACTAGCTTCTAAGGAGAGATAAAACAGTTAATGATACAGGTCAGTAACCAAAAGTCATTTGATCAGAAAAGTTTCCTAATAAATGATGCCAACTGACCTATTCAGTCCAGTATTTTCTATTTTAATTGCAAATGATTTACTGCACAACAGTACATCACTGCAGCCCCTCTGAAATGTTACTACACCTTTAACGTCAATGCATTTATGACTGCTAATTACCCTTAAAATGCACATTTGCAGTTAGTATGACAAAGAATACAATTTATATTGGTTCTTTAAAAGGAAAATGATTCTGCAGCATTTTTGGCATGACAGTTTGCTGCAAATCACTTTATAGTCAGGTTTTGGAAGTGTAGTCTCTTTTGCACCATAAGAGAAAGGATAAAAAAAATGTTTTTTAAACTATGAAATTGATGGATACACACTGAAGAAGATACTGGGGAGAAGTTCTTTTCCCATCTTGGATGTGGCAAGCGAACTATCATGACAAGGCAGGCAAAAACCCAGCAAAAAACCTCAGACAGCACCTTCCAAACCTATGACCCGTGCCACCTAGAAACACAATTACCTACAAGCTTCATTTAAAGCTCCACACTATCCTGATTTGGAACTATGTCCTGTGACAAAATCATGGAACTCCCTTTCTAACAGCAATGTGACTTACCTATATCACATTGATTGTAGTGGTTCAAGAAGATTGCCCACCACAGCCCCAAAGGCAAATAGAGATGTACAATTAATGCTGGCCTAACCAATGACATCTAATTCACTTTAATGAAAGAAATACTTGGTCATTGTGCACAGGTCTCTGGAGAGGTTGAACACATGAGCTCCTGACCCAGGAGAAAGAGCACGACCAACTAAGCCATAGTTTTAAGTTTTCAAGATCTTTACAGAGGTATCCTGGTTAAATTAGCAAAATCACTTGTGCACTTTCCAGATTCAACTTTCTGAAAAAAAAAAGAACTGTGCACAGTCAGGAAGGAGAGATTGCATCCTGACTGAGAGACAGCCCAAGTGAGTAGATAGCTCAGGGAATTTGGGGGCAGCATAAGAATTCGCTACAGAGGGGAAGAGGTGCTTTTAGTTTATTTTTTTGTCTCAATTTGTAAAGGTCTTTTACAGGATAACATTTTTGTCAAGATAAATTGAAGTCCCATTTGGGATTGGAAGCTATGCACAAAATAAAGTGACAAAATAGGAAATCCCGAAGTTCAATGGTACGTAATAGCTACTGATGTGACTATCATTACAGTTTACTTTGAGATAAAAGATAAATAGGAGAAATATTTACAGGTTACTAAAAAGGCTAGTGGGAAACTTTTAAAAATCAAAATTAAGAATGTAGCAAATAAAATAGAGATGCATGGCCAGGCAACGTGCTGTACCTGCAAGATGTGGGAAGCAGCAGACTCCACTGCGGTTCATAGTGACCACATCTATAGCTAGTGTCGGTTGCTTGAGGAATTCTGGTTAAGTTGATGAGCTGGAGTCTGAGGTTTGAACACCATTGTACATCAGGGAGGGTGAAGAATTACCAGAATGTGGTGTTTCAGAAAGCAGTCACACACCTTAGATGAAGCACCTCATATTTAGTCAGTGGTCAGGGATGAAGGGTGTGACTATGAGTGACACACATACAGGGATCTAGGAGATATGATAGCGAAGGAGGCTTTTGGTATGCTTTCCTTTATTGGTCAGAGTATTGAGTACAGGAGTTGGGAGGTCATGTTGCGGCTGTACAGGACATTGGTTAGGCCACTGTTGGAATATTGTGTGCAATTCTTGTCTCCTTCCTATTGGAAAGATGTTGTGAAACTTGAAAGGGTTCAGAAAAGATTTACAAGGATGTTGCCAGGGTTGGAGATCTGACTATAGGGAGAGGCTGTACAGGCCTGTTTTCCCTGGAGTGTCGGAGGCTGAGGGGTGACCTTACAGAGGTTTACAAAATTATGAGGGGCATGGATAGGATAATAAGACAAAGTCTTTTCCCTGTGGTCAGGGAGTCCAAAACTAGAGGGCATAAGTTTAGGGTGAGAGGGGAAAGATATAAAAGAGACCTAAGGGACAACTTTTTCACGCAGAGGGTGGTACATGTATGGAATGAGCTGCCAGAGGATGTGGTAGAGGCTGGTACAATTGCAACATTTAAGAGGAATGAATACGAAGGGTTTGGAGGGATATGGGCCAGGTGCTGGCAGCTGTGACTAGATTGGGTTGGGATATCTGGTCGGCATGGACAGGTTGGACCGAAGGGTCTGTTTCCATGTTGTACATCTCTATGACTCTAACCATGCCCTAAGTTCATCTGCCTTCCCCGTTTTGCCTTTTGCACTGAAATAGATTTAAGAGTCCTACTTTGTTCTCTGCTTTGTCCCTGCCTGCCCTGACTGTTTGACTTGCTTCTTTCTCAACTGTAGCACTCTCAGATTGATCTCTTTCCTCACTATCCCCCTGAGTCTCCATCCCTCTCACCCCCCCACCCCGCCAAACCTTACTAGTTTAAATCCTCCTGAGCTCCAGCAAATCTCCCTGCCAGTATACTAGTCCCCTTCCAATTCGGGTGCAATCCATCCTTTTTGTACTCACTTCTACCCCAGAAGAGATTCCAATGATCCAAAAATGTGAATCCTTCTCCCAGACACCAGCTCCTCAGCCATGCCGTCATCTGCTCTATCCTCCTATTCTTGCCCTCACTAGCTCATAGCACCAGGAGTAATCCGGATATTACTACTCTCTATGACCTCCTTTTCAAATTCCTGCCGAACTCTCTACATTCTCCCTTTAGAATGCCATCTTGACATTAAATGTTACATTTGACTGGATGTGACAACTAGGAGCCCCCCGTAAACTCGACTCAATGGGAAATTGAGGAAAGGCCCTCTGCTGGTTGTAGTCATACCCAGTACAAAGAAATAACGTTATGGCTGTTGGAGATTAGTCATCACAGCTTCAGGACATTGCTGCAGGGAGTTCCTCAGGGTGGTGTCCTCAGTCTAAACTCTTCAGCTGCTTCATCAGTGACATTTCCTCAATCATCAAGTCAGAAGTGGGGATACTATAGGTTGCACAATGTTGGGTATCATTTGCAACTACTCAGATAAAATAAAGCTTGTCCATGTCCCAATGCAGAAAGACATGAATATCAAGGTTTAGGCTGACAAATGGCAAATAACACGTGCACTATAATAGTATTTTGTCTTTTCAACAAAGAAATCACAAATGGTTCTGTTAAGATAGTTCTATTCACAGATATTTTTAATTAACAGACTTAAATAAATGCCGGAATAAAATCCAAACACTACAGATGTTGGAGATTTGAAAAAAACAAACAATGTGCTGCAAAAGCCAGCAGAACTGGCAGCATCCGTGGAGATAGAAACAGAGTTAACATTTTCAGTCTAATATGGCGAATTCAATTGAAGGGGGCTGGAGAAGTGATGCGTTTTATGGTGAAGAAGAATCAAACGCCAGTCAGTACTGTAATGGATGTGAGTTTGGAGATGAAGACATTAGTGGGTGTCCAATCCCTTCGTCATTAAACAACTATGTAAATAATGTATTCTTATTTTTTTTTGACTGTGGACTGAAACGTGAAAAGGACTATATTACATTATATCCCCATAGGATCCCCACACCATGCAGTTGTACAAAAAATGTCTTGTTGGCCTACCTCAAGCTTTAGAGAAACTGTCAATAAACATTTACAATATTGGTTTTGAGTAATACCAACAATATCATCAGGGAAATGGTAGCATGATAATAATGATACTGCATTAGAAACCAAAAGCTCAGGCCAAGGCCAAGGGCAACCAGAATTGCATGTGGTGCTCCTGTAGAGGCCTCAACACAATGTCCCAACTCCTATACGCAAAGGTCTGAGCAATGAAGGCAAGCGTGCCAAAGACCTTATCCACCCTGTTTACCGGTGACACAAATTTCAAACAATTATGTACCTGCACCCCTAGGTCTCGGTTTTACAATACTATCCAGGGCCCAACCATTAATTGTGTAAGTCCTGCCCTTTGTTTTACTAAAATGAAATATTTTGCATTTATCCAAATTAAAAACTTTATCTGCCACTCCTCAGCCAAGTGATCCAATTGATCATAATCTCTTTGTAATCTTAGATAATCTTCTTCAGTGTCAACTAAACCAATTTTGGTGTCATCTGCAAATTTATTAATCATGCCTGCTATATTCTCACCAAATCATTTATATAAATATCAAACAGAAGTGGACCCAGTACCAATGCCTGTGAAATACTGCTGGAATGAGGCTTCCAGTCTGAAAAACAACTGTCCACCATGGGGACATGGTCAAGTGTTCGACATTTTTAATAAAACGTCATCAGTTTCTACTTCAGTGAAGAGATCACAAAAAGGCAAATGGACACTTAAAACAGTGGCTCGGTGGCTAGCACTGCTTCCTCAGTGCCAGGGATCAATTCCAGCCTTTGGCGACTGTCTGTGTGGTGTATGCACATTCTCCCTGTGTCTACATGGGTTTCTTCCAGATACTCCGGCTTCCTCCGACAATCCAAAGATGTGTAGGTTAGGTGAACTGGCCATTCTAAATTGCCCATAGTGTTCAGGGTGCATTAGTCAGGGATAAATGTAGAGTAATAGGGTAGGGAGAATAGATCTGGATGGGTTACTCTTCGGAGGATTGGTGTGGGCTTGTTGGGCCACAGGGCCTGTTTCTACACTGGAGGGATTCTAGGATTCTAAAACAGCTCAAGAGCAAACTTTCACAGCCATCCGTACCAACATGTGAATTTTACTGTCAGTTACTCTTGTTACTTGTTTTCACTGTTACGTTGCACCACTAATTAGTCCATTTTATAATGTTAGGAGAATAGGGCCAGAGGTACCCTTGTGGCAATATTAATAAGAGTCAAGACTCTTATTAGGTTTCTAAACTATGAGACATGGTTGCTGACAGAACATACATTATGGTGTCAAAATCCTATCCACAACTTACTTTACATGTCAAAAAGATTGCTGCAATGCCACAGCAGCTTCCACAAAAGAAAAGTCTTGAATCAAGCACCAATTAAGTATTCAGTTCATTCACCAACGTTTTGTTAGACACTGTAGCATACAAATTGGTGGGTGATTTTACTCAAATAGTAATGGCAATAGTGCTAAAAAAATAATTAATTAACTGTGAAGTATTTGAAATGCTTTGGGAGCTAACAGTATGCCAAATAAAATGCATTATTTTTCAGTTTTCACATAGTACATAGCTACACAAAAGGTTATTAGAGACAGGGATGCCTCTGCTGTTTTGTACTGTAATGCCTTTTCAACTATCAATTTGTTTGCTCTGACTGCGGAAGTCAAAAAAACCGCTAATCCCATTCAATATTTTGTAACCAAGAAACATACATGCACAAGAAGAAATATGAGCAATAGTCTGGGGTTCCAAATTGGTTGCTTGTCATGTGTGCATGGCGAACCTCTCTATATTAACTGAACTAAAAATAACACAGCAACCCAAAAGCCTAGATTTTATACGAAGACAATTGAGGCCATCAACACCCAGAGGGAATAGTAGATCAGACACCAACATCCAACCCAAATACAGTTAAACAGAAAAGTCTGAATGGCCCTGCTCTTCTAAGAGTTTTGACACAACAGGGTTTTGCTAAAAGATCAAGTGTGGAAATCAATGAAGGAGTGAAGTAATGGTACTTCAAACCTGATATTAACACGTCAGAATATTAGTGCTTGTCTGTTCAAGTGTTTGTGAATTTCTAATGCTGTGATGAGCTTTAGTTATTGCCAATGACCTTGCTCACATTGAAACTCATTTTTAAAAGTATAAAATTTTGTTACTTCAAATTTTAATTATTATTTGGTAATGAAGTTATTCTAAATCTTAGTGATTTTGACTCAAATCTAGAGGGCACGATAAAGACATTTGTAGATGATATGAACATTGTTATCAATTAGGTGCCAAAGAACAAAGGCTGGGACTACTGGAAGATAACAATGGCTTGGTCAGGAGGTAAGAAAAGTGGCAAATGGAATTCAACCATAGATGTGTGACAATGTATCAATGAGGAGCAAATAAAGCCAGGGGATATAAAATAAATAATCAAAATCTAAGAAGTATGGAAACAGAGATCTTGAGTCAAAGTCCATAGAAAGCTGAAAGTTGCAGAACAGAATGATAAAAGTTGTTGTGGTTCTGTTTGCCGAGCTGGGAATTTGTGTTGCAGACGTTTCGTCCCCTGTCTAGGTGACATCCTCAGTGCTTGGGAGCCTCCTGTGAAGCGCTTCTGTGATGTTTCCTCCGGCATTTATAGTGATTTGTATCTGCCGCTTCCGGTTGTCAGTTCCAGCTGTCCGCTGCAGTGGCCGGTACATTGGGTCCAGGTTGATGTGCTTATTGATTGAATCTGTGGATGAGTGCCATGCCTCTAGGAATTCCCTGGCTGTTCTCTGTTTGGTTTGTCCTATGATAGTGGTGTTGTCCCAGTCAAACTCATGTTGCTTGTCATCTGAGTGTGTGGCTACTAAGGATAGCTGGTCATGTCCTTTCGTGGCTAGTTGGTGTTCATGGATGCAGATCGTTAGCTGTCTTCCTGTTTGTTCTATGTAGTGTTTTGTGCAGTCCTTGCAAGGACTGCACAAAACACTACATAGGACAAACAGGAAGACAGCTAACACAAATGTCTGCAACACAAATTCCCAGCTCAGCGAACAGAACCACAACAACGAACACCCGAGCTACAAATCTTCTCCCAAACTTTGAATGATAAAACTTGTTAAGACTGCATGCAAGATTATTTTGGATAAATTATAAGAGCAGGTGGATTTTGTTAAAACAGTATGAAACAATTACACTACAGCAAGAATACGGTGTATAGTTCTCATCACCGTATTACAGGAATAAAAGGATTATGCTTGAGGGAGGGGAGATCAGATTTATGAAGATCTTTTCAGGAATGGAGAACATTAATTGTGAGGAAGGAAATGACTGGTTGTGGGGGGATGTGTCTTCTTTGGAATAGAAATGTGGAGAAGAGATTTGGTTGAGGGGTTTGAAATGATGATGGTCGATAAGTGCAGAAAGACAGGGCCTGTTTATGTTAGCAGTGGGATCAACAACAAAAGAGTAAAGTAGGGAAAAATCAATAAGATTTTCTTACCACCAGAGGATGGTGGGATTTCAGACCTCTCTGCCTGAAAAGGACAATAGAGCCAGAAACCCCAAGACAAAATAAAGCCTCGCTATATTCTTATATGGCCTATTCTACTGGTGGTTTAACTTCTGTCCTATGAACCTAAAGCTGCAAAGTGGGATTTGGCTGGGTTGCTTTTTCCTGCAAACAGGGACAAGAGGACACCAAATGGTTTCTTTCCATGCTAAAAGTGTTTTAAGTGATTCACTTTTTTTTGTTTTCTCTATTTTGCTTTTTGTACAGACTTTGACACTGAACTAAATAGTTTAATGCAGATTTCTTGTTTTAAACACAGTGGATCTCATTCAAGATTCTGCAACTTGGTTAGTTGTGGTGATACACTGTTGCTTGTCATGTTTACACAAGTCTCAGATCTCCTGTTGAAGACAAAAATATTGTTTCAGCTCTCCAATCGCTGCAAATCACTTCGCAAAAGCCTGCAGAAAGTTTAAGAATAAATGTAAGCGTACGAATGACAAGTATTTAGCCACAATACCATTAATACTAACTGATCAGAAAAAAACTTGTAAAAAATTGAGAACATGTTCACCTTGGAGGTACTTTCAAACATGGATCAATTCTCAGAATAAGAGTTTGACTATCCAGGACGAAAACAAGGAGAAATGTTTTCACTTAATTGTGCATTTTTGAAATTTTCCATGCCGAAGTGCTGAGAGTGCTCACTTGTTTTTTTTCCCCAAGAGAGCTCCATAGACTTTTCGTTGCTAAGGGAAATAAGGAAGTTGTGGTTGAAGTAGAAGATCAACCATTATCTTGCTGAAAGGCAGAGCAATCTTGAATGTCAAATGGCCGACTTAATGCTACTTTATATATGCATTAGCTGTCAAGTCAAAATACTTGAATCTAAAAAAGGCTACTAAGCATTTAAACAAGAAACATAAATTAGTACAGAAAACAACATATACAGAATAAACAGTTGATAATACAAGAAAATACAGGAGCAAAAAAATACAAAGCAGAGAGTCCGGCCGATCACAAAATGGTTACAATCATTAGCTACTCCCTAAAACCTACCAAGCTCTCACTTAAAACAATACCATGGCAACTGCCTCAATTGACTTCCTGCACAAACCCCACAATATCCACTACCCTCTGTGTAAAATAATTATTTTAAGCTGTCTGGAGCTTCTGTAAACCTTCACTGCTGCAGTTTTAAAAAATGCAGGCTTTAACATATCATAGTTAAAATTCCTCAAAAGAAAGAATGCTTCCAAAAGTTAGGTGATGAGAAATATATGGTAAGGTCCTAGGAAGTGTTGCTGAACAAAGAGACCTTGGAGTGCAGATTCATAGACTCCTTGAAAGTGGAGTTGCTAGTAGATAAGATAGAGAAGGCAGCGTTTGGTGTGCTTTCCTTTATTGGTCAGAGTATTGAGTACAGGAGTTGGGAGGTCATGTTGCGGCTGTACAGGAGTGTTGGAATATTGCGTGCAATTCTGGTCTCCTTCCTATCGGAAAGATGTTGTGAAACTTGAAAGGGTTCAGAAATCTCTTGCAAGGACGTTGCCAGGGTTGGAGGATTTGAGCTATAAGGAGAGGTTGAATAGGCTGGGGCTGTTTTCCCTGGAGCATGGAGGCAGAGGGATGATCCAACAGAGATTTATAAAATCACCAGGGGCATGGAAAGGATAAATAGACAAAAAGTCTTTTCCCTGGGGTGGGGGTGTCTAGAACTAGAGGGCACAGGTTTAGAATGAGAGGGGAAAGATATAAAAGGGACCTAAGGGTCAATGTTTTCACACAGAGGGTGGTACGTGTATGGAATGAACCTCCAGAGGAAGTGGAGGTGGCTAGTATAATTGCAACATTTAAAAGGCATCTGGATGGGTATTTGAATAGGAAGGGTTGGGAGGAATATGGGCCGGGTGCTGTCAGGTGGAATTAGATTGGGTTGGGATATCTAGTCGGCATGGATGAGTTGGACCGAAGGGTCTGTTTCCATGCTGTACATCTCTATGACTCTAAATATGAGCAGTGCTAAAAGGTGTGGCTGCACTATACACCAGCACCCTTTACAGCTCAATCCATTGTCATCTCATGGGATATGCACACTTACTCCTTTTGCTACATCTCCCAAACTTCAGTTACAAAGTCTGTATTGCTTCTAATTGTTAATTTAATTAAGAATTAAAATCCATCCCATTTTATTGCCAGTCATTTCTCAAGCACTGTGTTTCCCTCAAAGACAAATTTTGCTTGTGTGCAACATATAATTAAATCACAATGAAACTTCAGTATATGAAATTTGAAAACTACAATCTTTTCAATGAAAAAAAAAGCCAGAAAGTCAATGAGAGTGAAACATGAAATTTTAAACTACAAGTGAGAAGATTCGACATTCCCCTCCTCCTAACAGCTTTGCAAAGAGAAGAAATAGGAACAAAAAGGAGATCATTTGGTGCTTTCAGTCAGTTCTTCAACAACAGATCATCTGCACCAACCTCACTTCCCTTATATCCCTTGACCCCTTACTATTCAAAGATGTAGCCTTCTCAGTCATGGATACATTCAATGACTGACTATGCAAAGATTTGTGGAATAGCCAAAAAAGGTAGTTTTAATCTTTGAGTTAAGAAATTTCTTACCTCAGTCAAAGTACTTGATCCTATATTGAGATTAAACTTGAGGCAACTAATTTTATACTCTCCAGCTTTTAAAGCAGGGAAAAAATCAATGACGTTTTTTCCCCATCAGAGGATGGAGGGACTTTAGAACTCTGTCTGAAAAGGACAATAGAGCCAGAAACCCCATGACTAAATAAAACCCTGTATATATTCTTATTAGGCCTATTCTAGTGGTAGTTTAACTTCTGCCCTGTGGACCTGAAGCTGCAAAAGTAGAATGTGGCAAGCTTGCAAAAATATACACCGAACATTCTTATAAGAATTTTATGATTCAATTAGAACAATTCTCATTTTCTAAACTCTAAGGAATGTTTCCTCATGGGAACTTTTCATTCTTTCTCCGTGCCTCACGCTAGTTGCTACTTCAAAAATCTTAAGTTTTCCTTTTCATAAATCTTTGTTAATGCAGAAAAACGTACCTCAGTAAATCAGAGCTTTATTCAACAGAATTTCACAACAATTATGCTCAAGGGAGGGGAGATCAAGCTGATCAGAAGCTGGGCCAGAGAGAGATTGTTGGGAGTTTCTTTAAAAGGGAAAGAGTGCAAGGAAGGCAAATCCAAACCTTGGCAATTTTTTCATGGATAATTCATTCATGGGTTGAAGGCATCATTTATTGCCCATCTCAGTTGCTCATATAAGAGTCCACTGCATTGCTGGGGGTCTGGAGTCACATGTAGATCAGGACAGGTAAGAATCAGAGTTGCACAGCACGGAAACAAACCCTTCAATGCAACATGTCCTTGCTGACTAGATATAGTCAGTTCTGAAAGAACACTATGCTTCCGTTTTTGTGCAATCTCGCGTTCAGAAAATCACACAATTGCCGCACCATTTAAACCAATGGGGATAGAATAGAGTTATAGCCATACAGGTAAGGAAAGTCTGCATTTTAAATATTTCAATTGCGTTAAAACCAATTCACGTTGAAGAAACATACGTTACAGTAGAATCGACTGTATCATAAATTATTCTAGTCCCAATTGCCAGCATTTGGCCCATATCCCTCTAAACACTTCCTATTCATGTACCCATCCAGATAAGTTTTAAATGTCATAATTTATCAGCCTCCACCACCTCTAGCAGCTCATTCCATACCACCTTCTGCATGAAAGGATGCCAGTTTTTCCCTAAATTACATTAGTGAATGAGATGGGTTTTTGGTCATCAATAGACCCTTAATTCCAGATTTCTATTTCATTCAAAATCCACCATCTGCCATGGCGGGATTTGCACACTGGATCCCAGAACATTACAGGTACTTGGGTCTCTGAGTTAACAGTTGAAACTTTATTGCTGGAACAATAAAGGAAGAAGGGCCTGTGCCCGAAACGTCGAATCTCCTGTTCCCTGGATGCTGCCTGACCTGCTGTGCTGTTCCAGCAATAAAGTTTCAACTTTGATCTCCAGCATCTGCAGACCTCACTTTCTCCTCTCTGAGTTAACAGTCCAGTCATAATATCACTAGACAATCGCTTACCCACTAATGAAGACATGGTCACCAATAATGGAGTGATTAAAATCAGGGAAACAGACATATGTTGGTGGATTCCCCCATGATTTTGCTGGTGGTAAATATCAGATTATCTGCTGTTTTACAAGGACAGAACTATTGCATACTGTGTCGAATCAAAAATCCATTGAATATAGCTTCTGATCACATTGCTACAAATAAATGCAACTCTCTAGCCTTCATTGCAATCTACGTAGGAGAACAGACATAAAAAGGAACATTAAAATTTAACCTAAGTTAAAATTAAAGTTGCAACAATAACTTGAGCAATAAAATTTTCTCTATTAAAAGCAACTGCTTTCTCTACTCTTATGGGCTAGACCAAACGCCTTCAAAACACATTAATGAGAGAGCCTGGACTCTCACTTCTTTTTTTACTTCAAGGCAAGTCCAAGGTACTGTATTCCAGCTGTGATTCAATTGGTCTAACTACTACGCTTTAAGCAAAACAGTTTATTCTTACACCACAGTTAACATGCAGACAAAAAAAATTGCCATAACTTTATCGAAATATTTAACTGTTCCAAGAGAGCAACATCCCATAATCACATCCTTGGCAAATGCAAATTCAGCAAAATAGATTTCTCTGGATGTAGGTTTGCTCGCTGAGCTGGAAGGTTCATTTCCAGACATTTCGTTACTCTACTAGGTAACATCTTCAGTGGGCCTCAGGCGAAGCAATGCTGAAAATTCCTGCTTTCTATTTATATGTTTGGGTTTCTTTGGGTTGGTGATGTCATTTCCTGTGGTGAAGTCACTTCCTGTTCCTTTTCTCAGAGGGTGGTAGATGGGGTCTAACCCGATGTGCTGATTGATAGAGTTCCGGTTGCTTCTAGTAATTCTCGCGAGTGCCTTTGTTTGGCTTGTCCTAGGATGGATGTGTTGTCCCAGTCAAAGTGGTGTCCTTCCTCACCCGTATGTGGGGATACTAGTGAGAGAGGGTCATATCTTTCTGTGGCTAGTTGGTGTTCATGTATCCTCGTGGCTAGTTTTCTGCCTGTTTGTCCAATGTACTGCTTGTTACAGTCCTTGCATGGTATTTTGTAAATGAGGTTAGTTTTGCTCACTGTCTGTACGGGGTCTTTCAAGTTCATTAGCTGCTGTTTTAGTGTTGGTGAGTTTGTGGGCTACCATGATGCCAAGGGTATGATGCAACGTAATGTGAGAATGTACCAGCAATCTTAGTGTTGGTGTACCAGTAGTCCTGCTCTCAAGAGTTCTGATCTTTGTTTTATATTATTTTTTCATGGAAGTGTTTTATAAATACAGGGGGTCATACTAAGTAAAAGTATGAAATAATGTTCAGTACTATACAGTGTAATATGTTGTTTCGTGGCCACAAGTTTGAATTGTTGAAATAAAACAGGGTCTCATTTGAATTAGAATTAGAATCCCTACTGTGTGGAAACTACCCCTCGGCCCAACAAGTCCACACTGACCCTCCGAAAAGCAACTCACACAGACCCATTCCCCTACCCTATAATTACCCCTGACTAATACATCTAGCCTACACATCCGTGACTACTATGGGCAGTTTAGTAAGGCCAATTTACCTAACCTGCACATCTTTGTGATTTTGGGAGGAAACCAAAGCATCCAGAGAGGAAACCCATGCAGACACGGGGAGAATGTGCAAATTCCATACAAACACAGTTGCCCGAGGCTGCAAGTGAACCTGGGTCCCTGGCGCTGTGAGGCAGCAGTGCTAACCACTGAGCCATCGTGCCACTCTTTAGGTCAATAAAATTATCAATCGTGGTGTTTTTGCAAATTTAAAATGGGTGTCTGGAGTTTCAGTCAGGATAGAGGTAAAAAGTACATGCCAGAAACAAGTGCAACATCAGCCTGATCTCGGGTGCAGCAAATTTGAATACTGATCATGACCAACCCATCATTAAATGTTTCTGGGAGAGGAACTCCACCCTTGCTGGGTGAGTTATGCTAGTTTCACTGGGACGAGTTTTGCTCAGCCAAAAATCTGAATAATAGGAAAATTAGCCATGTTTAAAAGATTGCCATTAGAAACTTATTCAAATTGATCTTAATCGTACAAAGTCTTACTGACAAATAATTGTCTTCAAATTGCCAGAAAAAAGGCAAAAACTCAAAGAATTTTAAATGACAACTATTTTGAAATGTTTAAACCAATAATATTTTCTTAGATTGTAACTACATCTAGAAACTGTTCAAAACTTAAATTCATCCAAAAGCTGGTCCAAATCAATGACTTGTGCACTAAACATCTGGAAACAAAAATCAAGTAGTCATGATTCATGGAAGCAATAGTCAGTATCGAAAAACCATGAATGACTCCATGATCAAATAAGAGGTTTATGCAGAAATTACAGTGCTGTTTTAGAATATCCATGCAACCATAATTTAAAGCTACAGCAGCCCTCAATTTTATAGGAACTTTGCAGTGTGAAAACTTAAAAGTATGCAGTTGTGCATCTTTTAAGAAAACAGACAATCATAACTACAGTTTTAACAATGTAACTATTCCATTAAATGAAGTCGACAAAAAGTATTTCTGGCACAAAGTACCTCATTTTCTCCAAACTTTCTTACTTTTTCTCTTGAATATTCCAAATTCTTGTTTTGATGCAGTTTAATTGTCACCAGTTACTCTAATACTTCTCCCAAGAATATGCAATTGTACAAATATCACCAGGCTTTCTGACCAGGTTCTTGTATTGCATCATAGATAACCCTCTGTAAAAACTTATGGTTAGTTGGAGAAGACACCTATTTCTCTCACTCACATTCAGTAACACAGAGCCAAATATAACCTATGATTGTGACCAGCTAACTTCAACACAATATGGGAGAATAGACTGACACAAAAGTTACAGCAGTAAAGGAGGCCACCTGGCTCATCAAGCCCATAGCAACAAGAACAAATGCCCCACTCCCCTCCATGCAGGAACTTTATCCCCCTTGAGGTGCTTATCCAATTCCCTTTCAAAAACCAAGAGGCAATTTGCCTCCACTGCCTTTGAAAAATACTGCCTTCCAGCTTGTAGTCATTTGCTGCATAAAAAAATTCCTAATGTTATTATTTGATTATTTTGCCAATCATTTTACATCTTTAAACTTTGCTGATTTCTGTGGCTCAGTCAGTCACTGAGTAAGCTTGTTAATTGATTAGGAAACCCTTCATCTCAACTTGGAATAAAGCAAAATTCCTTTGATAATTTAGTTAAAACTACACAGCAAACGGTTAATGAGTTCAAAAACTCAGGTGAAGCAGAGTTTTGTGGTGGCTGATGATACTTAATTTGTTACATGATTTTGTCTCATGTAACCCAAACATAGCTACAAATGCTCTCAAATTCAAAAGTCAAATGAAAATAAGAAAACACAGTAAGAGTGAAAAACAAAATTATTCCAAATGTTGTTATTAGTTTACACTGTGTTGGCCTTGAGCAAGGCCAGAATTTAGAACTGGAAAAGCTCCATAACCATTTTCCAATTAGTGTTGTACTCTCGGAAGTGCAGATACAGCTTGCCACGTCCTAAATACAATCAAACATCTTTTGCAATTATCATTGCACCACGACACCAAGCACTCTATTTCCTTCCTGCATCCAGCCAAATATCTTTTGACTGGATACAGGAATATACGAACGAGATACAGTGCTTGGTGTCATGGTTCAGTAATAATAACCTGTCTCTCAATGTCGACAAAACAAAAGAATTGATCATTAACTTCAGGAAGAAAGGAGGAAAACACACCCCTATCTACAACAACAGAGCTGAAGTGGAGAGGGTTGAGAGTATCAAGTTCCTGCGAGTGTCAATTACCAATGATCTGTGCTAGACCTCTCACATAGATGAGATGATCAAGAAAGATCAAGAAAGCTCAACAAAGCGTCTTCTTCTGCAGACGGCTTAGGAAATTCGGCATGTGCATAAGAACTCTCACCAACTTTTACAGAGGCACCACTGAAAGCATTCATTCTGGGTACATAACAGCCTGATAGAGCAACTGCTCTGCGTAGGACTAAGAAACCACAAAAAGTTGTGTGCACCACCCAGACCATCACAGAAGCCAACCTCCCATCCATGGGCTCCATTTACCCCCTCTGCTGCCGCAGAAAGGCTACCAACGTCAAAAACAAACATCCCACCCCAGTAATGCTCTCTTCCAACCTTTTCAGCTTGAACACATGCAACAAACAGGTTCCACAACAGCTTCTTCCCTGCTGTTATTAGACTGCTGAATGGACCTGTCTAACTTCAAAGAATGTTGATCTATTTTTGTGCACCTGCTGTGTAGTCGTAACCCTGTACTCCTCACTCTAAACGCCCAATGATTGGTGTTTCGTTGTTCGTTACAATCTGCCTACACTGCTCGCAAAACAAAGCTTTTCACTATACTGTATGTAGCCACGTGTCATTACAATAAATCAAATCAAATTCTAGAACATGCCTACACATCTGCAGGGAAACAGGCAGGTCACCAGGTCAACATTCATTAAAATTCACAGGGTCACTACCATCATTAGTTGAAGAGCATACTGCATTTATGATGGTGTCATATCAGCTCTGTTGTGCACTACACAACACATGCACCACTACACAGGTTTCTACAATTGCGTCTGTGTAATCTCTCGAATGACTTCCTGCAAGCCTAGTCATTAGATTAGTTGACCTCACCCTGCTTTTTGGCGTGAGCAACTGCAACCTGTTTGAAGTCAGCCTGGTTAAAGCAATTTGTGACAGCAGCCTATTCACTATCTTCTGTGCCTTTTCCTACATCAACACGGCCCATAGTATGGTGAGATTGTAGTCCCACCTCTGGTCATTGGCCTCGATAAACTGGTTACCATGGATAGTGAGTTTTCAAGTTCCTAACCATCCCTTACTGTAAAAGAGCAGGGATATAGGGCAATTACAGCAACTAATAACTTAATATAAAGCACGAAAGAGTTGTCAAGTAAGCAGATGCACTACAGCTGTAGCATGTAGCAGCTGCTAGATACCAAGGTGACTAATAGTGAACACATTTATAGCAATTATTTGCAGCTTGAGCAACGTCAGATTTAAAATGAAGAGCTGAATTCCAAGCTATAGAGATTGTACCACATCAAGGAAGGGGCAGGTTACTTGTACACTTTAGTCCAAAAGGCAGGTACATCACAAAGCAGGTATTTCGAACATGGTCTGTGATCAAGAACAGGTGGATGTCACTGCAGGAGAGACAGAGAAGAGGGCCCCCTTTAAGGTGCAGCTCTCAAGGATCCTACTCCTTGCAACTGCCCGACAGTTACAAGATTCTTGGACAAGAGTGGGGATTGCAGGGAGCCATTTGATTGGAGGGTGGAAGAAAGCGGACAATTGTGGTAGGAAACGGTTTCGTAAGCAGGTTAGATACTATTCTCTGTAGTCACGAACAGAGGTCCTGAAGGCTTTGTTGTCTGTCTGGTGCCAGGGTTATGAACCTCTCTTGGGGCTGAGTGGAACTTGGAGTGAGAGGGAATGGATCCAGTTTCATTGTCAATGTTCGTAACCAATGACTTCAATAGGACTAGAAAAGGAGGAGGTTTTGCTGAAGGATTTTTAACAGTTAGGAGATGGACTGGAAAACAGAACCTCGAAGGTAATAATCTCAGGATTATCACCTGAGCCATGGGCAAATTGGCATAGGGTGAATAAAGTGAAAAGGAAGTTAAATACATCAGTTAAGAGATAGGGTGGGGAGGTCCTAGTGGGGTGCTCTTCGGAGGGTTGGTGCAGACATGATAAGCTGAATGGCCTCTTTCTGCCCAGTCGAATAGAACAGAAATTTATTGTCACCTGTTCAGGAAGAATAGGTTTCAGCTAATGTGGCATTAGCATCAGTACCTGAGGTAAAAGGGAGCTGCACTAATGGAATGGGTATCAATTGAATGGTGTTCGGACCAGGATCTTGATAAATCGATGAAATGAATTAGAGCTGTAAATTAAGTAGGAAAGGGAAGAAAGTGGGAAATGTAAGCTTACAAAGAAAAAGGATATGGCGACACTTCAGAATAGCTATTTAGATAATGATGCCCAAAAAGAGGACAAAGCATGAAAGCATAAGAGACTAGCAGCAAACAGGGCCTAAATAGGGGGCAAAAAGTAAAGTAAAAAGACAGAATTAATAGCTCTTTATTTAAAAGTGCATAACATTCTGGTAAAAAAACCCATGAATCACAGCACAAAGAAAGGTTAATGGGCATGCCCTTATAGCCATTATGAGGCAAAAGGAGATCAAAACTGGGAGTCTGTGATTTTTCAGGTGGACATGCAGGAAGGAAAGGGTGTAGGGTAGTTTTGAGAATGAGATTGAAGAAGTACAATAGCAAAACATTATCTTGGATCAAGTGATGTAGAATCCACATGAGTGGAGGTAAGAAATAAAATGGGAAGATGACAGATGGAAATACTCCACATGGTCTCTACCAGTTGTGCTGTAAGACA
Source organism: Chiloscyllium plagiosum (assembly GCF_004010195.1). Lineage (NCBI taxonomy): Eukaryota > Metazoa > Chordata > Chondrichthyes > Orectolobiformes > Hemiscylliidae > Chiloscyllium > Chiloscyllium plagiosum. The sequence goes on from NC_057731.1 coordinate 16,928,731, forward strand.
GCGAATAAATCAAGAGATGAAGAAGGCATATCATAGAGGCAGTGTATGAACCTTGTGATTTTAATCTTCATACAGGAAAAACAAAATTACATAGAGATGAGGGCACAGCAGTGTGGACTGCACTGGAAAGGAGTTTAGCAGCAGATGTTTAAAAATAATAGCTTTACTATGAGTTGCGAACTATCTCCCAGTGAGAAAGAAGGATTCTTGGAAAGGGGATTAACTGACCATGGTTCTTCAAATGGAACTTGACAGCAGTGTCAAACTTAGTGAAAAAAAAAAGTAGCTTCTTGGAGAATGAAGGTGGTGAAACAATAATGGGGAAATCAGGAAATGGTGGAGGAATTGAAGACATACTTTGCATTACTCTTCATTAATAACATTCCAACTAATCACAGGGCTGAAAAGAGATGTGAAACAAAATAAATACAACAATGATCATGGGGAGTAGTGAAACTAATGGGGCTGAAGACTGATCTGTCCCATGGGCCTGATGTGGATGCACTGGTAGTAATCGAAGACTCGTTAAATTCTGGAAAAGTGCCAGAGGACTGGAAAACTGGCAAGGCAAAAATACTAATTTGAAAAAAAAAAGAGGCAAACAAATAGGCCTGTTAACTTAACATCTCATTTGGGAAAATGTTGGCATCTATAATAAAAGGATATAATAAAGCATTTAGAAATATGTAACATGATCAAGCAGAGGCAAAGGAGAAATTGTGCCTGACAAATTTATTAGAATTCTTTGAAGAGGTAAAAGCAGAATAGAAAGGGGAACCAATAGATGTAATACATTTGCATATCAAAAAAGCCCTCAATAAGTTGGCACACCTTAGGTTATTAAGATAAAGAGTCCATAGTGACGGGATAGTATTTTAGTAGGATAGAGGATTGGCTAACAGATACAAGATAGAGTTGTGATAAGGGAGGCATTTTCAGGATGCCAACTGTAACCAGTGAAAAGTCATAGGGATCAGTGCCGGTGCCTTAAATTAGGGGGTACAATTATCAAGGGACCACAGGACTTAGTTGTATATTTGCAGATCATTGAAGATAGAAGGGCATGTGAAGAGAGCATTTAATAAAGCATACAGTGTCCTTGGCTTTATTACGAGGGACAAGAATATGAAGGCAATATTCAACCTCTAGAACACATGTTAGACAAGAGCTGAAGTGTTCTGCACAGTTGTGGGCACAATATCACAGGAAAGATGTGAATGTGTTGGAGAGAGTGCAGGAGTGATTTGTCAGTAGTGATTCCAGGAAGGGAGAAGGAATGGCCTAGTGGTATTATTGCTGAACTGTTAATCCAGAGTCTCAGGTAACATTCAGGGGATTCAGGCTCAAATTCCACCATGGTAATTTTTGAATTCAATAATTAAAACTAACTGAAATTAAGAGTTAAATGACGATCATGAATCCATTGTTGGAAAAAAACCAATCTGGTTCATTAATGTTCTTTAGGGAAGGACACAGTCATCCTGACTTGGTCAGGACTAACATGACTCCAAACTCTCAGCAATATGGTTGACTCGTAACTGCCCACTGGGGTGGGCAATAAATGCTAGCCTAGCTAGCAACACCCATGAAATGAATATAAAAAAGGAGAAACTTCAAGTGAGAATAGACTGAAGAAGTTGCAACTATTCCCACTGGAGAGAAAATTTCATGAAAGCTTTCAAAATTCTGGGTGGGCAGGAAAGAGTAGATAGGGCGGCACGGTGGCACAGTGGGCGGCACGGTGGCACAGTGGTTAGCACTGCTGCCTCGCAGCGCCAGAGACCCGGGTTCAATTCCCGCCTCAGGCGACTGACTGTGTGGAGTTTGCACATTCTCCCCGTGTCTGCGTGGGTTTCCTCCGGGTGCTCCGGTTTCCTCCCACAGTCCAAAGATGTGCAGGTCAGGTGACTTGGCCATGCTAAATTGCCTGTAGTGTTAGGTAACGGTAAATGTAGGGGTATGGGTGGTTTGCGGGGCAGTGTGGACTTGTTGAGCCGAAGGGCCTGTTTCCACACTGTAATCTAATCTAATCTAAAAAAAATGTTGCAGTGTGGACTTGTTGGGCCGAAGGGCCTGTTTCCACACTGTAATCTAATCTAATCTAAAAAAAAATGTTCCCACTTGTCAAAGGGGCAAGAACGAAAGTGCACAGATTCAAAATGCGATGAGCAAAAAAAAAGTCCACACAGCAATAGTTATGAGATGTTAAAGGGTTAATTTGTTCTGCTGGCATGTAAGAAATCAGATGTCCCCAGGGGGTGTATTTTTCTGTCTTGAAGGCAGGATGTGACAATCTAATCATACTTGTAAATGCTGTAGTCTAATGAATAATCTAATCACACTTTAGATTGTTTCCGGAAACAATCACTTGACATTGTTTTTGGGTGGCATTTGACTATCGGGGAGTGGCAGGAGATTGTGTCTTGCATGCATGCCTAACCAGGATTTAAAATCTTGTATAAAGGGAGGATGGTTCTCTTGTTCAGACAGCCTCGCCTGACATACTCCACCAGCATTACAAAGTGTTAAGTGATGCTCCAAATGCTTGTACTTGCTTAAATAAACTGTGGATGTTCACAGAAGTTGGTGGATTGCAGTAGCATCAAGCGTGCAAGAATCTCAAAAGGGAACCTAACGTTTGGTGACGAGAGTGTGATCCCAACATATATTGAGCTTCTAGGCAGATTGAGTAAGTGATCGCCTGTGTGATGGTAACATATGACAGATGGGCTCATTAGGTAAGATTTACCTTGATCTCTCTCACAAACCTATCACTCAGTCAACCCCTCATCCCCAAGACTCTGTAGTGATGGAATCTGAGATAATTTATGCACTTGTACAGCGATGAGTTCGTCCCAGGGAGGTTGGAGTCCCCCGGAATTCAGAGGTTAGCGTCCACTAACAGTGGGATTTGAGGCCCCAGAACATAGTACTGTCTGTCTCAAATCACCCTGCCTTAGACCAGTTGTTAAGAGAAATTTCCCCATGCGAAGGTCAGGACCCTGAAATGGGTGTGGAGACTGAGGACACTAGACTTGTTCCTCTCTGTAAATTAAGAAGTCGAGCTTTAAAAAAAAAGGGCAGATGTTGGATGAGTTGGGTGTTGGAACCCCTTCGCATCTGTTATGCTGGGATGACCCCCAAAATGAGGAACAGTTCAGGCGCCGGTCAGGATGTTTAAATAAAAAAAATTGGAAAATGAAATTTGGCCGATGGGGGGGAACTTGTCTAAAAGCAGAGAGGCAATTTGGAAATGTAATATGGGGACTAAATAGAAAACTTTAATATCCATGTGGAGAAAGACTACTGAGGAAATAACAAATACATCTAAACAGGCCAGGTGGGAGAAAAACACACGTCAAAGAGGGATCAGAGTATGAGATCATGAGAGAAACTCTAAACCTCTGAAGAGTCAGTGTGAGGATTATGATACGAGTAGAGAAAAACAGGAAAAACTGAGAAAGGAGAGGCAAAATATAGACTCAGGGTTGAAACACCAAGCTGGACTATCAAGTGTGAATAAAATGGAGGTTCCTCTTGGCAGGTCTAGTCTGCCAATGTTTCAAAAATAATGACACTGATGACCAGCTATGGTCACAATGTGGATTTCTGACCTTCTCAGACTCCTATTCAGAACTCGCTATATGTCCGAAATCTCCTCAAAGCCATCATCCTCCCCAAACAATTGGCCATAATCAAATGTGCTGCCCAAGTAATGGACAATACAGACATCAGCAATGGCAATGCTAAAGCTGAGTGAGCTGCCAGAGACACAGCAACAGCCTGTAATTCTTTTGTGTCCTCTATGCTAAATCGCTCGCCTACCTCCAAACCAATGAGCATACCAGACATTGTCACTGTGCAGTGTTCACAGAGGGATGCCCCGACCCAGAAAAACAAATAGGGAAGACACATGGGTGTTTGCACTCTGTCAAAAGGCCTCTGGATCACTCCAGTTGGCCAAATGTGTATTCCTGATCCTTTGTTACCAATGCTTATTCGCTGTCTTCGTACTGATACCCACCTTGGCAAGGAGGGAAAGAGAGGAAATGCAAAGATACTATCAGCAATTAACATAGTCTCTAAAGTTTCTCCGTTCACTGGTAAAGCTTGCCCTTCTAAACCTTGATCCATATCCCACTTCGTTTACCAAGTCCCCTGGAAATGTTAGCCATTGTGCACTCAGCGCCAAGTCACATTCCTAGGAACCTTGCTCAGTATCTGTGATAGACAATTAACCCAGAACGTACTGCGCTCATTCTAGCGACCCCTTCTGCTCTCCCAACACCACCTGCCCGGAGTAGGGGGACACAATGGTTTGAATTATCTCTCCAGGCATGAGCACCAAAAGTGATGAAGCTAACAATGGTGAAGAGGAGGCCCGGACACTCTTTGTCAGTAGCCTTCTTATGGATATTAAGCCACGTGAGCTTTACCTTCTCTTTCAACCATTTAAGGGATATGAATGTTCACTGATCAAGCTAACATCAAAACAGCCAGTTGGGTTTGTCACATTTAACAGCAGAGCGGAAGCAGAACATCAAAGAATGCATTAAACACATTCAATTTGATCCCGAAAATCCTCAGACTTTCCGGATGAAATTTGCAAAGGCGAACAGATGCCAAAAGCAAACTGATGGCTACACCTAGAAATATGCCCCCTGCCTTGGGAGTGTACTTCATTGCATGGGGCCCCTACGATTTTGCCATAACAGCACTGATCCCTGCACAGAGGCCTGGACTCCCTATCCACCACACACAAAAGAACTGACCGCTGCCATTTCACATACTGCGTTCACCTACCCTGCTGCTGCGGCTGCAGTTGCAGCTGCCACACTTCACGCTCCGATGCGCTGGTATCGTCCATCTGAAGCACCTCTGCAAGGATGGAAGTCTAATCAGTTTTGTCCATAAATTCAGATTTCTCCATGGAGTGATGTACAAAGACAGACTGGATTTTGTTTTCAGGTTGGACTTTACTGAAGGAAAGTTTGGATAACTGGATCATTTCCACTCAACTTGGAAAGGGTGGAGTGGTCACGAAGGACTGTGGATTTAAGAACTTTACTGGTGAACACTCGTTTTCCACATGGGAGAATCCTGGGGATCCTATTGACTGCATGGACTAGTAACTCTTGTTATTATAACCATTTTATGTGGTCTATCAATAACTTGCTTAAATACTGGCTGTCAGATTCTTATGAATAAACTGGTAGTGCCTTTTTCAGCCCCATTTAGTTGGTTATCATGGTATGATAAAAGGAGGGAATGAGATGTTAAAGGGTTAATTTGTTCTGCTAACATAACAATTTGGATGTCCTGGGGATGTGTTCTTAGGTCTTGCAAGCAGGACGCTACAATCTAATCATACTCTGTAAATGCTGTAGTTTAAGGAATAACCTAATCAGACAATTTTAAAGGAATAACCTAATCACTTTACAGTGTTTTTGGCTGGCATGTGACAATGGGGGAGTGGCAGGGGGTTGTGGCTTGCATGCGTGACTGTCTGTGATGGAAAATCCTGTATAAAGGGAAGGTTGTTCCCTTGTTCAGACAGCCTTGCTTGACATGCGCCACAAGCATCGCAAAGAGTATCAAGTGATCCTCAAAAAGCTTTTACTTGCTTAAATAAATTGTAACTGTTCACAGAAGTTGGCATATTGCAGTTGCATCAAGCGTGTAAGAATCTCAAGAAGGGAACCTAACAGTTAGGGCATGGAATGCACTACCTGGAAATGAGGAGGAGGTAGTTTCAATTGAGGCATTCAAGAGGGCATTGGATAATTATTTGTATTGAAATAGTGTGCAAGGGTGAGGAAATTGGAGATTGACATTTCAAGTAATTATATGCATTTAAAAAAACTGGTGCAAGCACAATGGACAGAATTGCCTCCTTCTGCACCATAACAATTCTATAACTATGACTCTGGGTGGCTAGAAAGCAGCTAATGTAACATCTTTATTCAAAAAGGGAGAGAACTGTGAAATGAGCAATGACAGACCATTAAGTATAACCATCTGAACATTTAGAAATAGTTGGCTTAATTAAGGTCAAAGACAGTTATTAATTGCAAGGTATGCTAAAACAAACTATGACTTAATGTGACCAATTGAAAAAGGGAAATGCAAGTATAGTGTACATAAATCTTATAATAAGATTGCTAGAAAGATTCAGGCCTACAGTATGTGAAAACTGGATAAAAAGTGCTATTTGACAGTCAGGAAGGTTACACAGTAAGCTGATATTGCGCAGGTTTATGAAGGTTGGGATAAACACATTGAGAATAGAAAGAGAAGGTAGAACTACTGATAACTGGATCCACATTTCTTCTTGATAATTTGAACTTACACCTAGGGAGCACAAAGTCAAAAGCTACAAACATTGAGGAGATACTGCAAAAACTTCAAGAAGACATAGGATTTAAAGCAGATAACTAAAAAGTTATACACTTAGGAGAAATAAAAGTACACCTTCAATGAAAAGATGTCAAAGGGTATTTATGAATGAAGAGGTTAAGGAATTTTAATACATAATTCCTTAAGTACGACAGATCAACAAAGATGAAGCAATATTTAGACCACACCTGGAATATTGTGAACAATTTTGTTCTCTTTCTCAAAGGAAAGAGAAGGTTCATACATCTTAGGTATAGAGGGATTTTCTTATGAGCAGAAGTTGTGTAACTTGAACAGTTACTCATTTGAGGAATTGGCCCACCGCTAGAATGACGAGATTATTAATCCAGAGATCAGATTGTAGAGATCTGGGTTTGAAACCCATCGTAGCAGATGGTGAAGTTTGAATTCAATAAAAATCTGGGAATTAAAAGTCTAATGATAACCATGAAACTACTGTTGATTGTCAAAGTGGTAATCTTATTGAAGTTTATAATATCACGAGGGGCATAGATAAGGTGAATCGCCAAAATCTTTTCCCTCAGATATGGGAGTCTAAGACTAAAGGGCAGAGATTTATTGAGAGAGGGGAAAGACTTAAAAGGGACCAGAGTGTCACATCAAACAAGGTACCAGAGGAAGTGGTAGAGGCAGGTACAATTACAACATTTAGAAGGCACATGGTCAGGTACATGGAGAGAAAAGGTTTACAGGGATATGGGCCAAATACAGACAAAAGATACCAGTTCAGTTTAGGAAGCTTGGTTCTCATGGACATGATGGACCCAATGGTCTGTTCCATGCTGTATGCTTCAAGTATTATCAGTAAAGAATATAAAACATTGGCATTACTCTGTATCAATATTCTGAGTGAGGAACAGAGTTAAAATTTCACACATGTGAAACATGCACTTTTGAAATTTTATTCATAGGATGTGGAATGATTGGCGGAGGCAGCATTTATTGCCCGTTACAGCAAGGACAGTACAACCATTGAGATTCACTGGGGTGCTACTGGGAACAAGAAACTACAGCTTCAGAGAGACAGCAACTGAACTAAAAAATTCCAACTAATTAAGTAATTATTGATACATGTAGCCACCTACTAACAATAATCAAAAAAAAACTTAGTAATGTTTTAGTAAGATATTCTAATGTGAAATACGGTCCAAAAGACAAGACATGATTACACCTTACACAAAGTGCCCTGACAAAATTTCAATTTGGAAGTTAACTCGCGTGACAAAGATATTGGGGCAAACATCATGAATTATATGTTGCAAATATTTAAAACATGAAACTTAAACATAAATACATTTTATGATAATTCATAATTGATTATTCAGTAATTCTCACATTGCATAATTAATCCAGTGGTAAGATGCCAATTCACTTCCAATGAGTTACAGGACAAAAGTAGACTTTGCATTTTCCAAAATAACAAGTTAACAATTATTCAAGGCAGAAAGAACCTTTTGAGCTGTCAGAGAAAAGGGTCTGAGAATACAAAAACAAGCGCTGCTTTAACAATGCAACCACTTCGAATGCAACTCTTAGGAGGAGGGTTCAGTACAAATGGAGTTACATATAAACAAAAATAACTAACAACCGATTTTTGTACAATAATCATTTATCAGCATTCAACAGATATTAAAGGCCTTAGGCCAAGGACGAGATGACACATGATCCCTCTCCAGTGCCAGCAGGTATGCACAAATCTGCAAAAAGACCAGTTGGAGCAACTCTTCCTACAGATAGGACACAAACTGAAACTACAAAAATTGGCTGTTTTGAGATATTATCATTAAGTGCTGGAAAAGCACAACAGGTCAGATGGCAGCTGTGCAGAGAGACACAGTTAACGTTTCTAACTTGACTTACTTACTTCTGGTTATAGCTGTATTCAAACAGCTTGGGTAGGGGACAGCTAATTCTGGAGCACAATTCTTCAGTACTATTGCCAGAATGTTGTCAGGACAATTGCATTTGCAACATCTAATGCCTTTAACCTTTACTTGGTATCACCGGAGCATATCAAATGGTTGAAGATGAGTATCTGTGCATTTTAGAATGTCAGGAGCAGGCGATTATGGATCAGACACTTATTTTTCAATTGAAAATGCTGTTTCAAGTGCTTCAGCCTTGTCTTTGGCTCAGACAAGCTGAGATTCTTCATTCATTGAGGTTGGGGATATTAGCAAAGCCTCTGCCTCCCGTTAGACTTAAAAATAAAATTGCCCATCAACATTGATGAGTGGATGTGGCAGGACTGCAGAGCTTAGATTTGATGCAGTGGTTATGGGATTACTTATACCTGCCTATTACACAAGGCTTTTGTTTATTTGGTCTTCAAGTAATCCTGTGTTGCAGCATCATCAGATTGCCATCTCATTTTTAGCTTTGCCTGGTGCTGTTCCTGGCTTGCAGTCTTCCTTGAACTAGGGTTGATTTCTCAGCTAAGACTGTGGTTGAATACAACTCTACTATTTCTGATGGCCCAAAATACATTATCGATGTCCAGATTTGAGCTGCCAGATCTGTCTTCAAGTCTGCTCCATTTAGCACAGTGGTAATAACGCACAACGCAATGGAGGACAGCCTCAATGTGAAGTTAGGGCTTTGTCTCCACAAGCAATCTTTCATCTCTTTTACTGAGACTGTCATGGGCAGACATCTGTGACAGGTAGATTGGTAAGAGTCATGCACATTTTTCCCCTTGTGTTGGTTCCTTCACCAAAGCTGCTAGACTGAATCCGTAGCACATTTCCTTTAGGGCCTGACTGACTGTTAATACCCTGCTACCAAGCAATTGGATGATGGGAAACTGAAGTCCCCCATCGAAAGCACATTCTGTACCCTTGTGTGTTTCCTCCAAGTCAAATTCAATAGGTACATTTACTAATTTAACTGATGGCAGCCAAAAGATTGGTGCCTTCAAAATGAAGGACTCAATGAAGAGTCAAGGAGAGTACCCAATCAAAAATTAGGGCATACAATTTAGCGAAAAACCAGCAGTAGGCCAAAGGTTTGGGACTTTTTTTTAAAAGCACCAACCTATGACTGAAAAGCTCATGAAGAGGGAGAAAATTAAAAGTAGAAAGTAAATTGGAAAAAAAATAAAAACAGCAAGAACTTTGACAGGTATTTAAAAAGAGTAACTAAACTAAGTATGGGACCCTTGAAAGATACAACTGGGAAATTTATAACAGAATTAGGAAATTACATAATTTAAGGCAACATGTACAACATGATGGGACTAAAGGCACATAAATAACTAGGTCCTGATGACACACATGCCAGTGGCTATATAGAGAGGGAAGGTAAGAGTCAATATTCCAGAACTCACTGGATTCTAGCAAGGTTCCAATTGATTGGAAAACTGCAAATGTGATGCCCATGCTCAAGATGGGAAGGAGACAGAATGTGGGAAACTATAAGCTTGTTAGCCTAACATCTAATGTGGGAAAATCATTGTCCACTAATAAGGAAGGAACAGCTAGAAAAGCATAACATAATCAAACAGCATCAACATGGTTTTGTGAAAGGGAAATCATGTGACAAACTTTCTGGAGGTTCTTTGAGGATATCGCAAGCAGAGTTGATAAAAGGGGGAAACAGCAGATGTACTGCAATTGGATTTTCGCAAGACATTCAACAATATACCACGTAAAAAGACCATTGCACAAGATCGGAGCTCGTGGCTTTGGGGATAGTACAATAGCAGGGATTGTAGATTGTCTTCTGTGTGTTGACCAGAGATGAATGTTTCTCAGGTCAGAAAGACATAACTAATTTAGATTTATATCTATTGTCAGATGGATATAGAATAAGTGAAAGCTTTTGTGCATTAAAATGCAAAGTATCGCAATGCTTAGACACCATCTTGGAACACTGAACATAATGCAAGATTTCACTGCAATAGGGTTCATCTTTCTTTCTTCTTGTTTCCTGTCCACTGCTTAACTTCTACCAGAGTCTCTGAAATGGGGTACCACATACGGTCCTTCACCACTGCCACAATCATGACTAATAAGGAAGGAACAGCTAGAAAAGCATAACATAATCAAACAGCATCAACATGGTTTTGGGACTGCTGTGCCCAAGCTTGCGCCGTGTGCTTAGGAATGCAGAGGTTCCATCTCTCCTGTTCCCCATTCAAAGCTCCTACACAGATGTTACCACTGCTCATCAGGGTCCCTTTTGCTGATACTACCACTCCGGGTCTAGCTGCTCACCTGTCCCTCAGTCAGCCTGTGAGTTCAGACCAGGGGAGTTAGCCCAGGACCTGCTCTCACTCCCCGGGAGACCCTATTTTGGGGTAGAAGCATGCCCAGTTCGTCCTATATTGCTGCACTATTGCTGGAAATCACCTCTTTCACTTGCCACCCTCCAGACTTTAGAGAAAAGAGCAAAGGCAAAAAAAAAGCAGACAGGACCAGACAAGGCCTAGGCTTAGCCTTGCTCCTCTGCTGCCATCTTGAACATTGAGAATAGAATTCCACAAGGATCAGTCTAGTCCCTCAATTATTTACCATGTACATTTATAATTTGGAGGAGGAGGGAGGCAGAGAATAATTTATCGGAATTTGATGATACAAATATAGTTGGAGGGAATGCTGTGAAGAGGATTTAAGGAATCTGCGAGGGAATATAGATTAGGTTGAGAAACTGATCAAAATCTTATCAGAAAACATTTATTGTAGGGACATTGCAAGGTTATGCACTTTGGCAGAAAGAATCAAAAAGCAAACCATTATTTAAATAGAAATTCATAAAAAGCATAGCGCAGAAGAAACTAGACATTTGATACAAACAACACAAAGTTAGCATGCAAATGCTGCAAATAATTAATAAAGCATATTTAGAATTTTGGCCTCTTATTGTTCACGAGCTGAGTTTCAAAATAGGGAAGTCTTGTTACAACTGTATTGGCTAATGTTGAGGCCATATCTAGAATACTATATACAGTATTGGTCTATATTTAAGAAAAGGTTAGATGGCATTGGAGGCAGTTCAAAAGTGATGCACAAAAATAGAGAGTTGACCATATCAAAAGCAACTAAACATGTTAAGCCTTTATTCACGAAAGTTCAGATGAATGAAGGCTGGTCTTACAAAATTCTGAGAGGACCCGATAAAGATAACACCAAAACAATGTGGTGCTGGAAAAGCACAGCCGTTCAGGCAGCATCCGAGGAGCAGGAGAGTCGACATTTCGAGCATAAGTTCTTCATCCTCGGATGAAGACCGGCTGTGCTTTTCCAGCACCACACCTTTTGACTCTGATCTCCAGCATCTGCAGTCCTCACTTTCTCCTAGTTGATAAGGCAGATGTTGAGAAGATACTTCTGCTAGCAGGGGAATCTCAAACTCGGGGGACATAGTTACAGGACAAGAGGGCATGCATGGAAAACTGAGATGCAAAGGAATTTCTCCCCAAGGGTAGTGAATGTTTGGAATTCTCTCTCCCAGAAAGTTATGGAGACAAGATCAATGAATGATGGGGGCAGATTGGGAGGATGGATAGTCTATTCCTGCTTGTCTCTCTTCTGTTCACGTATTGGAGGTGATGCTATTGTATACTAAACATTTCTTCCTATCATAACTGACTGCAAAACGTTAGCTACATATTTAGTGCACTCTAATGCACTTAATAGATTTATGACATTTAATTTAATAATCTCCGCATAGACCTAGTAAATTATACGGCACAGTAACAATTGTTTACTTCTTAAGATTACAAACTTTCAAACTCATAACCTATATAACATTCAGTCAAGAGCCTAGTATTGTAAGAAAGATGAACATAATTTCTGTTATTAAATTTTAATAAAATAATTATAAATACATCGTGCAAAATGTAAACTTCCAATATTTACGCATTAGTTGTCTTAAATACGAGAGCGATTACTCTCGGAAGAACAAATGTATTACATTTTCAGTGATCAATCACTAAGTATAAATAAAACCGAGCTGCTATCCGACTGGCTCGGAGACTTAAACCTTTTCTGAAGCGGAACAGGCGGTCAGTGTGAGTGGGTTGGAGCAGGACCTGGGCCGCCGGGACACACTCACCTATCCAGCGGCTGCATCGAAACCGCCATCAGATCCGCGCCGCCCGACATTTTCCAGCAATCTACCCCCTCCTTCAACTGCCTTCGCTCGACTGTTTCAGGAGGTTCATGTAAAAGCTTCAGCTAGGCCTCGCTCTGCGGCCTAAACCACACGGCGATCGAACGGAGAGAGAGACCCGCTGTGGGCCAGCGAAGCTGGGCCGAGAAACCGCGGCGGCAGGATGAGCGCTCTGTAGCCGTAGGGGCGAACACCCATTAAACTTCTGATTTTGGGTCTTCTTGGGGGAAAATACGCCGATCTTTATGGGGTGTTTTTTTTGTGTATATTGAGAGGGTGGGGGTGGGGTTGCTTGAAGAGAAAACGTGTATTTGTTTCAAAACACAATTGACCACTTCCGAGCTGCGACCTCCATTTACTGTGAGGTAATAATAACGTTGAGCCCAACCGGAAGTGCGCTCCGCCGTGCGCTCTGCGGAGACCGGCGGACCCCGCGGGGCCCGCTGGGAGCTGTAGTTCCATTTCCTCCAGCAAGCCCGTCGGCGACGGCGCAGGCGCAGCTCGGCCGGGACTACATTGTCCGCCATGCACCGCTGCGTAACGTTTACCTGTGCACGCGCACGAATGGAATCCCACAGGCTGGCTTGGCTTGGTCTGTGGCTGCTGGGGTAGAGCGTTTCGAAGTTTGCATTGCGCACCAGGAAAGGGACTGGCACTTCTATTCCACACCCCCTTCACTTCCCGCAAACTATTTCAGAGGTTCATACCAAGGTAACAACTGTTTTCGGTAATCCAGAGACGATTGGGAATCTATCAGAAGAAGTCTGTGAGATCCAAGATTAAATACTGCAGAGTGAAACCTCCTGAATTCTAAGTAAATAGAATTGAATGTTAGTTGGAGAGCAAGGCATTAACATTTGCTTCGTTTCCCACTGTGCGAACAGAACAAATCAATCACGTTACTAGCTATTATTGATAAAAAAAATGTTTCTTGTGACCTTGACCATTGCAAGGGCCCAAATTGACGACTTCATGATAAATCAATGGCGAATATCAGCTTGTCAAACGGGCAAATAAAGGAGGATGCTATCATCGATTCATGTATTTAACATTTATTTTTATGTATCACTTGTTTAGATTTGGTTAATATTTTACATAAAGTTCACGGTTTTGTTTTTCTTATTTGAGCTGGAATGTCGGACAATGTTTGGATAAGTGCATTATTTAAAAGTGTATTTGAAATGTACGCCCTTTCGAGAAACCATTTCTTTGCTTTTCGGGTACGGTGCTTAACATAAATACATGCGGATAATACTTGCTTCTCTTGTTTTTTTTATGCTCAATGTTGCCATATAAAACGAACCTGACAGTACATGACGTGAATGTTGATACGAGCTGACAATGACCTTGGGGGTCCGTTTATGGTGATAAAATTAATTGCGTTGTTAAAAATGCACGTGCAAAGTTAATGTGAACCTGCGTACATTTCACTTTAGTCTGCTTGCCTGTCAGATTAAAGACGAGAGTCGAATTCGTTACGTGTGGATTGTAATGGTTTACAATATTGAAGATGTCACTTTTGTGGGCACACTTTTTTTTCTAAATTTGTCAGCAAAAAATGGAATTATGAGTTGTCCAATCGTCATTTGGCCATTTGCAATAACATGCAAAGCAAGGAGCCATTTTATGAATAGCCATCAATTGTGGATAAATGGCGTAAACATACTGCATGGTAAACCAGCAATATGCAAGAGCTTTCAGGACATTTTAAGATGTCTCTGCGTTTGGCAATCGAAATATTGTTCGGGTCAACAAAATTGCAGACGCGAAAAAAATAGACAAGGTCACAAGTTACGTGTCAAATATGGTTCTGCCTCGATAAGGATATTTCGACGCTCCTCTTGTATTAAAATCGTGTTTTAAAAGTATCGCCTATTCATAAATTAATATATGAAGATAATTTCGTACAAAACAGGTTCCTGTTTATTTAAAGTAAGCAGGTTGCTGATTGTTCGTAACCCCCCACCCCCACTCCACTGGGTTCGAGACTCAATAAAATGCAGAATGGTGCCAGATCTGTAACCCCAGACATTTGTTTCATTTAAATCGACAATGCTCTGGTGGCAAAAAAAAATACATCGCCTGCATGTCGCGTGACTAAATGCAATATTGGATCTTGTAAATGGTTTTTTTAAAATTTAAAACGTATTTTAACCTTCTGAAGGACGCAGCACTATTTATTGACGTATGCAAATTAGCACAGGGCTTTGAAAGCTCTTGAACAGGAACAAGAATCAGTTTCACATTGCGGGTGAGAGCTGAAGTTCCGGTGTAAAGAAAGACGTGGCGAAATTAGTGAATATCTGTGCCCGCAGCTCAAATCTCTCATTCTGAGGGGGGACCAGAACACGAAAGGGTGAAGCTGCTACTCATTCCTTTTTATTTGTCCTTTTTTTAAATATAGAAAAGGAGCATTTAATATTGCCTCGTTTACTGCCCCCCACCCCCATCGCTCTGTTTAAATGGGCGATTACACATTTGCTTTACAGTCACCTAGCAATGATACAGGATTTTCGCCAGCGGTGAAGTACCAGAACACAGCTAATAACGCGCCTTTGTTTTTTCCTGTTTTAGCTCCGCAAACCATGCAGGATGATTTACTGATGGACAAAAGCAACCCCCAGCAGCTTTCACCAAGGTCAGAGCAAAGCACCGAAGCCGCAGAAACCCCCAAGTCCGAAGACAGCTCCGTGAGTATCAACGCCCCGGTTTCTGCCCAGAATAAAGAGAAGGCGCAGATGGAATCGCCAATCTTGCCCGGCTTGAGCTTTCAACCCCAGGAGCCTGGTACCTCCCTGTCCCCTTCGTTCAGTACGTGGTCGACGGGCACCACCAACACGGCGGATGATAGCTTTTTCCAGGGCATCCCGGCCGTCAACGGGACGATGCTGTTCCAGAATTTCACTCACGTCAACCCGGTTTTCGGTGGCACTTTCTCGCCCCAGATCGGCCTGGCTCAGCAGACACAGCACCACCAAGCCCAGCAGCAGCAGCAGCAGCAACAACAACAACAACAGCAGCGGAGATCGCCCGTCAGCCCGCAGGCTCCGTTCGCCCAGCGCAGCGCCTACAACCACCAGCCCATCATGACCAGCAAGCCGTCCTCGGCTTGGAACAACCATCAGAACACCACCTGGAGCACGGCCCCCAATCCCTGGAGCGGGCTGCAAGCCAGGGACCCCCGGCGAGCTGTTGGGGTGCCTTCCCCCCTCAACCCGATCTCTCCACTCAAGAAACCCTTCTCCAGCAATGTCATCGCCCCCCCGAAATTCCCCCGAACTGCACCTACACTAACCCCCAAATCGTGGATGGATGACAACGCCTTTCGGACAGACAACAGCAACGGCATGTTGCAATTTCAGGTACAGTAACCCGACCTTGAAAATTTCATTTCGACCAAATGTACGAAAGACGCAGTAGGACATGACCTTCACAGTCATATTGCATGTGCCATCTTTAATGGAACATGACATTGCAGAGAAAACATCACATCTGTTACTTTTAGCTAGTAATGACACTGTTCAGCCTAAATACATCTTCAATAGATGAGAATACTGGATCATGTCCTTGTTACTCTCCAACAAGAAGCTTACCAGACTAACCCCTCTATCTCTCCACAAAAGGAACTAGTAACAGTGAACCCTGCTGATCTCAATGCCAGTTTAATTTTGACAGTGTTGTCATTGAAATAAATTCAACAAATTTTAATGTTGAAATTGGGTTTTTCCATGTCCTTTCTCTATTGGCAGTATTCAACTGCCTTTATATCCTTTGGGGGGAAAAAAACAGCAGGCAGGTTCCATATATAGAACCATTAGCTATTCACATGATTGATTGTCAAGTTTCATAGCAGTCAGTGAGGAGGAGAATTGCTGAAGACTTTATAAAACAGTTTTTTTTTTGTTCAATTGTTACATTTAGCACTATGGGATCACTTGCCCTTCATCTTTTAAGGCTGTTTTGTTTGGGCAATTGTTTTGACGTCAAACAGAGGTGGAGCAAAATGCTGTCATCATGTACTATTTCAACTGCTTGAAAGCAGAATTGTACAGTCATTTCTGTGGTACACCAGTCATGTATTGACTGTAAATATTTGCAGGATAGGAAGAGAACTTATTCAGCATATGCCAAGGTTTTAAAATCCACAAAGATAGCTCGGTTTTATCTTGCCTGTTTTGTATTGGAATTGGGCATATAATGCCATTTTCCCTATGTATATTATCAATTTCCAGCTTTCTACATTTTAAAAATTTTCTGCAAGTCCCATTAAACTGGGTCAATCCTTTGGTTACAAATAATTACTTTATGGATAATCACCAGTCTTTAATGGTAAATTGGTGAGGGATTGACAACCTTCATTGTGCAGACCTTGAATAACTAAGTCAGATTCTGCATTGCATGCACTTGTTAATGGAGTATGCAGCAATTCAAGTGGCCCCAGGGACATGATGTTATGTGGATGTGCCCAAATAATCCTCATCAATAAGATCAACAATTATTACTTGGGTTATTTTTCTATTGTGGTAAAATGTAATCTATCGTCAAAGGACAATCTTCATTCCTACATGCAGCCATTTATTCCATCACTTAGGATTTCTGTGATTTGACTGTAAAAATTCATTTTCATCATTACATTTGACATGACTATTGTGCTCAAAAATCAGTTTGGAAATTCTAGAAATGAAAGGTTTGATAATATTCTATTTTGTGATAGAAGTTGTAAAATAATGCTGATATCAGTTGGTGTTGTTTTGTGGTGATGGGTTTTATAATGTAAGTGACCTGGAAAATTTAACTTGATCACTGTCATTGCCTTTGCCTATATTCTATATTAGGATAACCTGAAATGCAAGTCATGGTTGTATTTTTCGCTGAGAATCTCTCATCAGTAAGTATGTGTTCTCGTACAAAGCCAGTTCTTCTCAGTGACATGAAATGGAGGTTGAGGAAATGGAGACCACGTATTATTGTTGCAATTGAGTGCAAGTTTACCACTTGCTGATTAATTTTTTAACTAAATACCATGCAAGGTTTGGTTTGCTGATGATATTTGCATTTGGTAATCCATTCTCCAAATAAAAGCCCATGTATTCTGATGTATATGTGTTGGAGTACATCTATCATGTGTAAACTTAAGATTGTCAGGCAGCCTTTAAGTCAACATTCAATTATTTGCATATTTAAACAATTCAGTTGTCTTATTTTATAATGCAGTGAATATAGAATTAATCTAAATGGGCTGAAATTGTTTTGATCTGATATAGAAAATGATTTTACTAAATAGGATAATTCAGGGATTTAGTGCATAAATATTCCTCTTAAAATTAGACCCACTTGGAGAAATTCAATGAGGCATGTTTTCTATTATATCTGAACCCGTTGACCAATTAGTTTCTGGTAGGCTTGGTGTTTAGTCTAACTAGAGTCTTTTTTACAAATGCAGTCATTGCAAGTCCTTGATGCATCGGATAAGCTAAAGAAAAAGTATTTTCTTACCAATCAATAAAAGGACATGGATACTTAATGCAATGGATGTACATGGACCACCAAAAAAATTCTTAAGATTTCACACATTCAAAGGACAAACTGAGACGTTATGAATGTCATTTGGGTAAAAGATTGGAATAGCAAAGATTTACATTTTGTGTGTGAATGTCAAATGGGGTTGCCAAGTCAGTTGAATATGAAGGCTTTTAATATGCATGGTGATGGTGGAGCTGGCCACCAGATTAGAAAATTTGTTCTGCAAAGCCACCTACTGACCATAGCCTGTAACAACATTGGGACAGATAGCAGCATCATTCATGGGAATTGTTGACATAGTAATTTACTTTAGGGGAAAAAGAAGATAGAAGATAAAATGGAAACTAGAAGAAACAAAGTTTGGGAATAAGGTATGCGTGCCCCACATGTAGGTTCAGGAATGTAATCTTCTGTCTTGTCATCCATGCAAATTACATGAATGCATAACCTGATCATTCTGTGTTCATAGTTACTCAGAAGATTTGTTAAATGAGGAATACTATGTGAAGTGATATAAATACTTGCTTTAACAATATTGAACGGTGTCCTGGAATCTATAAACAATGGGAAAGAGATCTGGTAGTACTGGATATGAGTCTCAGGGCTAGCTGTATTTTTGTTCCAGAGTAGATTGATTCTAGAAATCCTTGGATAAATCTCCACAATTGAGATAACTGGCAGCAGAATAGATTGATATCTGTCATGACTGAAGGTGAGTGGGAGAGAGTCTCCTCCAGTTGGCCCTTACCACAATTTTCCCATGTTGTTTCTGTTTCCGAATCAGTCTTGCTGCTTTTAGTTGTATCCCACTAATGCAAGTTTATTTTCCTATAAGATGTCGTTAAATTGTACTAATTTGTTTTCTGATGAGTACATTATATGTCTGCAAGGCAGGGTTGTTTAAGAATTTAATATTTAAGATACAATAAACATGCAACTTTTTTTAAAATTGACTTTTCTTGGGAAAGGACAAGGTAGCTTCAGATATTGTCACTAACTATAGGAACAACATAGCAAGAAAAGTTGAAACCACTCTTCTCAATAGAATATTATGGTTTTACTTCCAATCTTGAAATCCTGCTCAGAATACACTTTTTTTTTTACTCTTCCTTATGATTCTTTACTTTCTTTTCCTATTCATATTTTCCACTGCTCAACACTTTTCAATCACCACCAACACTAAGCTGACCCCCTTGTCATTCCAGGTGATTGCTGGCTTTTTCCTTGAAGATGGTAGATATTATAGGTGGAGGAGCTGATCTTGAAGCTTTGGCTTTCACTGCAGACCATCTTATAGATTTTGCATTGTGCAGTCATGTTGCGGTGGAGATGGAAGGAGAACATATTTAAATTGGTAGATGAGCTGCCAATCAAAAAGGCTGCTTTGCCTTAGATTATGTTGAATTTTTTTGAGAATTGTTGAAGCTTTGCTCATTCAGGCAATTCCCACTCTGTAGTGATTAGTTTTGAGGTTGGAAGAGGTGTTATTGGCTACAGAATTCCCAGCCTCTGACTTGTGTTGGACTGATGGTACTTATTTGGGTGGTCCAGTTATGGTCCTGGTCAATGGTGATAACCCATTCCCTAAAGTTTCGTACAAAGGGATTTGGGAAGGCTCATACAGTTGAATGTAAAGGAGAAATGTTCCAGTTCTGTCACTGGTGATGATCAATGCCTGGTACTTGTATCAGTGTGTGGCTTAAGTTATCTTTTTATATTATTTTTAAAGTTAAGCTTAAATGTTGCCTCAGTCTTACTGCAACCAAGTTGGATCTGCCTTCTTAGAATGAAGAGGTCACTGACAAAGCAGCTGAAGATGGCTATGCTTCGGTCAATGTCCAAAAGTTGAGATGATTGTCTTCCAATAACCAAGCTCTCTTTCTTTGCTGCAGTGAGGTCTAGTCCTGGGTGGTGATAGTGGAACTGAAACTGAGCAACAGTGAATAGTCATGGAGATAGATGCCATTTGATGGCATTCTTGATAACTCATTCCATTGCTTTGATCTAGAGCCAATTAAGGCATGAATTGTCCAGGTTGGCGTGCTTTGTGAAAAGGAAGTACTGGACAATTTCCTATGGGGGAGATACCTATGGTATGATTATACTGAAGCAACTTGTCTGGAGGTGTAGCAAGTTGTGGGGAAAAAATACTCCCTATGGTAGGGATTTTTTGAGGTCATTACTTTTGCTTGGTTCAGGTGGGCTTAGCCATTTCCTAATGTACTGCACAGCTTCAAGGCAGAATTTGTGGGAGCCCCGGCAGGAAGCTGGGCAGGATTGTTCACATGGCGCTCCTAGCTGAAGATGTTTGCAAATGTTTGAGCTTTGACAATTTGAGGTGTGGATATTCCTGGCATGGCCACCTCGTCTTAGTTATTTATTTTTCCATCACATTTGCGTCTAGATGGGCAGGACTGCAGAGGTTTGGCCAAATCTGTGAAATCTTTTTAGCTTCATCTTAACTGCTTTGATTCTGCATTCTTGTCATCCTGTGTTGTAGCTTCATTGGGTTGGTAGCTCATTTTTAGAGCATCTGTGGTATTCCTCCTGCACACTCTTCCACATTGCTTATTGAATTCTAGCTTGATGGTACGATGAGGGATATGCTGGATCTTGTGTTACAGTACATTGTTGCTGATGATCGTTCTTGTGGATGCCAAATTTTATTCTGAAATCTCTTCCATCTTGCATGGTAGTGCCACAAAACGCAATGGAAATGTTCTGATTGGGAATATGTGACTTTGTCTCCAAAGATGAGACTCTGGTCTTACCAATGTTGCTTTGAACAGATGTGTCCTCAACAGATAACTTCTAAGGTGATTGTAAGGTCAGGTAAGTTTATTCCTTGTTGATTCTTATCACATGTCACAATCTCTCTGGCAACCATCTCCTTCAGTACTTGACAAGCAGGCCAGTGATGTTACTCAGCAACAATGACAAAATGACTCTATCATTGGGTCACCAAATTTCTTTTTCAGGAAACAGTTATTTAGCTTTCTAACTTCTGCATCTATGTGTTCTATTTTGGTTTGATCTATTCACAATAATCTATTTTCATGTTGGGGAAAGTAATTAAATTATTACTTATTTTGCACAAACTCTGGTTCCAATTATTTTGGTTGATATCATTTTAATCTCTGATATACTGACTTATAATATGCTTTTTAGTTGTAGACTTGAGTAAATTAATCAAACCTCACCCCCGCCCCTAAAATAATTATTCTGGTAACAATGACTAATGAGAAGTTATTACTTCATAAACAGACACAGTCATTAGAATTTTGGGAGCAGTGAAGGAACATTGTGCCTTTTCAGATCATTGGCTTGGAAAGAGCGTGTTGAATGTTTGTATCAAGATGACAAATAACCTGGAGGGGTTAGTAATAATTCCTTCAGGATAAATTGTCTCAACTTTTACATAGTGATATTTACTTCATAAATACAGCATAGTGTCAGTAATAATAGTTTCTGTAACCTGATTTTGCTAATTTAGGATGATGCCGTAGTTTTAATGTCATTGGCATTTATGCTTGATGTGCTTATGTTTTAATATTAATTTTACATGCAAGTTTCCAAACAAGTAGTTTTTCATACATCTAAAAACCTTTAACATTTTGTTTTACATTTCTGTTGAACTGTAGTATTGTTCTGTGCATCATCTATAGAAAAATGTTCAGTGGTTAAAACAGTGAACTTTATCATTTTTGTTGCTCTTCTTAGAGTGTTTTTGTGGAAGCTGATTTTGAGTGCTTTCACAAATTCTTGGTAGACTTAATTTTGGACTTAGTTGTGGGCTATCTCTGCTCAATGACATCATTACAGGAGTTCCTCAAGGTAGTGTCCAAAGCCCAACCATCTTCAATTGTTTTGCCAATGGTATTCTCTCCACCATAAGGTCAGAAGTGGAAATGTTCACTGCATAGTGTTCTGAATCAATTGCTACTCCTCAGATACTAAAGTCAAAGTGCAACAAGACCTAGACAAGATGCAGGCATGGCTGAAAAATGGCATGTAACGTTCATGCCACACATATGTCAGTGTTTTAAAAAATTCTCAAGGTCAGGTTCGTAGGAGAGTAGTCTGACACAGAACAAACGACCAAGAGGCGAGTCTGCTAGAATATGGGCATTTTATTCCCCGCAGCGTCGCACAACGGGTCTGGCTTATACTCACTCTACATGTTACAAAAACTGGGAGCCGTCAGTTCTCGTAGAGCGGTTGCCAACAACCCACGCTCGGCGGTTAAACGTAACCCCGGAGCAGACTCACCGAACTGGAGACTTTTCCAGCTGATATACTCCCTTCCAGATATAAACATTCATGTGAACAGCAGAGCAAGGCTAAAAAACACATTCCATTCTGGTTACATACAGATAAGAAGATTCACACGGGACTAAGCAACACCTCCATTCCGGTTAGATTCACACATGTATTGGGACATAATTTTTAACCGTTTCACCACATTCCACTGCTTGGAATTTTACACCACAGTCAGTCAATGACTATCTCCACCAAGAGAGTATCTAACCATTTCATCTTAACATTTAAAAATAGAGCTATCACTGAACCTCCCACTTTCAACATCCTGAGGGTTACCAGTGACCAGAAACTGAACTGGACTAATCACATAAATATTGTGGTTCCAAGAGAAGGTCAGACACGAGGAATCCTGCAGTGAGTTACCACTTTGACTTTCCAAAGTCTGCTACCATCTACAAGGCAAAAGTCAGCAGTTTGAAAAGACTGTTTGCTTGGAGAAATGTAGCTCCAATGACCCTCCAGTTTTACAATATCTGAGGATAAAAACAGCTCACTTGATTGGCACCTCAATATTCACATTCCCCGCTTCCAGTGCACAGCAACCACACTGTGTACCACCTACATGATGCACTGCAGAACTCCACAAGGCTCCTTAGACAACACCTTCGAAGCCCACAACCGTTCCATGTAGAAGAACAAGGGCAGCAGATACATGGAACACCACCGCCTTTCAGTTCCTCGCCAAGTCATTCAAATTCCTAACGTGGAAATATGTCATTCTTCCTTTAGTGCTGGGTCAAATTCCAGAAACTCCCTCCCTTGGTTCACAACTTTGAAGAAAATACTGTGGGAGAAACAACCGGATGAACGTCACATAATTTGATAAATTAAGTTTCCTAAATTATGGTCAGTGCAATCCAGTTTTCTTGGAATTCTATCCAAAAATATCACCCCTTTTCTATATCTTATGCATGTCCCTAATTGTATATTGCTCAAAGTCTCAGGTTTGGGATTTGCTCTTTGTGTGGAGTTTGCTTGCCTCCTTTCCTGATATTTTCAGGTCTTAATGCATGTATGACAAATGAAATTCTGTTGGCATACGTTGGAATATTTTATTATAAATGGTTGGTGTAGCTAACTGTCTCATGTTCAAAATAGACTTGACTACAATATTTAGATGGATGGTATCATCATTTGTTAGAACTGGGAAAGCGGTTTCGAATAAGTTTATTTTTGATCCCCCACTGATCTATCCTTGACTGCACCCTTCCTATTTCTCATCAACATGCTGCCGTTTTGGTGACATAATTCAAAAAAGTGACATCAGTTTCTCTGTGTGCTAATGATACCCATCACTGCTTCACCACCACCTCTTTTTACATAGTGAGATTGCTTAACTAGATCATAAAGGTTTGCTCCAGTTCAGTGTTGGTATAAACACCATTATCTTTGTCTTGGTCCCTGCCACAAACCCAGCTTTCTAATCACTGACACCATCTCTTACCAGGCAACTCTGAGGTTGAACCAATGGTTTGCGGCCTTTGTCATACTTGTTTCTAGGAGGAGCTTTGGTGATATCCTTTTTGAGTTTGCAGCCATATAATTTAATTTGTGATGCACATTGGGATGTTTTATTAAATGAAGGTGACATGAATATAAGCTGCTATGGTTAATGTTATCTGTATGCATTTATAAATACATGGATTCCACCTTGAAGCCTATAAATATAATTGTTTTGAACTATTGCCTCAGAAATTGGATAGATATCAGCTTTTGAGATTTTAGACAAGCAATATCTTCAGTGCTTTTAAAACTGGCTTTCAGTGGATTTAAGGGAAGGAGCGGATGTTTTGTTAATCTGCCCTTGGAGGCTGAGTTTTGCATCGGAGAGATAACATCAGCTGATGGCCAGGTTTGCTGTCAGTTATAAAACCTTAAAAACAACTTGAATGAATTTACATACCTTATTTCCAGTTGAAGGTTTCATTATGGAGAAGGCTAAATGATGCAAAGAGGCAATCAGAGATTGGCAAGTGTTTTTGTTTGCTCGTTGTGTGCTGTAATCCCTTTCATTTCTGTCTTATTGTTTTGAGTAACCTATTAATTAGCTGTGACAAAATATTTACGTCAAGTATGACAGATTCAAAAATATGAGGTTGCACCTATTGTTACTGGATCAGGCTGCCTTCAACAGAGGTTATGCAATGGAGTAGGATAAACTGCCGATTTGTATTAACTGCATATGCTATTCTATTCTGGGTGGTTATTCTGGAAATCTGATCAATATTTTGGAAACTAAATTGTGTAATTCTCTTTGTCCAATTTTCTACAATCAGTAATTGTATGATGAATCAGTGATTTATATTTATGTATTTTATTTTCATTTTTTCTTAAATCTGAGAACAGGTCTAGTGTTAAAAGTGCCAGATTGGAGTTAGGCACCTAGTGTTTAGCAGATCTGTGCATGCGAGCAAACAAGAAATTAAACATAATTGTGACTGTGAGTGGGGAATAGTTGAAATCCCACACTTTTGTAGCACTAGCATAATCTTGACATTTGATGCAAAGTTTTCAAAAAAAAATCCTCCGCTTTAGTGGGATCTTGGCATTTGTCAGAAGGTGGCCAGCTGAGTGGTTGCATTGAAGTTTGTAGTACCAGCTTGGGGAAAGTGAGGACTGCAGATGCTGGAGATCAGAGCTAAAAATGTGTTGCTGGAAAAGCGCAGCAGGTCAGGCAGCATCCAACGAGCAGGAGAATCAACGTTTTGGGCATGAGCCTGAAAGAAGCCCTGAAGAAGGGCTCATGCCCGAATCATCGATTCTCTTGCTCCTTGGATGCTGCCTGACCTGCTGCGCTTTTCCAGCAACACATTTTTAGCTCAGTACCAGCTTGGGATTTGGCAGAGGGTAGGTAGAGATTTGAGAACTTGCTCAGGTCTGGCAGCAGTGTGGTTCAGCTATGTAAATGTAAGAGATCCCTCCAAAGGTATAAATTAATGGACTTTATTTATACTTTTTCCTTAGATCACAGTAGAAATTCCATCCTTTGCTGCTGTGTATTTGGAATAATAAATAGATGCACCAATTTAATAAAATTAGATTTTTAAAAAATCAGAATAAGATGAGTTAGTGTGTATGGTTGTCACTTTATTTTGAGAGTTTGTGTTTTAATTTTCAATCAGCAAATGTATCAGCACTTTTTGCATTTGTTGTGAAGTGTGCTGAGCGATGCAGCTGGCTTTCTCCTTGAATGCCTGGTGTTATTGTTGATTAGAAACAGTTTCCAAGATTTACCTTGCAAATCCATTATTATGGTTAAAAGTCCCCTTGTGCTTTTTTTTTGATTAAAAAGCCTCTGACAGATTGGCTTTCATTCAGTATTTTTATGCAGGTTAAATTCTGGTTTTACACTTCCATGGTTTCTTTTCCTTCACAGAACTGGAAGGATAGTTATTGGATTTACAATAGCTAATTCCCTGTTCATGGCTTGGCTTGTTGTCAGTCATGAAGTTCTAGTAGTCACCTTAGAAGAGGTAATTTGCCTGAGGTAATAATGCCAGACTCCATGATAAATAGAAAACTTTGACATAATTCTAATATTTTTATCATTTGTATTTATTCCCCAAAGAAGCAGTGGTTGTAGTCTGTGTCTTTGTTCCTATATCTCTCTTTCTCTCTCTTCCACTTTCAACTGCTTTAACCTCGTGTTAAAGGTTGACATGGTTTCTGCCACATAGCGAACACTGATCCCCATTCCATAGCCTCATAGCATTCGGAGCAAAACGTAGTTTCTCCAGCTCAGTGTCCTTCATCTCTTTTCTTAATTTTGTAGGTGTGCCCCTTTGTTCTATTTACTTCAGCCATTGGAAACAATGGACTTTTAGACTCCCTTCCTGAGCTGGACAAGGAATGGTTTTGAGAGTGCCAAGTTGGTATGGGAGAAGCAGTGGGAGGTGGAGACCAAGAGGTTTGTGGCTATACCAACTGCAGCTTGCTCATGTCAGGTGCTTTCCTGATGAAGGGCTTTTGCCCGAAACGTCTATTTCGCTGCTCCTTGGATGCTGCCTGAACTGCTGTGCTCTTCCAGCACCACTAATCCAGAATCTGGTTTCCAGCATCTGCAGTCATTGTTTTTACCATCATGTCAGGTAGCAGGGTAAGCATGTGATGGGAGTTTAGAGGGGGCATAAGCAAAAAAAGATTCTTTCTTTAATGTTCTCATCCATGTTGAGTCACAGCTGACTTTATTGCACAGGGAGCCAAGTTCTCCACTGGACTCAGGAGATGCATGTGTCTGTGACTCCTCAACTTCCGTTGTGTTCCACTTGTCCTGTAAGAGAATTGGAAGTCAATAGTTTTGTGATATGATGTTTGGTGGTGTGCCTTGTTATGAAGGTGTAAGTGTGCACTGCACCTTTTAGGAGAGAGGAGAAGCAGGCAAGGCTTGGCAAGCACAGAGTGCTGAACAATTTAAAAAGGTAATACTCCGTTGGAAAAAATAACTGGAATTGTGTTGCCATGGAACAAAAACAAATTCAAATTTGGCCAATCAGTGTAAATTATGTCCCAGATACCAAAATCCAGTAAAATTTGAATTTTCCTATTTGTAATGACACAGAACCAAAGAAATGATTCGATGTTTTGAGGTATAAAACTGGACATTTTGAACAGTTGGGGAGAGAACAGCAAAGGGCACCAACAAATATAGACTGCTAGCCGAATCACTCTCTGAAAAGTACCTGTCCATAAGAAATTTGTGCAGCAGAAGACCAAAGAAAACTTGCAGGAAAATACAGAAGAAAATCTACAAAGGAGAAGCAACAAAGCTGGCTGGTTTTGAAACATGTTTTTGTTTGTAAATCTTAATCAGCTTTTTTTTATCGGAGGGAAAAAGTGAGGACTGCAGATGCTGGAGATCAGAGCTAAAAATGTGTTGCTGGAAAAGCGCAGCAGGTCAGGCAGCATCCAAGGAGCAGGAGAATTGACGTTTCGGGCATGAGCCCTTCTTCAGGAATGAAAAATTCTTGAAGAAGGGCTCATGCCCAAAACGTCGATTCTCCTGCTCCTTCGCTGCTGCCTGACCTGCTGCGCTTTTCCAGCAACACATTTTCAGTTTCGTTTTTTATCAGACCAGTGTTGTAGAGTGGGAAGTAAAATATAGGTTTAAGAGAAAGGAGTTTAAATAGTTTTTGTTTTAATGTTCCTCTTTGGATTTAAAGAATAAAATTGTTAATTTTTACTTTAAGTAGTGAGATCTGGCTTGGTTCTTTACATCTCAAAATTTAACAGATTACGACGCGAGGTGAGCTTGTCTGTGTGTTGCGTTTAACTTAGCAGAGGAGTTTCCCCGTGTCATAACAGCCTTCTGTGGCTGGAATTAAGTGGAGGCAGCAAAACATGCTTGAAGTTAGAATCATTGATAGGTTGTATGTTGTGAGTGTAAGAGATTGGTATTTCATCAATAGAGGTGTGATGCATTGAACAACATAAGAGAATGGTTAGGTCAAAATACTTCTGAGGGATGAGATTTTACTGAGGATTATCTTTTAAATTTCAGGATTAACATATTAGGTTTTGGAGACTCCTTTTTGTTTTGTTCAGATTATGGTTCAATTTACCTTTGAAAACCACAATTGAATCTGCCTCCCCCACACTCGGGTGGTGCACTCCAGAGCCGAACCACTTTTTCTTATGTCGTCATTTCTATTATCAATCACCTTAAAACTGTCTCCTCAGAGCTTCAAGTTGTTTCTCATTCTGTATAAAGTTATTTATTTTGTGAAAAAGTGTTACGCTATATGCTGTTTGTGGTTAGGAAGGTTGCACAAGAAAAGCAGATTAGCAGAGCCCCAGTGCTTGTCAAGTCTGGGCCAAATTAACTGAGTAAAACAACTAAACTCATAGCACAAAGTGAAGGAATGTTTACCTAAGTTCCCATTTGTGATCAGGATGGATGTAGGATTAGACTGGGATTGAGCAAGCCTAAATTTAGTCGCACGCTGTCTGGATCTCATCAATTTCATTCAGTTCAACTTCTATATGTTCAAGCTCTGCGTTGATCTGCTTTTTATATTTTGTTGAAATAAGTCTGCTATTATCATAATTTTGTTGACTTGATTAATGAATCATTTTATTCTGAACCTAATATGGATCAATTGGTCATATCGGTAACTCCATTGTGACCAATGGAGTAGCGGTGAGACACAATGCATCCTTCCACTCTGTCATCGTATAATATGCTTATAAACTCTAATTCAGTTCTGTGTCCCTTTTTTAAGAGGGACAGCCTACGTTTAAGAATAGAAAGTTTGATTTGGTTTGATCACTAACCAAGGGTAACTTTTATAACTGACATTGCAATTCTCCATTCCTCCTTGAATTGGGTTGGGTTAAAATTTCACCTCTGACTTGACTATATATTATTGGTTAAAATAATAGTGTTGAGCGAATACTGTATTGTTTGCCTGCTGAAGTGGATGTAAAAATGTTTCACTGTGCAGTCTGAAGAGCAGAAAGTTCTCGATGTTTGGTGAACAGTCTTCTGGAAATCTGGTTATTTATTAATTTATTTGCTGTTTGTGGAGTCTTGTGTGCATTTTCTGGGCTGTGTTTGCCTATATTACAGGGCTACTGATTATTGAAATAAGGGTGTGAAATAAGACCATAGGACAAAGGAGTGGAAGTAAGGCCATTCTGCCCATCGAGTCCACTCTGCCATTCAATCATGGCTGATGGGCATTTCAACTCCACTTACCCGCATTCTCCTGGTAGCCCTTAATTCCTTGTGACATCAAGAATTTGTCAATCTCTGCCTTGAAGACATTTAGTGTCCCGGCCTCCACTGCACTCTGCGGCAATGAATTCCACAGGCCCACCACTCTCTGGCTGAAGAAATGTCTCCGCATTTCTGTTCTGAATTTACCCCCTCTAATTCTAAGGCTGTGTGCAAGGGTCCTAGTCTTCTCACCTAACGGAAACAATTTCCTAGCGTCCACCCTTTCCAAGCCATGTATTATCTTGTAAGTTTCTATTAGATCTCCCCTTAATCTTCTAAACTCCAATGAATACAATCCCAGGATCCTCAGCCGTTCCTCGTATGTTAGACCTACCATTCCAGGGATCATCCGTGTGAATCTCCGCTGGACACGCTCCAGTGCCAGTATGTCCTTCCTGAGGTGTGGGGTTCAAAACTGGACACAGTACTCCAAATGGGGCCTAACCAGAACTTTATAAAGTCTCAGGAGCACAACAGTGCTTTTATATTCCAACCCTCTTGAGATAAATGACAACATTGCATTCGCTTTCTTAATCACGGACTCAACCTGCATGTTTACCTTCAGAGAATCCTCAACTAGCACTCCTAGATCCCTTTGTACTTTGGCTTTACGAATTTTTTCACCATTTAGAAAGTAGTCCATGCTTGTATTCTTTTTTCCAAAGTGCAAGACCTCACATTGAATTCCATCAGCCATTTCCTGGACCACTTTCCCAAACTGTCTAGATCCTTCTGCAGCCTCTGTTTGTAGTCTGGATGTTACATTTTTCAAACATATTGGCCAATTAAATAAAATAATCTAGCTCTCTAGCCATTTAAAATACTTTTATTTCAGCATGGAGGGCATTCTACACCACTTAGTACTAGTTTAAAGCTGCTTCATGCTAGAAGAGGGATTGATGGGAGCTTTTCTCCCAAGATATTCTGGTGCACAATCAAAGTATTCCCCTTTCAACACAGTGCCAGCTGTGAGCATGTCTAACAACAGCCATCCAATTCTCCAATTCATGAGTACCAATTCATTAATTTAGCATGTCTCCTAGTTAGCTGGAGGAAAATTGATTGGCTTATGCACAGATTGATTCCGTACCAGCTGCAGCAAATTTTATTGTGACCAGAAGTATGATATTAAAACAAGATTCTTTTGGGGTTGAAATAATGGAGGAAAATTCTACATGGGAAAGAAATTTCAATTGCGAAGCATCTAGCAGCTGTGGAAGTTTTGCAGATGCTTTGAATTATTCTGTTATCTAAACATTGTCTTGGTTCATAATAGTGAGTAAAATTGGTAAAATCTTGAGTGTATCTTCAATTGGCAAAAATACTGGCTTATTCTATACAAGACAGAGCAAGAATTAGCACAGTCGTGCATCCTATTTTGAGGCTGTTTCTTTATGACTAACTTGGAAGCTTTTTCATTCTCTGACCTGCTTGCTAATATTTCTGATGTACAAATAAATCACAAGAAGGCATATTAGAAATGTTAGTTGGTTGTGAATTCTGTCTGAAGTTCAATTTCATTCTTGCTCAAAATCAGAATTGATACTTCAACCCAAATGAAGATGGTTAAACAATCTTACTGTTTGCATTCTAATGTAGTTGTATGGTTAAAATCCCATCTTCACTCCATAAAATAACAGGTTGTGATGAACTGTAACAGATTAATATATAACCACTATCCAGGCAATGTGGGTAGATTTTGCAAGATGTTATGCTGTAAAATAGAGTATTAACATTTTGAAACAATTAGCCATTCATTTTTGTGATCAATTTGATTTAAAAATACTTATCCAGCAGTCTTTTATTTTCTTTCAGCAACTCTCTTTTTAGGACAGTGCTATGCTTCCATACTGAATTTATTATATGCAGAATGGAATAAATTGAAATTATTCCAGTATAAAAATAAGCAATGAGAATTAACTAACAGGCATTTTAAAACAAAAAGTAGCTACTTTTATGTTAACCAACTTGGGTAAGTAAACTGAAGTCAGAAAATGGGAAATATACATAGATTCTTTAATTTTGGAATTTTCTACAAAAATGAAAAAGTTCATGTTTTGTTCTGTGTCCAGCCTGACGCCTTGATGTGTTTGTGCTGCAGTGTTACAATTCAATCAAAAACATAGAAAATAGCAGAACTAGGCTGTTCTGCACTTTGAGACTACTCTGCCATTCAACATGATGATGGCTGATGATCCAAATCTCTACCCTGTTCCCATTTCTCCCCATATCCTTTGATCCCTCTAGCCCTCTGAACTGTATCTTGCTACTTCTTGAAATCATTGAGAGTTTTGACCTCAATGGTTTCTGGTTGAGAATTCCACAGGTTCACCAGTCTGGGTGAAGAAATTTTTCATCTGTCATAAATGGCCTGCCCAGTATTCTTAGACGGTGAACCCTTGTTATGTACTCCCTAGTCATCTAGTCCTGCGAGATTTTTATAGGCTTTTGAGATCTCCTTTTTTTTTAACTCCAGGGAATATAGTCCTAACTGATCTAACCTCTCTTCGTACGTCAGTCCCAATATTGCAGTAATCAGTCTAGTACTTTGTTGTACTCCCTACATTGCCAGAAGATCCTTCCTTAACAAGGCTCTGTACAATTGCAATAAGACATCCTCCCTCTCTGAAGACCAGCATACCATTTTCCTACTTCACTGCCTCCTACGCTTGCATGCTTGTTTTCTACATCTAGCATTCGAGGACACCCAGGTTTTATTTAACCTATCTTCTTTCAGATTATCTGTTCTTGTTCTTGTCCACAGACTGGATAACCTCAATATAATCTATTCACGTTACACTTCACCTTATGTGAATTTGACAACTCACTCAACTGGTCCAAAGCACATTAATGCATCTCTAATCCACCTCTCAGCGCTCACTCCTGCACAAGAGAAAGGAGCAGAAGTA
Organism: Chiloscyllium plagiosum; assembly: GCF_004010195.1. Classification (NCBI taxonomy): domain Eukaryota; kingdom Metazoa; phylum Chordata; class Chondrichthyes; order Orectolobiformes; family Hemiscylliidae; genus Chiloscyllium; species Chiloscyllium plagiosum. The sequence goes on from NC_057731.1 coordinate 16,960,726, forward strand.
GTCCACCTGGCCCCTCGAGCCTGCTCCGCCATTCGATAAGGTCATGGCTGATCTTTTCGTGGACTCAGCTCCACTTACCCATCTGCTCACCATAACCCTTAATTTCTTTACTGTTCAAAAATCTATTTATCTTTGCCTTTCAACATTCATTGAGGTAGCCTCAACTGTGTCACTGGGCTGGGAATTCTAGATTCATAACCCTTTGGGCGAAAAGGTTCCTTTTCAACTCAGAGCTAAATCTGCTCCTTCTCGTTTTGATGCTATACACTTTAGTTCTAGTTTCACTTACCAGTGGAAACAGCCTCCTTGCTTTTATTTATTACCTTCATAATTTAATGTTTCCATAAGATCCCCCTTCCTTCTTTCCATTCCGATGAGTCCACTCAATCTGACCTGATAAGCCAACCGTCTCAACACTGGAATCAACCTAGTGGACCTTCTCCGCACCTCTTCCAGTGCCAGTACATCCTTTCTCAAGTGAGGAGTGTGAAACTGTACACTACTCCTGGTGTAGCCTCACTAGCACCCTATACAGCTGCAGCAAAACATCCCTGTTTTTAAACTCCGTCCCTCTAGCAATGAAGGACAGCTTTGTGTTGTCAACAAATTGGGAGCTATTACATTTTTAAAAAATAAAATGAGTTCCTGCATCTAAATCACTAATATATGTTGTGAATACCTAGAGTCCAAGCACTGATCCCTGCAGTACCTCACTAGTCACTGGCTGCCACTCAGAAAAAGACCTGTTTATTACTACACTTTGTCCCCTAGCCAGTTCTGTATCATGTCAGTAGACTATCCCAATCCCATGTGCTTTAATTTTTCATGTTGGTTTCTTATGTGAGACCTTATTGACAGCCTTCTGAAAGTACAAGTAAACCACATCCACTGGCTCTCCTTATCAACTTTATTAGTTACATCCTCAAAAGAATTCCAATAGATTTATCAAGCATGATTTCCCTTTGATAAATCTGTACTGACTGTCCATCCTGGCAGTTTTCCCAAATACTCTGCTATTAAATATTCCGTAATGGACTCGATCTTTATTCCCAGTATGAATGCTAGGCACACTAGTCTGTAATTCCCTGTTCTATCTCGATGTGCTTTTTAAAATGGTGGTGTTACATTAATGACCCTCCAACCCACAGGAAATATTCCATAGTTTATAGAATCTTGAAAGACTACCACCAATGTATCCACTATTTCTAAGCCACTTCCTTAAGTACTCTGAGATCTAGATTTTTGGACCCTGGTGATTTATCAGCCTTTAATCCCATATATTTCCTCAACATCATAAGCCACTAATAGTGATTTCCTTCAGTCCCTCCAACCCCCTTTCTTTGGGCCCTGTGTTCCCTAACAGTTTTAGGACTTTGTGTGCTGTTTTGTGAAAGTGGAACCAAATTATATATTGAATTGTTCTGCCATCTTTGGTCACTGTTATGACTTCGTATTTTTCTGACTGTAAGGAACATACGTTTGTCTTCACTAAGTTTTTTTTTCTACCTCTTCAAATACTGATAGAAGCTCTTATCATCAGATTGAAACTTCCCCACTAGCTTATTTTTGTGTTTTACTTCTCCCTCTTAATCAATCCCTTTATCATTTTTTGCTGAAATTTAAACAGTTCCCACCTTCAGTTCTGCTGCTTTTTTTTTGGTCAATTTGTGTGGCCTTTCCTTGAATCTAATATTTATCCCTATTTTCCCTTATTAGCCATGGTCAGGCCACCTTTCCTATTTTGTTTTTGTACCAGACATAAAGAAAACAATTGTTCCTGTTCCTCCATATGCTATTAAATGTTGGTGAGTGTGTGTCTTCCATCATCCCTGTAAGTAACATTCTCCAATTTACCATAGCCAGCTTGTGCCTCATACCATCACAGTTTCTTTTATTTAGCTTTAAGACCACTGTCTCAGAATTAACTACATCACCGTCCATCTTAATGAAGAATTCTATCATATTATGGTCACTCTAGCCAAGGGCCTTGTGCCACTAGTTTGCCAATTATTCTTTTCTGATTGCACATTGCCCAGCCTAGGACGGCCTGTTCTCTAAATGGTTCCACAATGTATTCATCCAGAAAACCATTTCATGCACACTCCAGGAATTCCAACTCAGGAAGTTGAATTGGTGTGGCAACATGCACTTTTGAATGATTATTCTGAAGGTATGGATACTGACCATGACCCCCATGTTCTCTCTATCACATGGCTGAGCAGAAATTTCTCCCGCTTTTGCTCCTTGTCATTGTTGTGTTGGAAGGATTTGCAGCTTGACCGTCAAGCTGTTCAGTCATGTTCTGAATGGGGCTTCCTTGGCCAGCAAGTTCAGGAGTTGGACTTGAATCTGAAGTTTCTGGTTCAGAGGCAGGGTGCTACCTGCCATGCCTCAGGATCTCCTAGTATGTAGCTATATCAATTAACGAAATGCAATTTAAACACTGCAATACTGACTCACTGTTATGTATACCATGGGTGATTTCATTTTATAAACCAGGCAATTTGATTGTGCAATGATGCTAACTTGTACTGCCAACTTCACAGTTGCAGAAAATAATTAGCTATTGTATTTATCACAAATGAATTATCTCTCCTACGAGATATTCTAGTTGTTTGGAGTCACTCAATAAAAGTTTATCTTTGCCAAAACCCCTCTAAACTTTACAAATTGTGCATCACTTTGCATATCTTAACCACTGATCATGTGCAAGAGATCTTGTAGGCTTTTTTAAAATCAGCAGTTTGTCACCTAATGTTTTGCACAAGACCATTATTCCTCTGTTTGCCAATAAATATGCAATTCTTTTCTCCAAATAAAACCCCATTCTTTTGATAATTGCTTGCAAGCTGAGAAGACTATAAGCTACTGATGACGAAAAATAATTTTCAGTTCACATTTAATATATCCAGAGTCAGTGTAATATTCATATGTCAAGTTAGACTAGAGAAATGAATTTTCAGTACCTAATAGTTTAATAGTAGATCCTAATGCATAGATAAAACTGTGCTTTTGAACTGGGAAGGATCAGATTCAAGGTAAAGTCACCATAATCTTATCAGACCTTGCGCTCTCATTAGAGAAAAACAATTTGGTTTAACTGGAAGGTTACCATGCCTCATGTGAAGGGAAAGGTTGAGAAGGAGAGTTCTTCCTTGTAACCTTGGTGGGTACAGGAAATGAGGCCATGCTATTGGCATCACTCCACATTGCGGTCTAGCTGTTGGGCCAATTGGCTTTGAGCTGAGTTTTAGTCCAGCTTGAATACTTGCTGTTAAATCATAAAATCACAAAAATGTTTAGTGAAGAATAGCTCATTTTCTAGATTTCCTATTTGTCTCATCTAACAATTGTTTTTATATAAATGTTTAGCATCACCTCCAGCTGCTAAACACTGCCCCATGAATAAAATTGAGAATACTGTATTAACTGCTCTCTACCTGTACTGCCACCTTCAATGATTGGTGCCTATGTACACACCCAGGTCCCTCAGGAACTGTACCATCCAGATTAGTTGAGCACTGTTTCCATGTTGGAAATGCATGACGAAGCTTCCTTATCAGCTAACCTTTCTCCATGTGACTACTAATTCTGTCCTGACTAATTACTTCGAGAAGCTTCCCCCACCGCTGAAGTTAAACTGACTAGCCTGTAATTGCTTGGCTTATCCTCACAACGTTTCTTGAACAAGGTTGTAATGTTTGCAGTTCTCTTGCACTACCCTTGATTCAAGGCAACACTGAAACATTATATTCAGTGCAACATCTTTGTGACACCACCCACTGCTTCCTTGATGCCCATTCTGTGAATTCAATGGCTGTCACACTATTAAATCCCCTTCCTTTCACCTAGCTCTGTTATTTATGTGCACCCTGCCTGCCTATCTCTGCTGCCCCAACTCATCTTGCTACCATCCAACATTCCTCGTCCTCTCTCCATCCCTCATCCGTCCTTCCCCTCTCTGTTGCCCTTTCTTGTCCCTCACTTCCCTCGCCTCTCCTTCCCCTCTCGTATATCCTCCTCTCATCTCCCCTTCGCATTACAATGGGCTATGCCAATGCCTAGATTACTGTTATCTTGGTACCTACTCATCATGTAGTTTCATAAACCAAGCCTTGGCTGAGGAAGTGAAAGCGAATATTGAATATGAATTTGATCCCATATTTGTATCTTTCTAGTATTTTGGTCTGTTCACATTATTGCCATGCTTGCTACAAGTCTCTCTTAAGCTGTCTGTTTTGAAGGAGGTATGAGTGATCAGCAGTTTTGGAACTTGCTAACATCACCACATTCCAACATCAATCATGAGATTTCCACACTCATAAAATAGATGTCATCTGCTGTAATGAATGGACTATATTTAGCTTTAAACTTTACTCCTGTCGATGCAATATGATGCAATCATAACTGTGGTGAAATGAGTAGCAGTCATTTGTTGAGCAAGTATATTAATTGTGTAATCTAGGAGTAATGCAAGCTGTTCAAGGTCAGAAAATTGCCAAACAGGTTTCAAGAGTAAAACCTTGAATTAACAAATTGCACTTTTTTTTTGTTTGAAATGATTGAGGAGGGTCAATCGATTGGGAAAAAATGCTCACAGCAAGGAAAGGGGGAAATCCTGGAAGGACTGTGGCACCATTCAAATAAGGGAAAAGAGGGCTGTATAAAAAAAATCTATATTTTAACACTCTATGAACAAAATCTTTTTGATTCCTGTGTAGAAATGTTGAATGTCAATTTAATATTTTTGAGTTGGAAATGCTTTTCTAAATCTATCGCAAATCTGACAAGCCTAATGGTTTTCTGAGTTTTGTTGTTAGACTCCAGTATGATACTGTCTGGTTTGTATTCATTTGTATTCATTTCATTTAGGACATAGTGTACCTCAACACAAAGGAAGTATGTAATTGGAAACAAACAATGTTACTTTTTTTTACTGCTAAAAATGCCTTTTTTTTGTATCTTTGTTGAATTGTTAATGTGGTGAACTTGACAAAATCATTGGCAAATAAAAATCATTTTTAACAGCACTTGGCTGACTTCAGTGCCTAATTGCACGAGAGAGAGAATTGAAGGAATGTAATAAATGAAAGAGTGCTGGATTTTCAAATTAGTACTGTAGTATCAACAACACCCAATCTCTTCTGAGACCAGCAAGATATAGGTGAGACCACACCTGGAGTATTGTGCGCAGTTTTGTCCCCTTACTAGAGCAAAGATGGAGTGGCATTGGGAGGTTCACAAAGTTGATCCCAGAGATGAGTTTGTCTTAAGAAGAAAGATTTGAGAAGTTTAGGTTTATACTCCCTGGAAATGAGGAGAATGAGAGAAGATCAAATTAAGGTGTTCAAAATGATAAAAATCATGGATAAAATAGACGTGCCAGAGACCCAGGTTCAATTCCTGCCTCTGGCAACTGTCTGTGGAGTTTGCACATTCTCCCCGTGTCTGCGTGGGTTTCCTCCGGGTGCTCCGGTTTCCTCCCACAGTCCAAAGATGTGCAGGTTAGGTGAATTGGTCATGCTAAATTGCCCATAGTGTTAGGTGAAGGGGTAAGTGTAGGGAAATGGGTCTGGATGGGTTGCTCTTCAGAGGGTCGGTGTGGACTTGTTGGGCCGAAGGGCCTGTTTCCACACTAAGTAATCTATTCTAATCTAAAAGTGGAGCAGATGCTTGCTCTTGCGGGGCCTTCTACGATGAGAGGTCATAGCCTTAGGATAAGGAGAAGTAAAATTAAAAGAAAGTTGAGAAACTACTTCTCCCAAAGGGTTGTGAATCTGTGGAATTCGCTACCCAAAAGTGTGGTGGATGCTGGGACAGTGAGTAAATTTAAGGATGAGTGAGACAGATATGTTTTATTGGTAATGGGTTGGAGGGATCTGGAGGCAGGAAAACGGGAGTGAGGAGCATGTCAGCCATGATTGAATAGTGGAACAGACTCAATGGGCAAAATAGCCTAATTCTGCTCCTGTATCTTAACTTACGAAATCTAGTGTCTGTTACAAGACTATCTAGAATCAGAAGGATTACAATACAATAATTTTTATTGGAGGAGAAAGTGGGCACTGCAGATGCTGGAGATCAGAGCTGAAAATGTGTTACTGGAAAAGCGCAGCAGGTCAGGCAGCATCCAAGGAGCAGGAGAATCGACGTTTCGGGCATAAGCCCTTCTTCAGGAATGTTTATTGACTGTTTATTGCCATTGTAAATTTTGTGGAGCTTTGCACCAGTTCCTTACTTCTTTTGGATATGTCTTTTAAACTGTGCATCTCTTTCTTGAATAATATGATTATCCTGCATGATACTCTGATGCATCTTAAATGACGTGCAGTAGCATTTATGAGGAAAGTTCAACTTTTGAGTCATCAGTGATAAATGTAGCCTAAATTGACCTCGCTGTAACAAAAGTGGACAAAACTAGTGTTGACCTTTCATGCTTTATGAAAGTAGAAAATGAATGATTTATAGTTACAAGTTCAAATATCTTCAAAAATAAAAGAAAAACATGTTTACTTCAAGTCATTGTGATACTAAAATACTGTGAATGTCTGCATAATTTATTTTTGAGTTGTTTATATTTCCTAATCTTCAGATAGCAAATCATAGCAGAGTTAGTGAAGCAGCAATAAATTAGAAGAATTGTTCATAACATCATATAACCTTTCCTATTTGTCTATCATGGAACAGAAAAATATTGAACGTTTGTTACCTTTGGTTACACAAATGTTAATCACAAGGCACAGATTGAAGGTTAAACTGACCTTATGTGTCTCTCTGAAGCTATTGTAAGAGATGTAATCATTATTGGCCTTGAAAAAGGAAACAAGATTCTTGTATACTTAATGAGATTTGAAAGCCATTATAGATAATGCCTTAATGTTTGAATATACAGGAATTGTGTAAGTTCAAGGGGTGCTAGATATTTAGGATTTCATTACTGCTAATTCTCTATTCCTGAAGCCTGGCATCTTTTGAACGCAAACGTGTCTGATGTTGATAGTCTTGGAGAATTGTTTTCATGCTCTGATATAGAGATAAATCATGCAATGTTAAAGAGAAATTCTTTGTTTTACTTCAGCCACTGGTTTTACACTGTCTTCAAATGTTGTCATATTCTGTCTTTGGAAAATGACAAAGTAACAGTAGACTTTGACCAAACATATGATGCAGCAAATGCAGCACAACACATTTGTTGAGGTTGACTTAACAAATATTTGCTCAACAATGTCTCTTGCAGGCTCTGGTATGTTGTTTAAAAATGTGTTGCTGGACAAGCGCAGCAGGTCAGGCAGCATCAAAGCAACAGGAGAATCGACGTTTCGGGCATAAGCCCTTCTTCAGGAATGAGGAGGGTGTGCCAAGCAGGCTAAGATAAAAGGTAGGGAGGAGGGGCATGGGGGAGGGGCGTTTAGAATACGATAGGTGGAAGGAGGTTAAGGTGAGGGTGAT
>NC_057731.1:16968800-16980358 GCF_004010195.1 Chiloscyllium plagiosum
CCTTCCCCCAAGTCCCTCCTTCCCTACCTTTTATCTTAGCCTGCTTGGCACACCCTCCTCATTCCTGAAGAAGGGCTTATGCCCGAAACGTCGATTCTCCTGTTCCTTTGATGCTGCCTGACCTGCTGCGCTTTTCCAGCAACACATTTTTCAGCTCTGAACTCCAGCATCTGCCGTCCTCACTTTCTTCTGGTATGTTGTTTTCCTACGTAATAGTTTTATTTGTGGCAGACTGTCGAAATTGAAAAATGGCAATCTTTTTTTTCCTTGATGAAAGACACACTAAAAAGTACTTACAAAAATGACCTAAATGAATTGAAATAAAAGCCTATGAAAATACATCTGACTAAATTAAGTGATATCCATACTTTGTGGTCCATGCTTTAAATTGAATGGCACAACAACAACTGATTTAACAATAATTGTATCAAATCAAATGAAAACTTTCTTTAGAGGTAAAGTTAGTTATTTATATACTATGAAAATTGAAAAAGCCATTTCCAAGCTAAATAAAGATTTTTTTTCCTGTTGAGGAATTATTAACAAGGCTGTAACTAACTCTGAAGTTTAGACTCTTGAAGGATTATGCTAATTAAAGCATGGCAGTCTTTCATGTTACTCACAATGACTTTATATGAATCTCAAAACTTCATAGTGATGTTTGCAGAGTTATGCAAAGCCAGAAATATCTCCAACAGTATTCCGTTTTGTCTTACAGGACCGGAATCGGCCCTATGATGCATTTAACTTGCACTCTTTGGAGAATTCTTTAATGGATATTATGAGGAGTGACCATGAGCCCCTCAAAGGTAAACACTATCCTCCCAGTGGCCCACCAATGACCATTGCTGATATAATGTGGAGGAATCACTTTGCAGGTTAGGAATATTCCTACATCTCTATATACTGTACTTGGTATAGATTCTAACTTTACCTGAATTTTACATACTGCATAATTTTGGTTGATTGTTTTCGCAAGTTTAGAAAATGATTTGTGATTGTTTCACTTACAAAATATTTCACATTTCTAAAAGCAAAGATGTGAAAGCCTTTATGAAAATATACATAACTGATGAAGAATTTAACGTTCATATGTTTCTTCAGTAATTTTTATTGCTAAAATGACTGTTCACATGCAAATGTAAAATTCTATTGTTTTATTATTTTTCATGAAGTATTATGGGACTGTTGCAACTTTTAAAGATTCTTCCTTTCCTCCTCCCTCTTATTTTTAGGATTTTGATTTGCTCAGCAAGAAAGGAATGAGCTTCTTTGATTTTCCTTTTAAACCTACAAATGCTTTTGAAGCCATTTTGCTTAGGAAAGTGTTTTTTTTATGAACAATCTTATTTTATCTGCATTATTTCTAGTTTCCATTTGGATTTTTACTTTGGTTTTTCTTTGCTTTATAGTCATATTAATAGATATTTCTTGGAGTTCAAATGCTACAATGTTTTCTCTTGCGTTCCAATAATGGAATACTATAGTCTGTTCTTGGCTGTGAAATAACCTTACAACATTCTGAGATCATCAAAGGAATTGTACAATAAAATCACAGTAAATCATGTTAAATAGAGCTTCAAGATGGATAAAGAAGCCCTATATGTAACCTGATCTGCCTTCAAAAGAGCTCTTCAAAAAAGAACAAATAAAAACAGTTCAGTAAATTTGTAAAAAAAAGTGTTTATATTTCAATTTGTTAACCTCACAATGCCCTGACCTTGTACAGTAACAGGCATTGGTAAACATGAGTTTGCACGAGAGAAACTGAGATTTTTCTCTGCTTAGTGCTCTGTCTTCAGGTGAGTCCACCAGGTTGTCACTGCAGTGAAACATGCTTATTGTCGTCTTGTGGTGCAGTGTGAAATTCTGGTGCACCTTTCCAGCTTCAGTGTCTTCCACTAGAGAAACACTTTGGCATTCTTCAAACTCCTTGAGGGGGGATGGGGTAATATTCTTCCTTTGCTTCTGTTTATGCATTCAGTTCTTTTTCCTTATCCTGGTCTCAAAAATGTTGAAGGTCATCCAGGTATTTCACTACCTTATACTATATGGATAGTGTCTTGACATTTGGAAAGCAATGTGACTACTTGAAATTTTCTATCACAAGAAGTGGTAGCTTTTTGCCAACAATGTTGGCTCAGATTAAAGCAGTGATACAATCCTTGCTTTGTTTTCTGCCATTACATGTTTTACCTTTACATGGAAACGTGTAACATGCCAAATGTGATCTGATAAAAAGTAGTGAAACAGTCTGGCTTCATCGGTGTTAAAAATATTGCCTCAACAATTATGCACCAGGAGACTGTGTTTTGCAGGCTTGTTATGACTTAGCATTCTAGTATGACCTAATTTAGCTTTGATTAGTTGGCATGGTCATATGACAAGCATTCTTGAGTTTGGTCTCTGTTGACTTTTTCTATTTTTCCACCAGGAATGGCTAACATGTTCACCACTAAGGTCATTGTAGATTATCTGAATTTTATGCATCTCTATTCTAGTGGGTGGGTACCAGGGCTTTTTCTTCCTTCTAGGAGAAAGTGAGGACTGCAGATGCTGGAGATCAGAGCTGAAAATGTGTTGCTGGAAAAGTGCAGCAGGTCAGGCAGCATTCAAGGAGCAGGAGAATCGACGTTTTGGCATGGGCCTGAAGAAGGGCTTATGCCCGAAACGTCGATTCTCCTGCTCCTTGGATGCTGCGCTTTTCCAGCAACACATTTTCAGCTTTTTCTTCCTTCTGTTTTCTTGCTTGCTTCTGTACTCGCTCATTCTCTTCTGTGCTCGCCAGTTCTCTATAAACATTTTTGGTTTCAAGATTTAGGACAACTACATTTTGCATTTGAACCTCTACTCTAGATACATTCAGACAATTTCCAGAAGGTTAATTGATGTGAGGCAAGTCACAGTTCATAGCACATAGCCTTTGATTTGGCTGTTACTACAGTTTGAGGATTACTGCATTATACAGTCATTAGCACCTCCCTATCATATCTCTTTCACTGATGGAATCAATCTCTTGCCAGATTGCAAGTGTTCAGTTCTGAAAATCATGATGGATTTCAATGTTTGGAGGAATGTGCTTTAAACTTAGACAAAAACTAGAATTTGTTTTCAGTCTGGTAAAGAGGAGATGAATGAATAAGACCTAGTACTGTAGAAATATTAGTGCTTTTCTGAAGGAATATTCTGGCTTTATAAATGTTGGATATAATACTGCCAGTTATAAAAAGAATAAAACTGGGTTGTCAACTAATCTAAATTAACAGTAGCACAGTGAAAATTGAGAGCAGTTCCTAACTGTTCACCTCATTACAAATACCTTCTGAGGGTTTTTTGAGAGGAAAAGGTAATTGATAATTGCTTTTGAAAGAATTTTTGCTGCACATAGTAAGCATTGCTCATTCGCAGGTGAACTAATACATGGAGAACTGACTAAAGGTGAATCATTACTATTCCAGAGCATACAGGTGACAGTGCACCACTTACCTCAGTTGACAATATACGGCTGTTCCTTTGGTGTTGCTGGGTCAGAATCCTAGAGCTTCCTCCTGACTGGCATTGTGGGGCTACCTACACCAATGGACTGCAGTAGTTCAAGAAGGCAGCTCCTTGTTGACCTCCACCTCAAGGGCAACTAGGGATGGACAATAAATGCTGGCCCAGTCAGTGACACCTGAGTGAATTATTTGTACTGCTGTGACAATATGTTAAACTCTGTTGTTTGAAACAGCCCAGCTCTTTTAGCTTGAAATTCTTGAAACTGGAGTTAAGTTGCCATGTTAAACCTGGCTAGGGAATTGCATTCAGTTTGAATCGGGAAGTTACGTTGCATGTTCTTAAGGAAGGGTTTCTTGATCGAAAATGTTAGCTCTGATTTCTCTCCACAGATGCTGCCAGACCTGCTAAACTTGTCCAGCAATTTCTGTTTTGATTTCTGATTTACAGCATCTTTAATTCTTTTGGTTTTTAATTATGTTGCATGTTGGAATCCAGTCTTGAGACCATAACTATATGGCAGGGACTATGAATAGTTATGAAAGGGTTCAGTAACTTGAATTACACTGACTTGAAAAAACTTCTTGATCTGTTAGTTACAATAAATTGTGGATATCTTTATTTTCAAAGCATCTTGCTGCAAGCTTTTTATTCATTTTTGTGTAACTTGTAGTCTTCGACTCTTCTAGTATTTTTCTCATTACTCACTTAAATTCCAATTGATTTTGCTACCCACAACCTATCCCATGTTTGTTGTCATCCCCGTCTTCTCTCTTTTTTGATGTTCTGTTCTCCTGTATAAGAGTCGGTTTCAAACTTAAAGGAATATGTTACTGAAGGTTGTGTGTCCTAACTCTATCCTCCATGATGTTCTGTAGCTGCACGTCCCAGCTTGCCGCTTTTTCATTGGAGACAGCCTTGTCAGACACTTACCCCTTCACCTCCCTGATAGCTGACTATTTAATTGTTGCACCTTCCACGTGGGACAGTTGCAGTAAATGTCAACTGTCCTACACTTCAAAAAGTATGGGGAGGAAGCCTCACATTTTTACAGTGCCTTTCATAATGTCTGCATTCCTAAGTGCTTTACAGCTAATGATTGTAAAACCAAGTGTAGTCACTGTTGTAATGAAAAAAAACGTAAGAGTCAATTTACACATGGCAATGTTCTTAACCAACATTGGAATAACAACTGGGTTATTTGTTTCGGTGATTAAAGAATGATTTTTAGCCAGGATACTCAGAACTACTTTGAATAGTGATGGGATATTTTGAGGGGACAGATTGGGCCTTGTTTCATCTGTCTGAAAGATGATGCTGTTAACCATATATAACCAAGGGTATTAATGCCGCATACCTTTAATACTGCACTGAAGTGTCAGCCTAGATAATGTACTTGATTCTCTGGAGTAGGATTTTGAAGCCACGATTTTCTGGCTGAGGCAAGCAGTCTCCTACTGAGATTGGTCATTATTTTTTGTTCGCAGACAGTATGATCCCATGGAGGGTGGGGTTTGAGTCGGAGAGAAACAGAAGTTTGCATTTTGCAGTCATTGGTGCTGCAAAGGTATTGGCTACTGACCTTTTTAAGATGGCTGCTGTCAAAGATCTCTTAGGCATGGAGTTTAACCTTCCAATTGCTCGTTTCATTTTGGTGTCAGCTGTAGGGGTTATCTGGTATCCAGCAACAGCTATGCCATCAAACAGGCTCAACAAGCAAATACAAGGAAGAATTCTCTCACATACCTTTTGGCAATTCAAAATTTCACTTGTTAAATTTACAGAAAATTACATCTGCACATGGGATTAATGTAGAAACTGGATATATAATAAGTCTTTTAATTTTTAAATTTTTAAACATTGAACAGAAAGAGTAGACTTTCCATAAATGTTACGGGATTGTTTGGGGCTAGAAGCTTTTCCTCCGTAGTTCTGATTCTCTATTTTCAGCACCAACCCCTCATTGGTTCATAATGCTGGTCTTGGCAACACTGCACATATGTCATAACCATTTTTAAAAAAATTACCCCTTCATTCCGACATAGTGACATAATATTTTTAAGGATTTTACAGTGAGAATGCATAAAAAAAATGTTCACATCAATTGACTAATTTCTAACGCACCTCATCTGAGGATTACAATAGCTAGTCTGAGAAGCTCTGGGTATAATGAACATGCTCTGACTGTCACTGTTTAATTGCCTGAGTCCCTGTCTGTTTGACTAATGACAGTGAACACTGTCTGTTTGCCACCATTATAACCCACAGCATAATGTCATTTTTGGGTCAGAAATTGAAAAACAAGTGAGGTTGGAGATGGTTGTGGTGATTATGTTGCTAGAGTAGTAATCCAGACTAATGCTCTGCAAACATAGGCTCAAATCTTCCACCACTGTCCTCTGTCTGGCTAAATTTGTCCTCGCTTTGAACAATGTCTCCTTAAAGTTCTCTCACTTCCTTCAGGTGAAAGGGGATGTTATGGGGACCTGTATGGGCACCAATTAGACCTATCATTTGTGGGATATGCAGAATATTCCTTATTTGTGACTCCTCCCTTCCCTTCCTCAAGATGTATGTTAATTTCTGAGAACAGAATTACCCCTTTTAAGGGCTTAAGCTGAAATGTTGACGCTCCTGCTCCTCGGAGGCTGCCTGACTTGCTGTGCTTTTCCAGCACCATACTTTTCGACTCTGAGCTCCAGCATCTGCAGTCCTCACTTTCTCCCTCCTCAGCCCCAAGACACCTTTCTCCAAAATTGCAGAAGGTGTAACACCTTGTTTATTTTCTCCCTCCTCAATATTCAAGACCCCAAACACATCTTCCAGGTGCAGCAGGGGCTTACCTGCACTTCATTCAATCCAGTCTATTGTATTTGCCGCTCACAATGTGATCTCCTCTATATCTGGGAGATGAAGTGCAGACTGGGTGATCATTTTGGAGAACACTGACTTTCTGTCTGCAAAAATGACCCTAAGCTTCTGGTTGCCTGCCACTTCAACACACCACAGTGTTCCCTGGCTGACATTTCTGTCTCAGCCTTGCTGTTGTGCTCCAGCAAAGCTCAGCACAAACTGGAAGTACAGCACCTCATTTTCTGTGTGGGGGCTCTGTTGCTGTTATGTCCTAATATCAAGTTCAACAGTTTTAAAGTCTGAGCTGCTGCTTCCTTGTCCTCACCCCAGCCTCCATAAACCTCACATGGGCTACTACCACAGCCATCCCATTATCAGTTACTCGGGGTACCAATTAGCAGCTATGGATTTTCCCAGGCTGACCTTTACTCATTCCTTTGTCCAACTAGTCTTTCTCTTTGGACTCCATCGCCACCTATTGTTTATTCCTCCTCCTCCTCCTCACACTCACACTCACACCTCCGCATATATACTAACCTTTTCGTAGGTATGATCATTCCTTAAGATCAGTGGATCCAAAACATTAACTCTGCTTTCTCTCCACAGATGCTGTTTTTGTTTCTGAATTCCAGCATCTAAAGTTTTGTTTTATTTCTTTGTTTAGCATGTGATTTGTGTTCTTTAACTTTTTACACCAACGTCCTGTTGTGCAAGTTATGTAATAGATTAGATTCCCAACAATATGGAAACAGGACCTTCGGCCCAACAATCCAGACCAATCCTCCAAAGAGCACCCCGCCCAAAACCATTCCCCTACCCTACTCTGTATTTACCCCTGACTAATGCACCTAGCATTATGGGCAGTTTAGCATGGCCAGTTCACCTGACCTGCACATCTTTGGACTGTGGGAGGAAACTGGACACAGTTTGCCAAAGTGGGAATCTAGCGGGTCCCTAGCGCAGTGAGGCAGCAGTGCTAACTACTGAGCCACTGTGCTGCTAAAAATGTAATCTAACATTTTAGCAGCAAAAAAAAAGCTACGAATAACAGGTACTTTCCTGATTAACTCCTTTCATAATATTTAGTGTCAATCAAAATATCACCTTCCTGTGATTTTCTTTGAAACATAAATCCAAATTTCTGCCATGTATCCTCTTTGAAATTGTCTTTAGTTTTCAATTTTTATCTCCTGTCACCTGAAACTATAAATAGACCTGAACCACTTTAAAGTGAGTGTCTTAATCAGATTTGTATTAGTAATTTAGTTAAGTAGTTAATTTTGCTGCTTTTTGGGGAAATAAAGCCTATTAATGCAACTTTACCCTTTTTATTAATAATATCATCATACTACTTAACATCATATAATCATTACTTTTTGGGATGCCTGTTTAGGCAAAATGTTTTAAGATGTTACTGCTCTTCTCTACCCCCAAAGCCATTTGCTTGAACTGGAAACTTTTCAAATTACTTGGTTAGCTGTGCAAGGAGGTGATGTTACACTGAGTCATGTCACCAAGTAATGTGCAATGAATGTTAAGTTTGAGGTGGGACAATGCACTCATTACTACCACATTCGTTATGTCACAGCTTTAACAGAAACATTCCCATGTTTTTTTTTAATACAAATGGAGGTGAGGGAGAGTAAGGAAAAGGAATTGATTTCAGCAATGATGTGAAAATTGAAAAAGATTAATGAAATCTCGGTCTAAAGGTAGGTTTTTTTTTGAAGAGCTTTTCTTTCAAAAGTGGAGAAATGAGAGGGATTTGAGATTAGAATTCCAGTAAATAGGGCAGAGCCTGACATTGGTACAATGAGAAGATAGCTGAATGCAAATAATGTGACACAAAAATGGAGCTTTACTGGGTTAATCTTTTGAATATTTGGGCAGTGTACATAAGTAAGAGTAAGCCACTATTTAAGATTAAATTGGCAGCATACGTTATAATCCATTTAAAATTACGATTGAAAAGAAAAAGAAAGCCAGTCAGCAAATGTTTGTAATGGAGTCCATGCTGATTGGCATCCTGTCAGCTGAAGTCAAGTGTGCAGCATTTTAGTTTGGGTTGTTAGACTTGCTCTTTTGGAAATTAAAAATTCTGTTGGGAAAGTGAGTGAAAGGTATGTAGTATAATTAAGAAACAAGTTTCATGACATCTTTCTGTCTGCTTCTTCCTACCCCTATTTCCACCCCCCCCCCCCCCCCGCTTATAAAATTTGCTTTTAAATGGAGTAAAACAAAAATGGTTAATTTGCTGCAAAGTACTTCAAGAGCGACTCCATTTCCTGTTGACGATTTAAAAGTCACTTTTTATATTCACAGATTTGAAAGTTTGAGTACTTCAGATATATTATTGGTCTGTATATGTTGAAATTCCTCAGATATTAGCCCATACATTTCCAAAGTTCAGTGAGCACATATGGTAAACTGCAGGCATGGAAACCATTAGGGTATGGCAGGTAATGTAGGTCAGATTGCATCTGTAGGCTTTGATACAAGATTAAGGTCCAGGTGAATGAAGTGTATGAGTGAGTTGAGGTATTAGTGCCTTTTGCAGGAGAATGCATTTGTGAAATCTAGGGATGGTGGAGTCTCTATCATCAGTCTGTCTCCATTTTTCTCAACTTGTCACAACAGCAAGTGTCCCTAGGAAAAAAAAACATGATGATCAAGTTTTTAATCTCTGAACTATTACTACAAGAGAATAGGAGGTAAATGGAAAAAAAACCTCCTGATTTAAGCTATGGACTGTCCATTGGGGCTCATGACCCTCTAAGGTTCTTTATGAGAATTGCAATGTGTCAACCCAATTAGCATCTTTAGCATAAAATCTGTTTAAAAATCTAATTATACACTAAGACCTTTACTTTCCCAATTTGGCATGCATATGGAGCTTATTTTGTCAAACTGCTTTACTTTTTAAGAAATGGGATACTGTAGCAAAAGCATAGTGGATGATTGGTTTAAACACAGATGTCGGAAATAGTTTCAAATCAATAAGTGTGAAGATTGAGAGATTTTCTTGATCCAATGAAAGGTGAACAATCTGAAACGTTAATTCTCTCTCCCTACACAGGCGGCCTACCCTGCAGACCTGCTTCTAGCATTTTTGTTTATGATGGAACTTGTATCTTTTTAATACACAAACAACTTAAAATGTTTTAACTAGGCTTGAACACATCTTCAGCATCTTGCCTTCAAGCATTGTATTTCTGTTGTTAAATTGATCCACTGAATGCAGTCAATTGAGTTTTAATTCATTGTGCAAGAATTGCACTGGTCGAAGTTTGAATCATTAATAACTGTTGACTTTACTTTGCTTGAGTTATATTGAGTTGAATAATGTATAGGAGGAGAAATGGCAAGAAGTTTGTTTGAATAGTATGCAAACTATTGCACTGTTTTAATGATTTTTAAAGTTGCGATAATGTTACATTAACATCAACTGCTTTGTTTCTGTGAATGGTTATAATACAATCTGGAGACTGTTATGGTCAGTTTATTATTAAAGTATGCTCTTTGGATAATCAAATAAATTATTTCCAGTGGTCAGACAACTGAGATATGAATTGCTAACTTGTAGGTGCATTAACTAAACTTTGAATAGAAATTGTTTATTTTACAGTACTGCTCAGTGAACAACACAAATGATCCTGTCTGTTGGAGCAGATGACCTTGTGATCTGGTGGTAGTTTTCCTACTACCAGCCAGAAGGTCTCGGTTCAAGTTTTGTGTTAATTGTGTTATGACATGACTGAACAGATTGATTAAAAATATTTTAATCTCAAAAGCTAACCAGACCCTCTGGCCAGATTAGTATTTGGATGGGAGACTGCCTGGGAATACCAAGGATATTTGGCTTTTATAGGGGACCTTGTGCCATCTTGGGGAGCACCTTGCTTCTGGGTCAGAAGTTCCAGGTTCAAATCCCTTCTTGTCAAGGTGAGAAAGAAAGAGCTGAAGAAAAGTTGGATAAAGAGGAGGGAAAGGTGGAAATTGAAAGCAAAAGTTGAGTTTTGCCAGTCCGAGACAAGAACAAGTGGCAACAATACATTTATTGATGTAGTAAGGGAATGGGATGTAACACAAGTATGAGCAGATTGGTTGAAGTTGCTTCCTTTAATAGCTCAGCAGATTGAAAAACTGGTTATTGGGTTTGAAGTACATGTTTGTAAATCAGAATTCAGGACTGATTTTTCTTTATCGTGTGCTGATTAGGGCGATTGATAAAATTTTAATTTTATTTATCATTTGATATTATTGTTGGACTAAGTTAAGCTTAAGAGTGAAAGTGGCAAGAAATCTCTGACTCGTTTATGCTCCTCTTGCTCAATGTGGGAGCTCAGGGACGCAGCTGACATTCCTGGCTCCTTCACGTGTAGGATGTGTGCCCAGTTGCAGCTCTTGTTCAGCTGCATGACCACTCTGGAGCTGCGGATGGACTCACTTTGGAGCATACACGATGCTGAGAAGGTCGTGGGTAGCACGTTTAGTGAATTGGTCACACCGCAGATTAGGATTGCCGAGGGAGAAAGGGAAAGAGTGATCGGAAGGCAGTGCAGGTGTCCTCTTTGGTCATCTTCTAAAGTAGGTATATCATTTTGGATACTGTTGGGGGAGATGGCTCACCAGAAAAGGCAGCAGTAGCCAGGTTCATGGCACCGTGGCTGGCTCTGCTGTACAAAAGGGCGAGGAAAACAGTGGAAGGACTGTAGTCATAGGGGATTCAATTGTAAGGGGAGTAGGAAGGCGATTCTTGGTCGAAAACGAGACTCCCGAATGGTATGTTGCCTCCGAGGTGCACGGGTCAGGGATGTCTCAGGTTGGCTGCAGGAGATTCTGAAGGGGAAGGGTGAACAGCCAGCTGTCATGGTACATATAGGCACCAATGATGGGTGAAAAATGGGATGAGGTCCTCAAGGGTAGTAATATCTGGATTACTCCCAGTGCTACGAGCTAGTGAGGGCAGGGATAGGAGGATAGAACAGATGAATGCATGGCTGAGGAGCTAGTGTATGGGAGAAGGATTCACATTTTTGGATCATTGGAATCTCCTTTGGGGTAGAAGTGACCTGTATAAGAAGAACAGTTAGCACCTAAATTGGAAGGGGACTAATATATCGGCAGGGGAAATTTGCCAGAACTGCTTGGGTGGATTTAAACTAGTAAGGTGGGAGGGGGGAGGGGGGGGGGAAAGGGGTGGGACCCAG
>NC_057731.1:16982971-17009107 GCF_004010195.1 Chiloscyllium plagiosum
GGAGAGGCTGAACAGGCTGGGGCTGTTTTCCCTGGAGTGTCGGAGGCTGAGGGGTGACCTTTATAGAGGTTTACAAAATTATGAGGGGCATGGATAGGATAAATAGACAAAGTCTTTTCCCTGGGGTCGGGGAGTCCAGAACTAGAGGGCATAGGTTTAGGGTGAGAGGGGAAAGATATAAAAGAGACCCACGGGGCAACTCTTACACGTACCACCCTCTGCGTGAATGGAATGAGCTGCCAGAGGAAGTGGTGGAGGTTGGTACAATTGCAACATTTAAGGCATTTGGATGGGTATATGAATAGGAAGTGTTTAGAGGGATATGGGCCGGGTGCTGGCAGATGGGACTAGATTGGGTTGGGATATCTGGTCAGCATGGACGGGTTGGACCAAAGGGTCCGTTTCCATGCTGTACATCTCTGACTCTATGACTATCTTGACTGGGATTCACTTAATGTTAGAAGTTTAGGTGGAGCAGAATTTGTAAGGAGCATCCAGGAGTGTTTTATTGAGCAGTATGTAAAAGGGGGTTTAGGGTACACCCCTGTGTAAACTCCAGGGGATGTGTGGGAAGAGAGAGAGGGGGTGGGAGGTCAGTCCAGGACTATTCTTGGCAGCAGTTTTAGTCATTGTAAACAAAAGACGCGATCAGTGTTGGACGCACGTCTTTGATGTCATGTTTCTGTCAGGACCTCGACATCTCCTTCGGATAATCTGATTTTCAGATAATTGGTATTCGGATAATCAAGGCTCCCCTGTACATGGACTTCAGTAAGGTAGTTGATCTGGTTCCCCATAGTAGGCTGATGGAGAAGGTGAAGTTGCATGGAGTCCAGGGTGAACTAGCTAGATGAATAGAGAACTGGCTGGGCAACAGGAGAGAGCAGTAGTGGAAGGGAGTTTCTCAAAATGGAGAACTGTGACCTTTGATGTTCCACAGGAATCTGTGCTGGGTCCACTGTTGTGATGCACGTAAATGGTCTGGAGGAAGCTATAGGGAGATTGGTGGAGTAACAGATAATGAAAGGGACTATCAGAGAGTGGTGCAGAATATAGATTGGAAGTTGGGCAGAGAAATGGCAGATGGAGTTCAATCCGGGCAAATGTGAGGTGACGCATTTTGGAAGATTCAATTCCAGATCGAACTATACAGTAAATGGAAAAGCCCTGGGGAAAATAGATGTACAGAGAAATCTGGGTGTTCTGGTCCATTGTTCCCTGATGGTGGCAACGCAGGTCGATAGTAGTCAAGATATGGCATGCTTTACTTCATCGGATGGGGTATTGAGAATAAGAATTCACAAGTCATGTTACTGTTGTATAGGACTTCGTATTGGCCACATTTGGAACACGGAGTACAGTTCTGGTGGCTGCATTACCAGAAGGATATGAATGCTTTGGAGATGGTACAGACGAGGTTCACTCGGATGTTAGGAGAAAGTGAGGATTGCAGATGCTGGAGTACCAGAGTTGAAAAATGTGGTGCTGGAAAAACAGCAGGCTAAGCAGCATCCGAGGAGCAGGAGAATCGACGTTTCGGGCATAAGTGTTTCCCGAAGAAGGGCTTATGCCCGAAATGTCCATTCTCCTGCTCCTCCGATGCTGCCTGACCTGCTGTGTTTTTCCAGCACCTCATTTTTCAACTTCACTAGGATGTTGCCTGGTATGGAGGGTGCTAGCTGTGAAGAGAGGTTGAGTAGATTAGGACCATTTTTATTAGAAAGGTGGAGGTTAAGGGGCGACCTGATTTGAGGTGTGCAAGATCCTGAGAAGTATAGATAGGGTGGATAGCAAGAAGCTTTTTCCCAGAGTGGTGGACTCAATTACGGAGGGATACGAGGTCGGGGTAAGAAGGGAAAAAATTTTCAGGGAAATATGCATGGGACGTTCTTTATGCAGAGAGTAGTCGGTATCTGGAATACGTCGGTGAAGGTGATAGAGGTGGGCATGACAGATACATGAATGGGCAGGGAGCAGACGGATACAGATCCTTCAAAAATAGGCGACAGGTTTAGATAGTGGATCTGGATCAGCGCATGCTTGGAGAGGCAAAGGGCCTGTTCCTGTGCTGTAATTTTCTTTGTTCTAATAATATGATAGGACTGTACTAATCCATATAATGTATAGATGCTTTTAAACAATGTAAAATACTCTTGCGACAACCATCCAATTCTTTTTAGTCAAAAGAAAATTACCAAGCACACTTTGACCTGCAGACTGGTGAGGCCAGTGATGATGCTGATAACAAAGCCTGTACAGGATGTATTTCACAGATCCCATCCACTATTGCCCTTCTCTATTGAGATGGCCATGTTCTCTTTATGGAACAACTTCTCCTTTTCTTGGAAGGTCCAGGTGACTTTTGGAAGTGAGTCAAGTTAAAGATGTGACTCTAGGCACTTAGGGACTGTCGTTATGCCTGTGTTTTACCAGGGTATAAGAGACGATTCTTGTTCCAGCCTGTCTTATGAGCCTTCCCTCACAACCATTTTTCTTTTCATCTTTTAGTACATCAATGACTGTGTATTAGTGCTATTTGCTACTCTTATCTGGAACAATCACTCCTTCCCTCTCTTTCACTTGAACTTTCTCTGACTCTTCCCTTCTCTACCTGACAGCTGTCTCTTTTGCTGGGGATGGGCTCTTTAATGATACTCATTTTAAATGCACTAACTCCCTCAACGACCTTGACTGTATTTCTTTGCACCAAGCTTCCTACATATACTCTCTTCCATTCTCCCAGTTTCTTTAACTTGTTTTTATTTCTCCTGGTGGTACAACCTTCCACAATGGAGCTTCTGACATGAATACAGTATTTCTTAACCAAGGAATCGACACTGTCCCCACCTCCATTGTGGTGGAGAGGGCCGTCAACCATTTCCAACCTATTTCCTGCACGTATCCACACTCTTCCCTTTCGTACCAGGACTGCAGCAGGGTTCTCCTTGTTTTCATTCTCTGCCCCACGAGCCTTCAAATTAGATCGTCCCCCTCGAGCATGAAGTCAATGGTACGAAACACTACTTTTCCTCCTCGTTAGTGTTCTAAAGGGACTGTTCCCTTCACGGTATCATGATCCACTCTTCCATCACTGCCAACATTGGCATTCCGAGTCTACAGCACCACCTTGTGAATTTGCAGGAAATGCAACATTTGCCCATCTATCACCTCCCTTCTTACAATCCAAGGTCCCAAACACTCCTTGCAGGTGAAACAGTGATTTTAAAAATCCTTCTTTTGATCCAATGGACTGTATTCACTGTTCGCAATGTGATCTCAGCAATAGAACATAGAAAAATACAGCGCAGTACAGGCCCTTTGGCCCTCGATGTTGCGCCGATCCTAGCCCACTATCCTCCATATGCCTATCCAATGCCTGTTTAAATGCCCATAAAGAAGGAGAGTCCGCCATTGCTACTGGCAGGGCATTCCATGAACTCACGACTCGCTGAGTAAAGAATCTACCCCTAACATCTGTCCTATACCTACCACCCCTTAATTTAAAGCTATGCCCTCTCGTAATACTGGCACTAATTGCAGACTGAGAGGTTGTGGAACACCTCAACTCAGTCTGTAAGCATGAACCCAGTTGTTTGCCATTTCAGTACATGACCTTTTGATTTTGAGCTCTTATTCTATCCTCAGTGTACTACAGTGTTCTAGTGAAGCCCAATGCGAGCTGGAGGAATATAGCATCTCATTTGCCAGTTAGACACTTTTTACAGCCATATGGACTTGATATTGTATTCAACATCAACCATAAGTTCTATCTTCCAATTTTGTTTTGTTTTCAAACCTTCAGTATCTTGGCTTTCCATCAGAGCTGACCTATGTTCTGTTATTAACACATGGGGCTGAGGCTATGTTTTGTCAGTTTTCAATTGCCACTGCCTTTGCCTTCTGTTGTGTAAACCTCTGATCTTCAATCTCCCTTGTCCTTAACTTTCACTCAACTTGCTACCCCTACTTTTTTTTTTAAATACAAACCCATCACTTTTGTATCTCTTGAGTGCTGAAGAAGAATCACACTGGATTTAAAACATTAACTCTGTTTCATCTGTTTCAGATGCTTCTAGATCTGCTGAGTTTCTGCAGCACCTTGTCCTTTTTAAGCATTTAAACTATTCGGTGTATTGACCACTCCAATTCCAGTAGCACATCAAAAAGCTCCAATATAGTTCTCTGAAACTTACTTTTAAATTCTACTTTTTAAAAAATCTAAAAATACATTTTTTCAAAGTTCTATAATGCAAACAAAAGAAAATGCTCTCAGTTTGGTGTCTAGTTTATAGCTGATTCTTTTGCACATGATTCAAATTTGAAAATTTTGTTATGTTTACTACTTTGTGACAGTTGAGTCTTGGACTTATTAAATATATTTTGGGATTCTTTTTAGCTTGATGGCAATTCTAGGTAGCTCTGACTGTTCTGAAAGAAAGAGTGATCAATATGTTGTATCCTAAATTAATGATATATTCAGTTGATGGAAGTACTTTGCCAAAGCATTCTATATAATTGTTTTGCGATTCATAATTTAAGGTGATGTCACTCCATAACATTGCCTTGGATAGATCATAAATGGACTTTTTTAGGGCGTGTAATTGATGGCAATTATTTAATGGAGAAATTAAGTTTTGTTTAAAAATAATGATAAAATGTCAACCTGTTTTTTCGGTTTAGGTAAACACAGCAATTACTTTCCAGAATGTGTTTGAAGATAATTCATCGTTTTCCATCAACTTGGGTTAACTTTTTTGCATTGTATAATGCATTGTATAAATTATAATATGATTTAAATTACTTGAGTTTGGAAATATATGTCAGGAATACATTAGAAATTTTTTCAACGACTATATTTCATTTTGCAGGACGCTTGGGCCTTAATTTCCCTCACCCAGGAACAGATAACCTTGTGGCACTAAATAATAGTAAGTACTGTTATTTCATGTAATTATTACCTATGTTTAACATATTTTCCCTGAGTTTTAGATGCACAGAAGGTTACATTTAAGTTGCTTGAATTTAAAACAAAGTTAACAATAAGCTAAATAATCATCTTGGCACTCCTTATGTTTTATTCATGGTAGGCAAAGGTAACTGCCTGTGGTATTAGCCACATGGATTTATTTTATCTGGTGCAATTGGTGCATCATATGACAGATGATAAACCAAGCTGATTTTACTCAAAGTTACCTGTGCTTTAGTTTGTAGAAGAATTCTCCATTTCATCTCAGTTGAAGCCTCCATTATTATCTTTTGAATAAGTAAGAAGCTGAAGTCACTCTTGTCTTGAAAATTCCTTCTAGCTAGTGGGCCCTTAACAGCTTAGTACAGAATATTCATAAGAGTTGTATATAAGGTTTCATTTGAGTCTATACTTAATTCCCTACATCGCTCCCTTTTTTTTTTGGATACAAATGCTTGTAAACGTTTTCATTGCTCCTCTTAGAATAAACAGCATATTAACACATGGCTGGGAAGAGGAGCATTATCCTTTTCAGGTTTGTCCATATCTGTCCTCATCTGTATACTTTAACATAGAAACATTGTTGCTCTTTCTCCATTGATTAATAGCAGGTTGACTAAAACATCTGAAAATACCATGCCAAATTACCACTAAACCGTCATTTCGTCCTCTTGGTGACTTTTAATGTTTGTTTTTCCAAGATGTTATCTGTTGCGTCTAGATGCAAGAATAACTGTATCGGTGTGTTGGGACTTAATCATTCAAAGCAGATTAAAAGCAACATTTTGGGTTTAAAGTTTAATGTTTTTAAAAAATCATTTAAGTCGTCTACTTAAAGAAACAGCACTGATTAAAGTCATCCCTTGGCTGAAGTTCCTTTAGATTTGTTGAAGTATGTGTTCTGGAGCTAATCGGGACAAAGCAAACATTACTAAAATGTATCAGTATTAACTAATGCATTATCCTCAGCAGAAACCGCAAAGTTTAGTGACTATGAGCACCATCCAGGACTTATAGTATAAATAACTTAACAACCATCATACCAATCCTGATTAACTAGCTTTGTTTTCAATAAGACTGTGTGAGCAAACCTGACCCAGCAACTAATTCTGATTGATATCAGTCCCAGAAGTGGGTGAATTGCGCTCTCAGATAATTCAAAAAAAGTTTCAGCCTCTCCATGGTCATGAGAGAATTTTAGGTTGTGGCAGCATCTCTGATCTCACTAGGTCATGTTAGCAGCATATGCTTATGGGCATCTTCATCAGTATTATTTAGCTATCTTCTAACCTTTCTGTCATTGATTAACTCAGTTTGTTTGGGTTAGTCATTTGTGAAACTAAAAACAACTAATCCTAATTGTTTTGTGAACATGATGAGGCTGAAGAAGGGATAACAAATCAAATCCTTCTAGGCTTTTGCTATTAAATTGAATTTTGCCAAAATGCAATAAATTCCAGAAGGACTTGCACTGATTAGGTGGACATTCTCAGTTTCCCGGAGTTTCTTTTCAACAATATTATTGCTCATTTCAAGAAGTTTATATAAAGTACATTGAATTTTCCTTAGGATTTTGCTTCAATCTTAATTCGGTTAAGAGTTTCCACTTTCCCCTTTGTCCTACAGATTACTTGATGAGAATTTCACTTTGAATTAGTGAGAAGTCACATTGAGAAACTTAAAATCTCCAATGGCACTTTGCATTCCTCTTAAAGCAGCATATTAACATGTTTAGACACCAATTCCCCTCCGTTTTTTTGGTTGAAAGTTGAAATGTGTTTATAAGCAAATGACTTTTCTTCAAATAGAGCGCAAGAATATTGAGAACAACAGCCTAGGAAAAGTATTCTACAATCATGAATGTGGCTTTGTGTACATGTTGGTGAAAGTATAGTTGAGTGAAGGAAGCTAATTTACAGGCTGTTTACTTTGCTGCACAGAGATGCAGTAGAGACAAAACACTAATTATCTTATAGTTTGAAAGCTACTCACAAATGGATCAATTGATCCAAATATTGGAAGATTTTAACCCATTTTGGATTTCAATATATAGACTTCCTTTCTGAGAAGAAATCTTAACTACAATACAACTTCAGATTATTCAGCTGATTCTGATCATGTTCTTCTGAATTTTTTTAGTTACAAAACTCCTGCACTTTTAAACATAAGGATTACAGAGCCCCACGGGATATATTGCTTCCATTCTGAACTAATGTATAAATATGCATTAATGTGTCTCACGTTAAGCTTCTTGCCAGGAATTGACCTTAAATCTTTGTTCCTTGTGTCATTTATACCACAATCTTCTAGTTTACCTTTGGCTGCATCTTTTACCAATTGGGCCTCATGCTGTGAAACTCTTGTTAGTTCCACCATTTCGTTTGCCTCTTATTTATAATCACCTCTTCAAAATTCATCTCTTCACTTGAGTTTTCTTTGCTCATTGTAATAATGCCTTTTCTGGCTCAGTGTCCATTTTTTGTCTGATTAGATGTCTGAAGTACACCGGTATATTTAAGGCGCAAAAAGAATCAAACTGTCACTGCACTTCTTTTAATCAGCTTTGCTGTGTGTTATTTTGGCTCAGATTTTCCAATGACCAAATAATTGTTTTTCAAGGATAGTTGTAAATCACGTATGGGGATTCTGTGGAATCTCCATTGCACGACACTCTGTAGGAATTCCCTGGAAATGGAATTTTCTGCTGTGCAGTTCCTCTGTTCTTGAAACCCTACCAAAAGTATCCACAAGTTGGAGAATTTGGTGGGTCCGGCTGAAATTAAACAGGTAGTTATTCAGCAAAAGTTTGAATATTAAAAACATCATATAACTCTTTAGTATCTATTAAATTGACCCCATTCTTACACAGCTGCTCCTTTGCACACCTGGGGTCCTGACAAGCTCCCTCTATGCTGGGACTTGGCTCCTGTGATTACCTCTCCTTGGAAAATTTGAGCCCTTTAGATCAACTTATACTGCACAATTGACTCATCAGTGCCTCTGATGATCTTATACGTATTTTGTTCCAGGAAGTTCTGATCCCAACTCAAGCATTTTCTCAACTTAATGACTCCTATAAAATCCAGCCATTACAAGTGCTGAACAAGTTTGAGCTCTGCCTCCGTATATTCTGTTTATTTAATTTACTACTTCCCAAAGTTGAGAGAAGCAAGATTCAACTGCAGTTGTTTGTACAGGTTCTGGGATTTCCACCCGGATATGGGAATTGGTAGGAGATCACTCCAATTAAACATTCCCCGATCTTGTTTTTAGAAACATTTGTATACTGCAGAACATCAAAGGAAGTGTGCATGCAGACAAAATATGTCCTTATTTTAGTAACTAAACTGGGAGAACATGTACTTTTGCAGTTTAGTGCATAAATAGTCATGAGCTCGAAATAATATGGCTAACTCAGCTTCATGTTCAGACATGTAAGGCAAACCAGGTCAGGATTTCTACTGTGAATGGTAGGGCCCTGGAGTGTTGCTGATCAAAGAGACCTAGGGGTGCAGGTTCATAATTTTCTTCAAAGTGTAGGTAGACAGGGTGGTGAAGACATCTTTTGGCATATTTGCCTTCATTGGTCAGTGTGTTGATTATAGGAGTTGGAACATCATGTTACAGCTGTACAGGACATTGGTGAGGCCACATTTAGAATACTACACTCAATTCTGGTCTCTCGGCAATAAAAAAAATGTTGTTAAATTGAAAGGGTTCAGAAAAGACTTGCAAGGATGTTGTTGGCATTAGCGGATTTGAACTGAAGGGAGGGGCTGAAAAGGCTGGAGCTTTTTTCCCTGGAGTTTGGAGGCTGAGGAGTGACCTTCTCAAGATCTTAGGGTAGCCTAAGACTAGAGGGGAAAGATGTAAGGAATCTGAGAGGCAACTTTTTCCCCACACAGGGTGGTGCACGTGTGGAACGAACTGTTCAGAGGAAGTGGTGGAGGCAGATACAATTACAGCATTTAAAAGCACCTGAATGGGTATTTGAATAGAAAGGGTTTTGAGATCTGGGCCAAATGCTGACAAATAGGATTAAATCAGTTTAGGATATCTGGTCAGAGCAGACTGGTTGGACTGAAGGGTCTGTTTTCATGCTGTATGACTCAGTGAAACAATTAGATATCAGTGACAATTTAATCAGACACCATTGTAGTGATGAAGAATTTTCTCAGGATTTTTGTCTGTCTTCAAGTTGTGCCAATGATCTTGGTGCTGATGAGACTTTTTTATTCAATATCCCAACTGTACAGAATAGCTTGAACAAAGACTGAATCCAACCCCATAAACAAGTTTCGTTTACCAGCTTAACTCCCTTGTATCCCAGGTCAAAATTCTTTAAATAAAAATTGAGTTTACTATAGAACACTGTTTTGCTGAAGCTTGTATTCCACAACACATCATTGAATGGACGAATCACATTGCTTGTTCATAATCTTGGGTGAAACCAACAATATTTTTTAATCTTGTGGATGTTTATTAACTTTGGTACATGAACTGATATTTTTACTTTAAAAATTTCACCATATTAATAGCTTTGGATAATATTTCAGCTGATAATTTGAGTGACTGATGATCAGCTAGAGTTCATTTCATTGATACTCAGCAGCCAGTATACAGTAGGTTTTATGAAGTAATACAGTCTTTAATATATAGTCGTTTCTGCTATAACATGCGTTTCTTCAATGTGAATTGGCTGTAAAGTAATTGAAGAATTTAGACCATTATTTGTAGAATGCAAACTTTCCTTATCTGTATTGGTTATAACATGATTCCAGCCCCATTAATTTAAATAGTGCTGCTATTATGTGATTTCTTCTAATGTGGAGTCACAGGGGAACGGAACTATCAAAACCGACTGTAGCAAGACCATTTTATTCCGATGCTATTCTATTACGCATGTCTGCCTAAGATGGAAAGTATGGCGATTACTATGGCTTTAAAAGGTGTATTTTGTCTTGGCTTGCTTTATGAAGAAAGGTTGAGGCAGGGGTGTTGAGTGATTTGCTCAAAGCCAATAAACAGCTTGAGAGGTCGTGGAATGTTTTCTTTTAAATTGGAACAAGAGAAGCAGCCTGAATGCGTGGGGTCAAGCTCCCACAGAACCAGGATTTTTTTTTTAGCTTTCTGCAGTTGCTGGGGTCTTGAAGCTGGATGTGGAAGCTCTTCTTCCTCTCTGTTACAGCTAAAAGGTGGAGTTCTCTTCAAGATGTTAGAATTGCATGTAAGACAATCTATTTTACTTTACTGAATTTTCCTTTACCAAGGCTGTGCTTTAGGATGTACCTATATTAGAATAGTTAATTAGCAGTTAATACATATTATTTTGTTCAGCATTTCAATAGTTAAAATTAAACTAGTTCCTTTCTTTATTTTTCTTTCATTTCTATTTGACTGTAGTATAAAAACTGTGTTTTGCTTAAAGTTGAGTAGTTTGAACAATTGAAATGCATCTGGAACGCTTTGCACTTGCTTTTAAAATAAGAAAAAGTTAGCATCCAGACTTTCTTCTTAATATATTTTGAGTGAGTTTGGTCTTGTCCATAACAACAAAACCAATGCTTTCTATTCCTTTTCTGCCTCTGTATATGGAAATTGGACTAATGAAGGATATTCAATTATCCACTTACAGTATGACCTTCCTCTTGAAGAGTGAACATGACTTATTCCCAGTTATCTGGCAAACTTTTGTAATCTTACACATTCATTGTGTGTTTTGACCTCACTTATATTAATATTTTGTGTGTTATTGGCCACCTTTCACATTAGCTAACATATATATGTAAAAGGTAGTATTTGTGTGTAGCTTAATACAGGAAGACCAGTTACATGCATTGTGGTTGAATCTTAAAGGGTCAGTTAGTGGATTCTCTGTCTGTCTCTCTCTTGATAGCATTTATGTTTTAAAAATCTCTGTTCATTTGCTTTGCTTTTCTCCTCTTGCCACTTGACTCCGTTTTGCCCTTTGCAGTTTTGAATAGCAAAATTGTCATTTGTTCCTGGAGTTGGTTCTTCCAAAGCACAGTTTGTGAGAGATAATTAACCAATTGTCAGCCAAGGAGATAAAATCAAAACCCCCAGAATTTAGAAGCATGAGAGATTATTATATTGAAACATAACATTATTAAAGGGTTTAGCCTGGTAGGTACAGAGAGGATTCTCTCTTTCACATATAGAGCTGGACATCACTGTCAGAATAATATGTTGGTCATTTAGGATGAGCTGGTTTTTACGCAAAGCATTGCAAGTCTTTGTAATTCTGTACCCAGATAGCAGAGGATGCTAGGTGAGTGAGTATGTTCACCAACAGAAATTAATAGATTTGTGGATACCTCTGGTGTTATGGGATTGTGGGGAAACCGAGTGAAATTCTACGTAAACGCCATGATTTTACTGAATAATGACATAGGCTTGAAGGGTGAAATGGGTAATTCCTGTTTTTATTGTTGCATTGTTGAGACAATCCTTGGATGTTTGAGTTTTTGTAGTCAATAACAATTGCATCACCCACATTGGGTGGTGTCAAATATTGCACATGATATAGTCATGAGCTGTAATCATGTTCCAGCTTCCTTTTAAATTGGAAATCACTAATCATCTCTGGCTGCTTTTAGGGATTAGAAGGAACTTGCCATTTTGGAAGGTGTAGTAATACTGAATCTTGACATCGTTAACCTATAACCCAATGAACTGCAAAGCTCTGAATTCGGCATAAAGATCTTGGAAATTGCTTTAGTGGATAAAGGGAACGGAGTATATTCACTTATGATTCAAGGACTACATACACTATGAAGGAAAGAATGATAAATAGTTTAGCTTCTCATTAATTAGTGAGTGCTTGGCAAGTCTGATTATAAGGTATTGATCGTTTTCAATTTTTAGATTTTCAAATAACATTTTAAAAACAATTGGAGATGAGCAAGATTGATATAATGAGTGCATCTGTAAAACAGTGATGCAACAATTGCTATCCTTAAATTTTATGAAGAAAATTAAAGGTGTATAATTTTAAATAGAATGCACATAAATGCATACTGTAATGGTCAAAAGTAGATGCTTGGTCATCATTCAGTTCATGAAAGATGTTGTCCAGAAAACTTTAAAAACAAACCTTAGTCTTATGCTCACTGATTTATAGTGTGGCACTGCTAAGCAGAAGTTCCCCATGGTGAGTGTTGAACTAAAATATGTTAGTGGTGCCAGAAAAAATGCAACTGTTTAGCTTGTCCTCAGTTATCTTTGTATATCCAATGAAAGCTTGAATCCTTTTCCACTGAAATGGATGGGCATGTACATTGTCCACTTTCTTCCCAAGTCGGCTTTGTTGGAACAAATACTTTTCTTGTTATACATAGTAAGTGGAATTTTTTCGCAATAAGCTTGAGAAGAATGAAAATGAAAATATTGTAACTGAGGAATTGGTTATTGTATATTTGCAAGCTAGATTGGGATGCCTAAAGACTTTAAAGGTATACAAACATCTTTAGAAAAGAATAATAGAGATACCTTTTGTGTAGATTACTGACATCTTATATAACCATTAGCTCAGCTTCAATTTATTACTGTTACTATGATGTAGGTAATTCTTTTATCAGTCTACACAGAATATACAGTATAGTAACTGGTTATGTAGCCCATGTAACTGTGCTGCAATCTGTAAATTGTATGAGTAGTATTGTCACTGTAGGGTTGTCTTTTTTCAAGTTGATGCATTTGGATCTGATCTTTTGTAAGAAATGAGGTCTGCGAGCAGCACACTTTCTTTCAGATACCAGCAATTTAAAATTAAGTCCATTTGCATTTAGTGCATATACGTTTTCAAGTCCACTAGCTTTTTGGGATTTGCAAAAATCAAAATATTGATTTACAATCTCCAATGTACTTTCAGATAAGGTATTAATAGAGGTCTTGAATGTTCTCTAAGGTGGAAATTAAAATTGCTGTATTGTGAAGAGACAGGACACTTGTCCTTAGAATCTTGACCATTAATGACCCCTCAAACCACATCATCGAAACAGACTTAGTCAT
Source organism: Chiloscyllium plagiosum (assembly GCF_004010195.1). Lineage (NCBI taxonomy): Eukaryota > Metazoa > Chordata > Chondrichthyes > Orectolobiformes > Hemiscylliidae > Chiloscyllium > Chiloscyllium plagiosum. Next base: position 16,995,969 of record NC_057731.1, read on the forward strand.
AGAGCCACAGAGCTGTTCAGCACGGAAACAGACCCTTTAATCCAACTTGTCCATGCCTACCATAGACCATAGAACATAGAACGTTACAGTGCAGTACAGGCCCTTTGACCCTCTATGTTGCACTGACCTGTGAAATTAATCTGATGCCCATCTAACCTACACCATTCCATTATTATCCATATGTACATCTAATGCCCATTTAAATGCCCTTAACATCGGCGAGCCTACTACTATTATTGCAGGCAGGCCGTTCCACGCTCTTACTACTCCTAGTAAAGAAACTACCCCGATATCTGTCCTAAATCTATCACCCCTCAATTTAAAGCCATGTCCCCTAGTGTTAGCCTTCATCATCCTACACCACCTTATCTAACCCTCTGATTATCTTGTACATCTCGATGAAGTCACCTCTCCCTGTTCCTCGCACGTGGCACCGGCAACAAACCAGTGATAACAACTGTTTTTCTATCTCTAAGCTTCCACCCTAGCTTCCTGAATTTCTGCTTTAGATCCTCACCTTTCTTCCTATGTGGACCATGACTTGGGGCTGCTCCCCCTCCCCCTCAAACACCAATCCAAGACCTCACAAACCCTGACACCTGGGAGGCACCACACCTATTGTGAGTCTCTCATATTCTCACAAAACCTCCTATCTGTCCCCCTAATTATGGAATCCCCATAGACTAAAGCTCTGCTCCTCTTTCCCCTTTGCCTCTGAGCAACAGGGACAGACTCTGAGCCAGAGACCTGTGTCCCATTGCTTACCCCGGTAAGTCATTTCCCCCCCCGCGCAACCGTATCCAAAACCGTATACTTGTTGAGGGCTACCACCACAGGAGAACCCTGCACTGCCTGCTCGTTCCCTTTCCTACCCCTGATGGTAACCCATCTACCTTCCTCACATGGCTGTGGAATAACTACCTCCCTGTAACTCCTCTCCATAATCATGTCCGCCTCCTGAATGATCCGAAGTTCCTCCAACACCAGGTCCAGTTCCCTAACTTGGTTCTTGAGCTGCAGTTGGGTGCACTTCCCACAAATGAAGTCAGCGGGAATACTAGAGATGACCCTTACTTCCCGCGTACTGCAGGAAGAACATTCAACTGCGCTGACATCCATTCCAGCTATTCGAAGTTCCCAAATAGACTGCCAGAAAAAAAACACAAAAGAAAGCACTTCTCACCTTAACAACTGGTGCACAGAACGTTTTTTTTGATTAGAGGAGGAGGATGGGTGGGAAACATTACCTGACTATTTTGGGTAAAGCAACTGCTCAAATCTGTGACCTTGTGACCCCTCCAACTGCATCCAGGAACTGAAGAAAAACCAGAACTAAAAGAAATTTAAACCGTATACTCGTGTACCCTGACAGGCCCCAATGCTTCCTGGAAACCTCGTGATCTCTCCGACTGTGTCCAGGAACTGATAACTTAACTTAAATTGGTCTAATCCAAATTGCCAGCATTTGGCCTTCCTCAAATAATAATGGGATAATGAAGACAACTTGCTGTATGCAATTTGGTTTTCTCCACTTTCTTCTTAACAATGACTACATTTCAAAAGTGTACACTTCAAAAGTGGCTGTACAGCACTTTGGCTGTTGTTTGGTCATAAAGAAAAATGCATAAATGTAAGTCGTCTTATCAAAAAAAATTAGTGAGATGTGATAAAATAGGTTCAGAAGTTTCATCGGGACATGATATTTTTTAGACTTTGGATTGGCCAATTGGGGCAGTTTAAGTCATTGCTGTTTTTGTTTACTTACCAAACTGCTCTCTTTCTGCTGCCTGTGCTTTTGTCCCAATCAAATCACACTGAAAAGCAAAGGTCCCATGTTTGTTTGCTTAATTCAAAATAATATGGACTTGAATGCAGCTAGTTCATAACACGCCTAATATGGCACTAAATGCATTTTCCATCCACGGTCACTTTCACACCTGAATCTCCTGGATCTCTGAGCAAATTCCCCTAACAACTGCCAAATCACATTAGGTGACAAGAACTTGTAACTTTTCTGAAAAGAATGTCGTTGTGAGCAAAGGAAGGCAAATGGGGAAGTGGCAACAGGGAGAGGGATCGGTGTTAACTTTGTTATGGCCAGACCCTGGGTGAGCTGCTGAGTTCTTACAGTTCTAGACAGGATACTTTAAAATTGTCAGGCTCTTAGGTGAAGATTGGTAAATTGGCTCCGTTTCTTTATTCACCTTTCCTACCCCTGGTGCCCCTCAGTTGATTTACAAAGTCATAATGTTAATTTACAGCAGTCTCTCTCGCTCCTGCTCTCTCGTGAATACATTTCTCCCAGACTAAATTACTTTGTTTTGAAAGGAACCAATTTAACCTGGCTTCCTTCAGTTAACAAGAATGAGTTTATTTGTTACTAATCACGAGAAGAAATACTAACACAACTCGCATACAAATATATTAGGAATAAGAACTTATTCCAAAACTGCTTTAGACAAAAGACAGTCTCTGTGGTCTTCAGTGAAGAGTGGATTATAGAGTGTTATTGTTACAGTGGATGTTATATTGGTAGTTTGGAAGTCTATTTTGAGATTTTTGGCTTTGTAGGTTTAATGGTATTCTTTGTCCTGGTTCCTTTGAAAAGTAACTGGATAGCAGCACTCAGTGCGTGTGAGAGAGAAAGAGAGCAATAGTCTTTTCTTTTTCTTTACCTGTAATACAGGGGTATTTTAATGGCCATTTTGTTCTCAAAATTGTTACCTGCACAGTGCACTGATTCGCGCATTCCAAGATTAAGCCAATGACTCGCATAGACCAGAGTCAGTTTTAACTCTTGGCGCTGTGCATTCTACAAGTGGAAAACACATATGTCTCTTGTCCAAACTGTTTTTTTTTCTCTCTCTTACCATCACGTTCAGTCTGGGATACTTTCAGGGATTAATATTGATCAGTTCGGTAGTGCATTTCCCTCTTTGAATTTAAATTGACAACTTCAGATGTAATGTTGCAGAAATGTTTTTAAGACAGTAACTGAATTTACTCCCCATAATGTCTCCTTTTTGGCTGTAGCTGTGTTTGTGTTCAAAAGATCACTTTGGACATAGCAAACCTTTAATTTCATCGGTGATTCATGGTCATGACAAGCTACATATTACGGTTTGGTGTAATCTTCGCTATAACTTAAACTAGGATTAGTAATTAGCTTAAAACACACAGGATAAATTTATTGAGTAATTAAACTTCGGTTATTTAACTGAAATGTAATGTTGGATGGCGATACAGTGCAGCTGGTATGCTGCAACTGTTGGACATGTGAGTTTGCGAGTATTTGCATCTTGAGGTACTTGTGCTCTGAATTGTTCAACCAGAATTGGGAGCGTAGATGCTGCAGAATGTTCAGAACAACTGATTAGGCAGCTTGCTTGCTGTTCTCTTGAAGATGGTGCACGAAAATAATTTAAGGATACAGGTATTTCTCCTACAATGCCATAGTTGCATTCTGTGTGACGTGTTATAGAAAATCATGCAATAGAAATAATGGGGCCTATGGGACAAATAGGGTTGGGGAGAATTACCAAAAATGCCAGTAAAAATTGAAACAAAAGAAGTAGTTAGCCTAATACAAATTATAGCACAGTCTAAGTAAATTTTGACCTGTTGTAACTGATCAGTTGTATAGTGCGGTATAGTACAACTCATCAGAATCTTCAACTGATTACTCTACTCTCAATTGGCATCTATACCTGTTGGCTGCACTACATTCTAGCCAGTCTTCTGGTCCCATCCAATGGTAACACTGCACAAATCATCTCTCAAAATGAAACTTGCTTTGATTAATCAAAGGTTGAATCTTAATTTCTTTCCCTAAGTGTCAGCTTTGTCAAGTTTTTCGGAGGGTTTCGCGTCGTGATGTTTGGGGATGTCTATCACCTTATTTTACAAAACCGCCTGATTTATTACCTACCCTACCCTTTGGTGTCCCTCTTGCACAATCTAGCACCATCACCATTTCCTGGATATCCCAGAGCTGACTAACATCTGTGGTGAAGCACCATCATTAAAAAGATATTGTGCACCCAGATGAGAGCGGTCAGTCCAGAGCTGCTCTGCATAGTTCCTGACATTGGCCCTGGATGTGGCAGATAATAGAAAATTGGTGTCTCTCTTTGTGGGCAGTGACATGGAGATGCTGCTGCTCGAGGTGGGGATGATGCAGAGGTAGGATGTCCTTTTTCTCCCAATCCAACAGTAGATGCCATTCTATTGGATCCACATCAATCTGGACCAGGTCTACCATCCAGAAATGCACAGAATGTAGGTTGACGTTCTCCACCCTGCCAGTGAAAGTGCCACCATCTTGTTGTTGATACCTCACACTCACTGTATCTCTGCTACTGTACCCACTATTTCCTGCAACATTGTCCCCACTCACTCTGATCCTCACTAATATTTGACCATGACCAAGCTTGAATCTATTCTGTACAGACTACTCACCCCTTTAGGGCATCTCCACACATGCACCCAAAGTAACAGTGCGCCACTCACCTTTCTCTTCCTCGTCCACTATGTGCAAAGTTTCCTGACTCTGACCATGCTGTGACCATCTCCATGCCCCTGTACTGGTATTTATTTGCAGTTGGTTACCATATTGATTAGTCACTGAAACAGATTTACATGAGTCTGCAGATATTCTTTAACATCCAAACATATTTTTTTTAAACAAAAAGAGAGAAAAAGCTCTTAATATGAACAACAAAGCCACGTTTCAAACTGCTGCTCAACACTGTCCTTTTACTGTTTGTCAGTTCCAGTGAAATTTCACTCATCACAACTTTTTAAGTTTTTAAATTAACAGATTGCTCCCAGCTTCCTGTCCTCAGGCTGTAGAGACATTTTGATGATACTTTTCCAAGTACACTAGCACAAACATTTCACAATACCTTTTACAAAGCTCTTCATGATAGAATGCACAAGCTGTTTGGTCACATGATGCTGATGCAGCATCCAGTCCTCTGTGCATCATGTCACCCAGTGACAGGAATGAGGATCATGTAACAGTGAACGGGAGGGCGCTTTTTAAAAAGAAGCGCAGCAATTCACAAGTCGCGTTACAGAAAAGCCCCATTTAATAAACGCATGTCATAGCAGAACTACCTATAGAACGGAAAGATATTCAAAGAAGACTGTGGCTCACTTAGATTAGAGAGTAGTGCAGGTGTGGTTCACGGTCAGGGACTGGAGGGACTGTGATTGAGAGTCAAGCAAGTCAGAGTAATACAGCACAGAAACAGGTGATTGGATGTGAAGTGCAGTAGTGAAGGAATCTCTGGCTTTGCCATTGTCCGAGAAGTACAAGGTTCTTGCCCAGGTGAATCAGGGCAGATGTATGAACAAACTGATCATGGTGCTGTGCTAAGGGAGGCCATCCAAATGAATGGGAATGATGTAAAAAATGAAAATCATGTAATAATAGAGACAATATAGTCAAGGGATCTGATTCTATTCTGCACGTTGATGTATGGTTCCCATTATTTTGGGACCTGTGAATCTGATAACTGAAGCTGTAGTTAGGCTAATTAACAGATTTATGGAGATCAGGAAACATCATTTTAAAGACATCCTAGGTGAAATTTTGAGGCTGCATAGCACTTTGAATATAAATAGGCAAAATTAGTCAGGAAGTGGCAGTAACTAATAAATGCAAGGACTTCACTGGCAGAGGCAATATCAGTGAAAAATATATTATGACTAAATGCACAAAGCATTCACAACAACATAGAATTGGTAATAGATGAATTGGTAACAGAAATAGTAAAGGCATTATGGAAACAAGGTTGAAGAATGATTAAAGTCAGGGACTAAATATTCCAGAATATTTATATTTTAGAAGAAAAATAGCAGGGCTAGCCCTGACAATAGGATATAGAAAAAATGGATCTTTGATTAAAATCCAAATACAGAATCTGTTTGAAACTAAGATTGAACAAGTGGCAGAAAACGCTGATGGGAATTGCAGAGGATAAGTCTGATACTTTGAGGTGCAAGTAAAAAGGGTAAAATAGTTATCACAGGAAACTTCCACCTTTATAGAGACTATGAAGTAAAATTGTTACTAATTAATATGGGGGGCAGGTTCAAGAGGCAGCAAGATACAGCACTTTGGGGCGAATGGGATCAAAAGTTATGGGGAGAAAGCAGGATTAGGCTGTAAAGATGAATGGCGGAGAAGGCTCAAAGGACCGAATGGTGCCTCCTGCTCCTATCTTCTATGTTTCTGTAATATTCTTTTAAGATTGGGGTGGCATAGTGGCCCAGTGGTTAGCACTTGCCTCACAGCATGGGTTCAATCCCTGCCTCAGGCGACTATCTGTGTGGAGTTTGCGCATTCTCCCTGTGTCTGCGTGGATTTCCTCCGGGTGCTCCGGTTTCCTCCCATAGTACAAAGTTGTGTAGGTCAGGTGAATTGGCTATGCTAAATTTCCCATAGTGTCAGGTGCATTAGTCAGGGGTAAATATAAGGTAGGGGATGGGTGTGGGTGGGTTACTATTCGGAGGGTCAGTGTGAACTTGTTGGGCCAAAGGGCCTCTATCCATACAGTAGAGATTCAAATTTAATTCAAAGTGTTTGTTTATTCAGTCAGTATCTCAAGAATTCTCCAGTAACTGTACTTTCTGATAACTTTTGTTTTTTCCAAAGAAAAATTGGTCACTTTGTGTTCAAATAATGCATTCCTAGAAAAACTATTTATAACAGATTGTAAAACCTGCAGTAGTTATTTTTGGGTTTACAGTACTTTGAAATTAAGTTATACTATTAAATCTGTCTTGGTTATTGTGCCTGAGCAAAGATATATTGCTCTCAGCAACTGTTAGTGAAATTGATACCTCACTTTCTTTTTAAAGCTGGTCTGAAGGTCATGTGTTAACTTAGGCTTCAGCTGGGGGCATTCTACTATGATGCTCTTTTGCTGGTGGCTATGACTGCCCAGCTGCTTGCCCTCTCCCCTCTGCCACTCTTATTCTATCTCTGGTGTGATAGAACTCTCCATTTATTGGCACTTTTGACTTAACCATTAACATTCCTACTCTGAGCATGTCTGGGAATAAAGATGTCGCTGCAAAATTGCATAATATGAAAAGTTATTTGATAACTTGCCAGGAAGGTGCTGCTAGGGAAACTCCTATAACAGTATTAAATATATTTGCCTGCTTTGAAAAAATTGAATTTTTTTAATGTAAAATATGTCACACCACACTGCGGACACCATTGTCCTGCCAAAGAAAGAAGCAGGTATTTAACAATGGATTAATTACAATTAATTCAGGACTTGTATTTAGTAGTTAAGGTGAAAATTGGAAATGGGAAAACACTTGGGTAACTCTGTGGGCTTCATGTTGAATCTAGTAGGATTGCAAGTATCCACATTAGGCATATAAATTAGTCATTAATTTATGCTCAACAGGAGAAATTCACCAAGGCTTCTTAGACAGCACTTTCCAAACCCACAGCCACTACCATCCCCCACTCAGCCGTGCTAACCACTGAGCCACCATGCCACCACCTGGAAATTCCCTTGCAAGCCCCTCACCACTCTCACTTAAGAATATATATCACCGTTCCTTCACACTGGATCAAAACTCTGGATTGTAGTGATGCAAGAAGGCAGCTCACCATCACTTAAGGGCAACTAGGGATGGACAATAAATGCTGGCTCAGTCAACAACATCCACATCCCACAAGTGAATTCAAAAATGTAATTCCCCATATCAAATTAGTGTTAAATGCAGCTGGTAAACAGTGGAAAGTCTTCATATAGCTATATATTTATCAGATCAAAAGACAGATTTAGGAATAGGAGATAATTAGTTTGGGCCATCACAAGTGTTCCATGTTGCTGTGGGGATGGTTTATTTTCATTCATGGGATTTAAGCTCACTAGCTATTATTACCTGTCCCTAATTGCCCAGAGGGTAATTAAGAGTCAACTGGAGTCTGGTGTTGCATATAGGCCAGACCAGGTGAGAATGACAAATTCCTTTACCTAAAGGACATTAGTGAACTGAATGGAGTTTTACAACATTCGACTGTGGTTACGTAGTTACCATTAGGCCAGATTTTATTCTAGATTGTTATTGAATTCAAATTTCACCATCTGCCATGGTGGGATTCAAGCTCATGTACCGAGAACATTAGTCTGGAGTTCTGCATTACATTTGCCACCCAGGGTTGTGATCAACAGAATTCAGAATAGGTCACATTCCTATTGTTGGTAAAAACAATGACTGCAGATGCTGGAAACCAGATTCCGGATTAGAGTGGTGCTGGAAAAGCACAGCAGTTCAGACAGCATTCGAGGAGCAGGAAAATCAACATTTCGGGCAAAAGCCCTTCATCAGGAATACATCCTGCTCCTCGGATGCTGCCTGAACTGCTGTGCTTTTCCAGCACCATTCTAATCCACATCCCCATTGTTGTCTCCATTTGACCCTATATTAGCGAGCCTGTCTTGAAGCATAACAATATTGTACATGTTACAAATGCAATGTTTTACAAAAATGTGGACTCTTATTTCCAACCTCTTCTCAAATCACAGAATTCCAGGTTCCAGCCATTACCACGGATTATATTGTGACTGCAACTATGTTAATTTATTCTTTTTGCAGTATTCAGCACATCCAAATATACCACTTGCCCAAAGTGACTATGCAACAGTCAGTGTAGAAAGCAAACTGTATGTTGACCTTCGTAGGGAGAGGATTTGAGTACATGAGTAAGGATGTTTTGCTGCAAGTGTATGGGACCTTGGGGAGACCACATCTGGAGTAGTATGTGCAAATTTAGCCTGCTTATCTGAGGAATGATATCCTGACTATGAAATGAGTGCAACAAAGGTTTACCAGTCTGATTCCTGGGATGGGAGATCTGATGTATGAAGAGAGACTGGATTAGTTAGGACTTTATTTCCTGGAATTTGTGAAAATTGAGGGGATATCTCATAGAAAACTGTAAAATTCTAATAGGACTAGGAAAGATAAACGTAGGAAGGATGTTTCCAATGACTGGGGAGACTAGCTAGAGGTCATAATCTATGGAAATGGGCTAGGCCATTTAGGACTGCAATTAAAAAGTTTCCTCACTCAGTGGAGAGCTTGTGGAATTTTCTGCAACAAAAAGTGGTTGAGACTAAAACATTTTCAAGAAGTAATTAGGTATTGTTCTTATGGCTAAAGAGATCAAAGGATAATGAGAAAATGGGAACAAGCTACTGAGTTGGGTGATCAGCAATGATCAGATTGAATGGTGGAGCAGGTTCGAAGGGCTGAATAGCCTACTCCTGCTTCAATTTCCTGTGTTTCTGATCCACACAAGCCACACTGCTTCCATCATTCATTACACAGCGAGCTCTCTCAGGGATGCTGCCAACATCTGACTCAATGACTTCATGTTGGCATACTGCTGTCTGATATCTTTAAGAATTAGCATTTGCAATACGTTAACATGGGGAACCCTGAAGCAATTACTTTCATCTCTTACCAGAAATAACCACTGTCATGCCAGGGTTGGCAACAGTCATTTTTACAACTTTGCAGAAGGACAATATCTTAAAAGCTGTCAAGTTGTTCCTAAAGTAACAATAATTATGATGAAATTGGCAGAATCTGGAGATGAGCATATTAGTGTTTGTATAAATAAGGTAGAAGCAAAAAAAAATTTAAATTTGACTTTAATGTGATTTCTGATGTTAGATTTCTTTGGCAATCTATTGAATATCCCAGACAGGTTGGGAAAATATTTAATCAGTCTTGTTTGGGAGTTGTATGAGCCACTTAATGAGCTGAAGGTTGTAGACCCTTGGTCTGTCCTTTTTCAAGCTATTGTCTGGAGCTGACCCAAGCTCCATAAAACTTGAGGGTTTGTTTAACTTTGAGTAGTTTGTGAAACCTGACCTTCTATCCACTACCAAAATTATTTGTTTCCATGGTACCTCTTTCCATTCCTCCTTTATTGCTGTTCGAATCCTTATTTGCTTCTGCAGTGCTGTTTGAAATCTCCTTGAGCTCCAAATAATCCAAACTGGTCCCTGTATCCAGTGCACACAGCCCTTTTATCCATCTCCACCCCCTCACTAACCCTGATGATGTTTAATATATATAAATTCCAGCGATTAACTGAAAGGCATCGCGTGGCAAGATTTCTCATTTTAAGAATTTTGCTCGAAGCTAAAAACAACTCCCACTGAATGTGCTACTAATAATCTGAACTACAGAAGAGACAACCATTAATAATGCTTTAACACCACATATTAAAACGCATACATTACAATTTGCTTTCCATGGAATTATAGCTTTTATTTGAAACAATTCAAAGGCATATCCTGTTTCCAATAGGTCCATGTTTCCCAACTTCATTGAGTAAATATCCAAAAAACTTCCCTGAATTCTCAGAATTTCCAAGTTGACGACCTGCAGCAAGGCCTACGGCAGCAAAACAATTTTTCCCCTCAGCTTCAGGATAAATCTTCCAGAATCTTTAGATTGTCACAAGATGTCTCTTTGACTAGAGACTGTCCCACTTCTGCTTTGCAGCTGGTAGTTCTTGAAGGACTTGTAGCCTTTGCCTTGCCCTACAACAACACGGTGGTGAAGTGGTCATCAAAATGTTATCTCTGTGCATCGTTTTTTTTGCCAGTCTTGTATGTGGGGTTTTTAAAATTAAAAACTGTTTGCTTGCCAGTGCCCAATCTTTTTACATTACTCATTCACTTCAGTTTGTAAATGGATTAGTGAGCATAGAACAAGGGTATTTATAGCAGTATGTAATCAGCCTTCTCAAGTTAGGAAAAGCTTTTTTTCTTTCCTTTCCAACTATGTTTGTGACCTGCTTCAATTATGCTGCATGTATCTTCGTCAATTTAATGCCGCATAGAGAAAATTGATCATCTTACAGTGTTGGAAATCCTTGGGTAGAAATCAAACTGTATTCAAGTTGCAGTGCTCTACTTGCCTTTTTACGTTGACTTCAAAATAATTGGTCTCACTTGTTCTAATGTTCATATTCATTTATTATAAGCAGTTTTTCAAAACGGAAAAGTACAATTTCTTGGTGAGAAGCAACTCTTCTTCCATGTCCAGTGTGGGAAGTCAATCACTTGAGTTCATAGCCCATTGGAATTCAACCTAATGAACAGGAAATCTAATTTTGTAGCAGTACAGAAACCAACAGCGGAGAATCAGACTTGTGTTAATGTCTATTAACTATGTCATTAGAAGACTGCTATTTGTGTCATTCAACCTCAAACTTTAGATCAATAATTCCATTTCAAATGTTTCATAATATGCTAGTTTATTTGTAAATATACTACAAGCTTGGTGATATGAAATAACCAAAATGCCTTTTGGTTGACTATTTCTTTACTCTAGGCTTTTGTTTATTAACTAATTACTTTTATTGTGATGGATCACATTTGAATACAAGTGAAATAAGACCATAAGACCACAAGACATAGGAGTGGAAGTAAGGCCATTCGGCCCATCGAGTCCACTCCGCCATTCAATCATGGCTGATGCGCATTTCAGCTCCACACACAAATCATGTGTGTTGCATGGTTCTCATTTAGTAAATTGCTCATCTCTTTCCCTGATGAATTACGCACGATTGTAGCTACTTTACTGTTCCTTCAGTTAAGGTTTTTATCTAATAGGTGAAACTTTCCAATTGCATGAATGCTTTGTCAACAGTATCCACAAATAAAAAATACTAATTTATTTTTAAGAATACCAACTTCACTCTGAGCTGAAGCATGCTACATTTCTGTTTTTGTAAATACTCAATGTGATGGGTTTTCAGATTACAAATTATTCTGGAATATTTTTCTTTGTAGTTTCTGTTGACAGTAATGTGATCACTTTCATACTAAATAACTGTGATCACTCATTTCTAAAGTAACCCACCTTGCCAATGTGCAAATGAACAATCAGAAGCAATTGTGATTGCATTATTTGAACTATAGTGGCTGGCCTTCAATCTACTTCCTTTTGGAAAGGGTCTATCTATAGGATACTCTTGATAATTAAACTAGTTACATTTTTTTAAAATGATGAACTCAGCTCTGTGGTAGTTAGATTATCACCACAGAACCAAAAAACCAAGAAGTGTTCATGTTCTTCTATTCTGTGATGGAAGCCAGAAAAATTGCAAATAAAATCAGCTTGCTACATTGTTCATGGCACTTAAATCACATTGTATTTGGGGATTTTTTTTTCTGTTATGATTTCCCAATTTTATTTACTTTGAGTTTCAAATAAGCAATGTTTGGAAGAAGAGCAAATAAAATGTTGGGAAAAATTGGAAGTCAGATTCACTCATTGTATTGTTGGGAATACTGTACAGTGAAATGGTCTTGATTGCCTTTCATAATGAACATAGTCAGGGAAGAGTTGGAAGCAAAAGGCTTTCAAAACTCATTTGGTGGGGAGGTGAGGACAAATTAATTTTATAATAATTTTCTGCTGGATAACAGAACACTTCTAAAACTTAGTGTGGAATTGGGATGCAATTTTGACAATGAATTGACTTGTGTCACCTGAATCATGTGTGCCTATCATATGAAGTTTGCAATTTTTAACAGAAGGTTACAGGCCTACCCACTTTTTCTCTGTTTACATGCAGCAAGGACATTTGGGCGACGAAGAGGTAAAGAAATTTTTAATACTTAGTGTTTGCTTGTGAAATCTAGTAATATTTTCAATGCTTTAATGGAGTGATTAATGATTTTCAGTTGCTTGTATAAATTCTTTGGTTGATTGGCAAAATCTATGTATCCTTTTGTGGTGGTCCTAATTGCTATCGCGAACTTCTAACCATTCTAAATTAGTAACTTGCAGTTTGTTGCCTTGAAAGTTCTTCAGTATATCTTTTTGACAAAAACTGTTGTGTTTCTTTTTAAGTCTGTAAAATCATAATTAAATGGTCTGCTTTAAATTGTGGCTGAAGAAATAATTGCTTAATAACAGTTGCATTCAAAGCACAGTGTTTGAGATTTCCTTTGAGCTTGGTGTTTTTTTTTAAGTAAATGGTGGGATTTGTTTTTGTTCCTCTGTACAGTGTTGTTTTTAAATCTGGCCATGGTATCCAGGGGGAGGTTCTGAATGCAACCCCCAGGTGTTTCCCCACA
>NC_057731.1:17009607-17082572 GCF_004010195.1 Chiloscyllium plagiosum
CCGCAGATTTTTCAGCTTGTCCTGTCATAAAAATAGTCAAAAACAAGACAGGAAGTTCCATTTTATAATGCTTTCATCTTAAAATCATTAGAAATGTCAGCCAGACCTTGACTGAAAGTTCCTATTGGTAACTTTGCGCCATGCTTGGGAGCTTATTAGGAATCATTTCTAAATATGATTTGGCAGGTGTTTGGACTTGGAATGTGTTGTTTATTCTGTTGAATTGGATGGACATTATTCCTCAACAGGACAAGACAAGGTTTTCCCAGACCAACATTAGTCGATGATTTCCATCCTTTTCCAAAAAGTATTAGAATTTAGAATCCTCCAGATGATTTTCATTTAGCTTTCTGAGATTGAATTACACTATTCTATTCCATTCTGGTGATGAATGTGATGTGCAAAGCAATTTCTACTGCAGTTATCAGCTGGTGGTGCTGCTAATTTAAAATGGGAGGTATGAATAAACAGTTGTCCATGATCTGGATTATTTATAACTGCGTTCAGTTGCTTTGGAGTCCATTACAAGATTCAGCTGTCTGCTTTTGGTGTGTTTTATTATCACACTTGCATGCATTTATTCAGAAGACTTGTTGATCAAGTGTAATACTTTAAAAATTCATGACTAGTTTATGATGCAATTTGAAATACTGTAATCAGCTTTAATGTTTCTCAGAGCAGTATTTCCAGTAGATGACATTGAGATTTTTAATATTGCCAACAGCAGTAATTTAAGGAGTCTCCCTCCAAATCTGATCAATAATACTTAAAAACCTAGTGTCCCCATCTGATGCCAATTTGTCTGTCCATCTGATGCCAACTAATGTGTGTATGTATTGTGGACTTGTACACCAACAAATTACCAGCAGCTTCCAGATTTCATGTACAGCTCAAAGTGAAGCTGATATTGAAATGAAGTTTGTGTTGAGTGTGCACAAAATTCATGTTGTTGATTTTTCATCAACACGACTGTAATGTTGATGTGGTATTATATCATGGCCTCAGGTTATTTGTGGCTGAGTACAAACTATTTATAGGATTTCAATATGGCTGTAGAGTAGGGAATTACTTGCATGCTTCCAACCACATCTGATACACAGATGCCTAAAAGGCGCTCAAACTTTGAAGCTTCTGTTCAGTCACATGCTTGCAATTTGCAGTGTCGACACCCATGTTACCACCCCATGAATTAAATGTTTTGCCAAACAGTTGGAAAATTTTTAATCAAATGTGAAAATAGGCCCCTTGGATGATGTTGCACCAATGTTTAATAAAATTTTCATAAGACCAATGAAAGCAGACCACATCCATTCTTTGTTAGCTCCATAAATCTGCAGTGTATAATGTTTTTTGCCTTGCTTTGCTCACTGTAGGATAATGCTGGGTTAGCACTGTCTGGTTATGACTGCTTTCCTTGCTGACCTTCTGAAGTTACTGGCTGGCTTTATCATTCTGTAATATATACATAGCTTACTTGCTGGATTTGCTCACATTTTAAAATGGATTCCATTCAAGTTTGTTTTCAGCTGGAATTAAAATATCGAGTCTGTGATTCTAGCTATTCTAAGTCTGAAGAACATTTAAGTCTCTCCATTTAATGCTTGTGCATCATTTATTCTTATATGGACATTGGGAGAACAGGGCAGTGGAATTATTCTTGGATATTTCAACAAACAGCTGGATAGAGACCTGATTCATTTCAGTGGTTAGATTATGTGCTGTAAAATTCTGAGGGTAAAAAGGTAGTGACCATCTGCTGAGCAGAGAGGATCTGTTCAGGCTGTTCTTGTCTGTTTTAGGCACATGAGAAATTTAGCTGTACAACTCAGATCAATTTTAAGAAACTGCTAACTTAAATATGATAACAGAACTTTTCTAAGGAAAATATTTTATTTTAACAGATATCATGACATTCCCTGTAGTGCTGTTCCCAGTAACTCAGAAGATGTGCAGCGTATAAGGACAAGAACATTGATAGCAAGTAAAACGTAGCTGTGTATTTCTATAGGTCAATAAAGGGCTTGTGCTAGCTACACTGGTTAAGTGCTTATGTATGTCAACCAAGAGGCTGCTACCATCCTGGCACCATCATTTCATGTTAGAGAGTTTGATCAGTGTTTTCTTCAAAGTGTAATACTTGATCTTGAAATGTGACAGGAAGAAAATATGCTCTAGATTTACTGTTGGAGATTTGTAAAGCTCTTTCAATTCATTATTCACAAAATTGTATGGTATTAAGTCTTAAAAATCATAGAATAATTGCAGCACAGAAAGAGGCTGTTCAGGGCATTGTGTCCAAGCTGGGTTTCTGCACGATCAACTCGGCTAGTTCCACTCTCTGCCCTTCTTTATCTTGCAAGTATTTCTGTTTAGGTAATTATCCAATTTCCTTTGGAAAGCCATGATTAAATCCAGCACACACCCAGGCAGTACGTTCCGGATCTTAACTAGATGCATTAACAAACCGTGGTTCTTGATGTTTGAGATTGTGGTGCTGTTGGAGCTTTGTTGATTTGCTGCAGTGCACTCTGTATAGTACACAACATATCCACTGTGCACAGTTCAAGTGGGATGTGCCCTGGATAGTGTTGAACTCCATTTATCCAGGCAGGTCAGAAATAGAAGGGCGAATGCCATGTTCATGGGAATGTCTGAAACTGCGATTTTTTTTTTTTTTCTTCTTCTTTCTCCCCCACCCATTCTGCTGACCCGAGGCATAGTCCTGACTTGGAACTATATCAATATTCCTTCACTGCTGGCTCAAAATCCTTTGAAGGTCAAGAGGACATCTGTGCTAGCATTTATTGCCCATCTCTCATCGTCCTGAGAAGTCCTTGAAATGCTATAATTCCTGGCATGGAGTGCCACTCGTTGTCGTGTTTGGGAGGGAGTTTCAGGATCCTGATCCAGCATTAGTGAAGGAACAGTGATATAGTCGCAGGTCCATCTGCTGTGGAGCTTGGAGGCAAGCTTGAATGTGATGCTGTTCCCATGCTGTCCTTGTCTTTTTAGGTGGCAGAGGTCATGGGTTTGGAAGGTACTTTCAGAGGGACCTTGATGAGTTACTGCAGTGCCTTTTGTAGATGGTATACATTGCTACTACTGTGTGTCAGTGGTAAAGAGAGTGACGGTTGAAAGTGGAATGAAATGCCTATCAAGATAACAGCTTAGTCCTCAGTGACGATGTGCTGCTTGAATGTTTTCAGAAGTGCACTCATCCAGGCAAGTGGATAGTATTCCATCATACTTCTGACATGTAGATAATGGACCAGCTTTGGGAAGACAGGTGGTGTGCTACACACCACATATTGTTAGTCCCTAACATGCTTTTGTAGCTATGGTATTTATATGGCTAGTCCAGTTCAGTCAATGGTAGACCACAGGATGTTGATAGCAGAGGATTTAGTGATGGATTGTTTTATTTATATATTTTTAAATTCTGTTGTTGGAGATGACCATTGCCTGGTATTTCTGGGGAGTAAATGTTACTTGGCACTTATCAGACAAACCGCAAGTGTTTTTCATATCTTGTTGCATGACAGCACAAACTCCATTGTTGGAGGAAATAACCATTTCTTAGTTATCAGAAAGCACCCTCACTTCTGACCTTAAGATAGAGCGAAGGTAATTGATAAAGGAGTTTAGAGCGAAGGTAATTGATAAAGGAGTTTGGAGGGATTGCGTCCAGGAGGTTACCCTGAAGAACTTCTTGTAGGGGGCTTAAAATTAAAATGATTGGCCTCAACAATCACAATCGCCTTCTTTTGATTCCAAGCAGTGGAGAATTTCCCTGATTTCCATGGGCTTGGCATTTAGGGCAGTCAGCTGTCTGCTGATCTCTGGAATGTAGATCTTTTTGTCCATGTTTGGAGATGGTTGCAATGAAATCTGGAGCTGAGTAGTCCTGGTGAAATTTGAATTGAGCATCAGTGTAATCGTTATTGCTGGGTAAGTGCCACTTGTTAGCATTGTTCACAGCACCTTCTATCAGTTTGCTGAATGTAAAGGTGATAATTGGCCAGATTGAATTTCTCCTGTCCTTTTGTGGACCAGATGTAGCTGGGCAGTTTTCCATAGCTGGGTAAATGCAAGTGTCGTAGCTGTACTGGAACCAGTTGACCAATGGTGAACCTAATTCTAGAGCTTAAGTCTTGACTAATTGGGGAGGCAGTTGCCTAGTGGTATTATCGCTCGACTGTTAATCCAGAAACCTAGAGTAATGTTCTGGGGACCTGGTTTCGAATCCCACCACAGCAGATGGTGGAATTTGAATTCAATTTTTTAAAAAAAGGTATCTCGAATTAAGAGTCGATTGATGACTATGAAATCATTGGCAATTGTTGGAAAAACCCATTTGTTTCACAAATGGCTTTTAGGGAAGGAATCTGCCATCCTTGCCTGGTCTGGCCTACATGTGACTCCAGAGCCACAGGAATGTGGTTGACTCTTAACTGCCCTCTGAAATGGTCCAGCAAGCCACTGAGTTGTATCAATCGCTGGAAAATTACAACAATGAAACCAGATGGACCACCTGGCATCACCTTTTGGAACTAGAAAAGACAACGGCAAAATCACAAATAGCCCTGTCGACAATCAGAGTCCTCCTTACCAACATCTGGGGACTGGTGCTGAAATTGGGAGAGCTGTCTCCCAGACTAGTCAAGCAACAGCCTGACATAGTCATTCTTACAGAACCATATCTTACAGAGAACAGCCCAGACACCACCATTACCATCCTTGGGTATGTCCTGTCCCCCCAGCAGGACAGACCCAGCAGAGGTGGTGGCGTGGTGGGATACAGTCGAGATGGAGTTGTCCTGGGAGTCCTTGACATTGACTCTGGACCCCATGAAGTCTCATGGCTTCAGGTTAAACATGGGCAAGACAACCTCTTACTCCACCCTCTTTTGGCTGATGAATCCGTACTCCTCCAGGTTGAACAACATTTTGAGGAAGCACTGAAGGTGGCAAGAGAGCAAAATGTACTCTCGGTGGGGGATTTCCATGTCCACTATCAGCAGTGCTACTGATAAAGCTGGTTGGATCCTAAAGGATATAACTGCTAGGCTGGATCTACAGCAGATGGTGAAGGAACCTACAAGAGGAAAATACATACTTGACCTCATCTTTACTAATCTGCCCGCTGCCGAAGCATCTGACCATGAGAGTGAAGGTAAAAGTGACCACCACACTGTTCTTGTGGAGACAAAGTCCCACCTTCACATTGAGAATAACCTCCATCATGTTGTGTAGCACTATCACCGCGCTAAATGGGACAGACTTCGAACCAGTCTAGCAGCTCAAGACTGGGCATCCATGTGCTGTGGGCATCAATAGCAGCAGAACTGTGCTCCA
Source organism: Chiloscyllium plagiosum (assembly GCF_004010195.1). Lineage (NCBI taxonomy): Eukaryota > Metazoa > Chordata > Chondrichthyes > Orectolobiformes > Hemiscylliidae > Chiloscyllium > Chiloscyllium plagiosum. The sequence continues at coordinate 17,014,963 of NC_057731.1, forward strand.
GCACAATCTACAACCTTGTGGCCTGGCATATTCCCGTCTCAACCATTAGCCAGGGTATCAACCCTTTTCAATGGAGAGTGCAGGAGGCCATGCCAAGAGCAGCATCAGCTATACCTAAAAATGAGGGGTCTGCCTGGTGAAGCTACCAAACAGGACTACTTGCATCCCAAATGGCATAAACAGCAAGTGATAGACAGAGCTAAGCGATCCCACAACTAATGGATCAGATCTAAGCTCTGCAGTCCTTCCATATCTAGTCGTGAATGGTGATGGACAATTAAACAACTTACTGAAGGAGGAGGCTGCGTAAATATCCCCATCATCGATGATGGAGGAGCCCAGCACATCAGTCAGTAGTCATGGCACATGTTGGTACCCATGACATGGGTTAAAAAAAATGAAATCCTGCAAACATGAATTTGAAGTGGTGGTAGATTAAAGAGGAAGACTACTAAGGTTGTAATCTCTGCATTACTTCCAGTGCCATATGCTACTGAGTTTAGGAATATGTCATATGAATGCATGGCTAAAGGGATGGTGTAGGAGGGAGGGAGTTTTTGATAATTAGATCATTTGGGATAGTCTCTGGGCTAGGTGGGGTCTGTACCAGCTGGTCTGGCTGCACCCATATTGAAGTGAATCCAATATCCTTGCTGGGAGCTTTGCTTATGTTGCTGGGGAGGTTTTGAACTAGAATGGCAAGGAGATAGGGTACAGCATAGATGTCAAGTTTGGGAGCAAGGTCCAATCAGATATAGCAGGAATGCTAGGACAGTTCAGTTGGCAGACAAGACGTGGACAGCAACAATCACTTGGAAGGTCCAGAAAGTTAAATTGTACCTAATTTAAAGCAAGGAGTTTTAAGGAGTAAAACAGATGAACTTAGAGCATTGGAATATGAAATGGTTGCAGTCACTGAGACATGGTTAAAGGAAGGGCAGGTCTTGCAGTTCAATATTCCAGGATATTGAAGTTTCAGGTGGGATAGTTGGGTGGGGGATGGCGGTGGGTAAGAGAGGTGGGGGCATTTCATTATTGATAAGAGATCATCACTCCAAATAATGAGGGTGGATTCCCTGAAGGCTCTTCTTATGAGGCTATCTGGTTAGAGCTTAGAAGTAAAAGGAGCACGATGCTGGGATTATACTACAGGCCATTAAGTCTAAGGTTATTATAGAAAGAGATAAGGGTGATGCAGAAGTTAAGTGTGTAAATTGGAGGAAGACTGATTTCAATATCTTAGTAAGGATCTGGTAAACATAGATGGGCTCTATTGTGGTAGTGTCCCTGCCCCAGACAGAGACCCACAGGGTTCAAGTCCCACCTATTCCAGAGGAGTGTAATAACATCTCTGAACGGGTTGATTCGAAAAATATAGGTTGAATTTTTTAAAAAATCTAGCAATCGTAGACTGGGCACAGTTACTTGCACATAAATCTACCGTTGGAAAGTGAAAGTCTTTTAAAGGAAGTATAGTGAGAGTTCAGAGTCACTGTGCCCTTTAAGAGTGAAGGGGAAGGGCAGCAACTCCAGCGAACCCTGAATGTCGAGGGATATGGAATTTGAAAAGAAAAAGGAGGAAGGGAGGGTGCAAGAAGAAATAAAAAGAAATTAGGAAGACAAAGAGGGACCATTAAACTCTCTTTAGGCAGATAGGAGTAAGGAAAGCCAAAAGGCTTTTTATAAGTATATTAAGAGCAAGAGGATTATCAGGGAAAGAGTCAAGTGTAATAGAGACCAAAGGGCAATCTGTACTTGGAGCCAGAAGACATGGGTGAGATCTGATGGGTATTTCTCATCTGGATTTTTGGGAGATGAGGGAGGAGATAGTTAATACTTTGCTGCCTGCAGGTGAAGTACCAGATAACTGGAGGATAGCTCCAGGACCACAGCGGGTCTAGGCCAGGTAATACAGACCACTTAGTCTGCTGTCAGTGATAGGGAAATTATTGGAAAAAAAATTCTGATTAATCAATGCTTGGGAAGGCCGGGATTGATCAGGGATAGTCAGGGTGGATTTGTTAGAGGGAGAGTCTATCTGACTAATTTAGTTTTTTAAAGTGACTAAAAATATGATGAATATCTGTTGACATATTGTGCAGTTAATGTGATTTACATGGACTTCAGTAAAGCCTTTGACCAGGTCCCAAATGGAAGTAAGAATCCATGGAATTAAAGGCAAGTTCGCAAACTGGATCCAAAATTGGTGTGCAAATAGACAGCAAAGGGTGATGGAGGATTGTTTTTCATGATTGGAAATCCGAGCAGTTGTGTACCACCGGGATCGGTGCTGGGAGCCTTGCTGTTTATTCAGTGCATTAATGACTTGGATATGAACATAAAGGTATAATTAGTAAGTTCACAGATGGCAGGAAAATTGGTGGTGTTGATAGTGAGGAGGATGGTCTCCGGGTGCAGTTTGATATTGATCAGCTGGTAAATTGGGCAGAGCGATGTCATATGGAACTTAAGCCTGATAATTATGAAGTTATACAGTTTGGGAGATCGAGTAAGGGAAGGATAGACATTATGAATGGTAGTTACCTAGGGTGAACTGAGGAACAAAGGGACTTTGGTGTAGAAGTTGAGAGAATCATAGAATAGAATCCCTCAATACAGATATGGGCCTTTTGACACATTTGAGTCTGCACTGATTCTTTGAAGAGCATCCCAAACAAATCCCCCCCCCCCCCCCCCCCCCCCCCCCCCCCCCACCACGGCATTATCCCTGCAATTCCGCATGTATCTTGACTAACCCATCTGGCCTGCACATCCCTGAACACCAAGGGGTCATTTAACATGGCAAGTCCACCTAAGCTACACATCTGACTTAAAGATGTTGTCCTATACACTGGTTACGGGAAAAGCCAAAGTCATACTGACTTTAAGAAAAATAAAATTATTTTAAAAAATCATGCAATAATGAGGGACTGAGGCTCAACACTTGCAATGTTAGTTTTCTGGGCTTGAAATGTTGTTTGTTAACTATGATGTAAGCTGTTAAAAAATTGATCCTAATTGATTGTGTAGGGATCAACATTTTCATTAATTTTGCACAAACGTCAAAACCTAGTAATGGTGTTGGTTGTATGTGCAGACTTGCAGCAACAGACCCTGTGGTGAAGCAGAGTGCTTCTGGCTGCCTCTAGGATACCACACTTATCGGCATTGGCAGATACCAGAGTTGCTGATGTGTTTTATATCTAGGGAATACAGGCAGTGATCATTTGGCCATCAGCACAATTACAAATGTTCCTTGCTGACCAGGGAATTTTAAACAAACATGTCAATCCACTCTCACTACAGCCGAAATCGCTTTCCCCTTCCACTTGTCCTGATCCCCTCTTTCTTGCTGCCAGACCTGACTCCACCTTCTCCTGCTTTGGGTCTGACCTGCACAACCCCCACCCACCCCACCGCCAGACCCAAGATATGTCACCCAACCAACCAGCTGATCCAGCTAAAGACCCGATCACGTAAATGGCACCCTAACCACCTGGCACCTAACAGACATGCTTAACCTTTCACGGGTTGTGATGATGGATCTTTAAAGAGCAGAATATGGCAGCTGGTTGCTGTGAGAAAGAGGGTTGTGGATGTAGGTTTGCTCGCTGAGCTGGAAGGTTCATGTTCAGAAGCTTCGTCTGGAGGTTCCCTGAAGATGTTACCTAGTATGGTGATGAAGCCTCTGAAAACAAACCTTCCAGCTCAGTGAGCAAACCTACATCCAGAACCTCAACCTGAGCTACAAATCTTCTCAAAGCTTGCTAAAAAGAGGATTGCTCAGAGATATGGGGGAGCTGTCTGAATGGAAGATTGGCTTCACGTTTCTGCAGAGTCCTGATCAGAATGTCCTGTTAGAAAGGTGGAGGAGAGATGGAATGGCAATCTCTCAAAATGCTACTCCTTGAAAAATCTGGCTCCTTGTGTTTTAAACTTATCATCCTATAAGAAATGTTTTCACAACATAATCCATGCAGATACACTGAAACTTATGTGAGCTGCTGATTGCTAAAGAGGTCTCGCAAACTAGCATTTGCACAGAACTTGCTTGTGGTAAATGCTGCTATTAAAATACCTTTTCATTAGTGCTGTGGCACATTACTGTCTTTTCAGAGGATGCTGAATGTGCTGGACAAGATTTTCGGCTGGCAACTCAAACCAAGTTGCCCAGATTTTTTGAAAATGAGTTTCATTGTAAAATAATTGATAACATTGTTCATTGTGGTTCCTGTTTCAGAGATAGTTGGATTAAACACCACCTGAATAGGAATCTGGTGCTGAATGTGATATACCTGCAGTTCCAACTATGGAGTTCTTGAAAATGTCAGTTGTGCCAGTGATTTAATGCTCTTGTCAATAGTTGCTTGTCTTGGTTAGTCCCACTTGTCCAAGTCTGGGATTCACTGCTAGGGCTAATGTCATGTATTGGGCTTATTGAATGTAATAGAGGGCAGCATGTGTTCTTGCCTGAGAATTGGTAGGTCTGCTTCCTCTTAAGTACTGGGCAGAAAGAGGGGCTTAGCTCAAATCTGGTACAAGTTGTACCAAATGGGTTGAAGGGAATGGATAATGACGAAAAGATGCGAATGATAATGACTGGGCAAGTGTGTGACAATGAAGTCAAGAAAAAAATTGAAGTGGATGTGGAACTGAATGGTACTAAAAGGGACAAAAGGTGGGAGCAAGCAAGAACAGTGCTTTAGGGTAGGAGAGGGAGAGTACGTGCATTCCCTGAGGTGTATCAGGAGGAATAGGAATGTAGTGTTGAAGTTAGGGAACATGAACTGAGAATGTTGAAGGAGAATGTACATTACTGTGAAAAGTGGGATGGAATTTAGAAAGTATATACACTGTCCTCAGGAGCAAGGGTTGAGGTGTTTAGAGTGACTTTTTCAATAGAATTGCTTTGTGGTGGAGTGATTTTTAACTTTACAGCTTCCAATGCCATTTCACTTATATTTTTCTTCAGAAATTAAAATGAAAAATTAGGAGATATAAAACTACTTAAATCTGAGTTTAATTTCAAGGTTAAAAATTAAAACTGTTTGAAGGGCGGGGTGCTTCTTCAGTTTTTAGAATTGCACCACCAATTTTAAGTCAACATTTAGATTTTTTTTTCCAGGTTGTTATGTATTCATGGCCTTGCCTTTTAATACAAATGAAGGAACGACTATGTAATGATCCCTCATTTTTACATGTTGGCAATCTGATTAGGCACATGAATAATGCAAAATGGCTGCAGAATTTAGAAACATTTCCCATTTGAAAAAGGGAAGGTTCAGAAATAAAATTAGAGAAAGTATTCATGACAAACTTCAATGTATTTAGTATGGTCATTTGAGACTATAATTTCTGATAGCATTTGAAAACAAATTTGGAAAGGTGAAAAAATGGTTCAAATGTAAATGGTGAAACTACGGACATGTGGGCATTGATGGCAAGGCCACAGTTTATTGTCCATCCTTGAGATGGCACTGGTGATACCACTTCTTTAGGTGCTGTAGTCCATGTGATACAAGTCCAGCCATAATGCAGACTGGGAGAGAGGTGCAGGACTTTGAACTGGAAGCTACAATGAAAGGGTGGTGCTACAATCCCAAGTTGGGATGGTGTGTGACTTGGCAGCAGCAGCAGTTTACTGCACCAGCAATAAGTTTGGAGTTGGGCAAAGTCCTGAACAAATGTTTAATTGAGGAATGAGAGAAATTATGACTATTTCCTAGACCACTGATGTCTTTTTGGGGCTCTGTTCATTTCTAAGATTGAGTTATTATCTTGGGTTTATGCTAGTTTTTGGAGCTGTTTGTCAGCCTTTGCTTGTTTTCTAGGTTTACTTGTTGAGTTCTCCCTTTTCATTTTGATTATGGAAATTGGAGAATAGAGTTAATATCTATGCTTACTGCTAGTTAGTTGTTGGTGACTATCACAATAGGAACTGGTTAGAGTTTAAGTATTCAAGTGATCACTATGATGAAAATGAAGAAATTTAGTTTAAATATACGTTGTGATCTCCGTTAAGCTGAAAGCAGGTTCTGGAATTGATTTCCATGAAGATGGAATAGCAAACTGTAGCAATGTAAAGTGCAGCTAATTAAAATGTAGGCCTGGCTGCTTTCTGGGATCGTGCTGGGCCAGTCTGGATTACTGACAAAAACTGCCGGATCATGTGGTTTTTTGACACATTTTGAATTACTGTAAGGGCTGTTGCTATATTTTCTGTGCATTGATGCAAAAATTTTAAATCAAATGAACTAATCAAAGCAATCTGTTTAGCACCTGAGGTTTTCCACAAAACCATTTATTACAACTCGGCGGATGGCTTTAACGATTATTGGATGGAATATTCCTTTGTTTTATTTGTTCTACTGAAGGGACACGGTCTTTCTCGTTGAACATAAATTTAATGAATGCCTGTGATGTACATTAAATATATCTTCATGCTGCGAAAGATTTCCTTGTGTCCATATTATACTTGGCTGACTAAATGACAAAACTGTGCCTAAAATGCTTTTCCTCGAAGAATTTCTTGTAAATGAAATGCCATTTAGAATGCCAAGACTTGGTGTCACATGACTTCCAAATTGTTGTTTTTATACTTGTTTTATTCTTCAGATACTCCTTTCATTGTACGTATGGGGAAGGATTTGGGAGAATAGCTTGTGGTTGACATGCTGTTAGGGTTTCATTAACCTAACAAGATAGCGTGGGGACTCCCGAATGGCCTAATTTGAATTTCTGTCGTCTTCTCCTCTGGTCTTATTGCCCTATTTTCAGATTTCATCTTTTACCATAAAATGTGCAGTGGGGTTTGAATTGCCACTTTTATTTTTATCACAATTATTTTCTTCCATTTATTCCTGTAATACGTATCGACATTCTCCTATATCTCATTCATATTCTCATTATTTGCATAAGAGTCTTGGCTGTAAAATTGTTGAGGCTATTTGGCCACTGCAGCTGAGTTCTGGCCTAAATTTTGATGTTTTCTTGCCCGTTTCTTCAGAAGGAGCTGCTGGATCACAATCAATTGTTCACATTTTCCTTCCTGAACTCTGTGGTGCAGACACTTGTTTGTAGCAGTCCTGTTGCTACGTTGGCTGAAATCCGGATTGGTTAAAAATCATAACCAAAACCATCATGTTCTGAAACATAGCATCTAGGAACAAAGAAACAGGAGTAGGCTGTTGGAAGTTACTGGTCAGGCCGAACACAGAAAAGTGAACAGGTTGACACAGATTGGCTCAAAGATCCATAGTTGAATTTTCAATTTGTTTCTTTGTAATTGTTGCTTGTCCTGTTCAGTGTTTCCAGCATTTCCCATTTTCCTATGAGTACTGCACTTTTTGCTTTTGACCATTCTGTACATCCTGCACCTATTCACCGGATAGACATGGCCGACCAAAGACCTTTAGACGTGACACATTTTTTTAAAATTGCAAAAGCAACATTATCATTGAAAGGATTGATATGGCATTTGCCAGGCAGAAGTGAGTCAATTGGTTGTTGCTTTTCTAAATGTACGACTTGAATATTCTCTATGAAATGCTTGCTTAGTCATAGGGAGTGAAGCACAAATGCTTTCATTATCTGTGGAAGAAATGTTTGTCCATCTTGGGTTTAAATTTTATTAATCAAGAGTCTCAAAGGGATATGAGCCCAAGGCAGGCATATGGAGCTAGGCCACAGATCAGCCATGATCTTATTGAATGGCAGAGCAGGATTAAGGGGCTGAATGGCCTACTCCTGTTTCTTTGTTCCGAGATGCTGTATTTCTTAAATTATTCATTTATTTCACTTATTTTCAGGTCAATGAAGACCAGTGGTATCATTTAAGATAGGATAATGTTAGTAATCTATACACTGGATATATTATGACAGACATCTTTACTGTTTGTAAGCTGAGAAGGCACGCAGATAACTATTGAAAGATTGTCTAAGATGCTTGGTCATTCATTAAATTACTAAACATTTTTTTAAAAATTAAATTTACCTTCAATCACTAGTTGGACAAATTGTAGATGAATTCCATTGTGTAGGATCTGTAGCAAAGCAAATTTTGCAGTTGTTAACTTATCTCCTTTAGCTTTGATCATGTAAATTATGAGGGGCATGGATAGGGTAAATAGACAAAGTCTTTTCCCTGGGGTTGGGGAGTCCAGAACTAGAGGGCATAGGTTTGGGGTGAGAGGGGAAAGATATAAAAGAGACCTATGGGGCAACTTTTTCACGCAGAGGGTGGTAACGGTATGGAATGAGCTGCCAGAGGATGTGGTGGAGGCTGGTACAATTGCAACATTTAAAAGGCATTTGGATGGATATATGAATAGGAAGGGTTTGGAGGGATATAGGCCGGGTGCTGGCAGATGGGACTAGATTGGCATGGATGGGTTGGACCAAAGGGTCTGTTTCCATGCTGTACATCTCTATGACTTTATTGTCAATCTCATGATTTTAGTCAAACTGATTTTATTAACTAAGCCCCAGATCACACTCAACTAATCATTCTAAAAAGTCCTGAATCAGGATAATAACTTATTATGTGCTTCTCAAATAGAAGAGGGAAGGAAAGAAGTGAAATATCTTTGGAACCGGATCTTAACACTTTACCTGTAGAACCAGGTGTTCCTTATAATTGTGCTTTAATAAACCTGAAGGAGCAAGTAATGCAAACAACACAAATATATTCTTTTGATTTCCACATAAGATGAGTTCACAGTCTGCCCCAGATATTGGAGTGGTATAGAACCTTATCAGTACTTTTAAAACGCTGGAGGATAAACTCTATTTCCTAATTAGAGTTCTTAAAAGCTTCAAGATACAAGCGATGTTAACAAAATATGAATTTATTCTGTCACTTGCTCATCTTGAGATGGTGCTAATAGGTTGCCAATTTAAGTTGCACAGCCAGTGGCAGTGAAGGAACAACAATGTCCCAGAATGTTGTGTGGTTTGGAAAACGCCTTGTAAGTGATGTTGCATCTGTCCTTTTAACCCATAGAAGTGCTGGATTCGTTGCTCTAAAGTATTTTTTTTGCTTTATTTTTGTTAAAAAAAATACTTTTCTGCGATGTATACCCATAAGTCACTGGATCAATGGACTTTTAGTAAGTGGACTTGTGCCAATCCAGCAAATGACTTCATCTGCAGTTTTGTTGCTGCTGCATCCTTCCATGAAGAGAAGAATATTTCATCATGTGATTAAATAGACAGACTTTGAAGAGCCAGAAGGTAAGTCCGTCACCAAAAAATACCCAGCCTGGTGACATGCTGTCATAGCTTGGTGTCTAGATGGCTGTCTGATTGAGTTACTGATTAGCATTGCTCACATTTCAATTGACAGAAATCAAATGGGTTGAATATAGGTGGTGAAATGGTGCAGGTTAACTGCCAGGAGAATCTGTCAATTAAAAAACAAATTGCTCATTAGTAGATTACAAATAGCAGTTGTGGTGATATCTAAATATATCTTTATATATCTAAATATTTGTTTTTTACATATCTAAAAAATATTTTAGCTGCGTCATCTGTGTTTGACAATGTTATTAAAAATGTAATATGTTTGAGAACCTAATGCCATGGATATTCTGTACATAAAATTAGATATGTTTAATATATGAAGAGTCCCTCCCATAATTTTGGGAAGGGTAGAAGTTGACTCTTAACGCACCAGTCATTTGGTATTACCCTGAACAACAATTGAACAACTGAAATTATGTTTTGAAGTAAGTCCATCTGACTGGGTCAAGTTGGTGGTTGAGTCCGAATTTGAGCTACAAATTTTTTTATATTTGGAGGAGGTAATTTCTCTTGTTAGGGTTTGGAGTTTTTTTTATTTACAACTTTGAAATTCAACTTTTTACAACCAACATTGTGATATATTTGTGTCCTTGCAACCTGGGCTTCATTTTTAACCTGGCATTGGAAAACAACTTTTAAGTTTATTAAAATGTTGCTGAGGTAAAAACCTTCATTCTCTGAGCTTGATAATCCTGATTGCATGTTGACGGAAGTTGGGTGTATTGTAAAAAATATATTGTGCATTTATTCAGCAAATCTGCTTTATCTTGGATGAAACTTGAAGAAAAAGTAAATGTTGAATGAGAAATTCTAACTCAGATTTCTTCTACATTCCACTTCGTTTAGAGTTTTTAAACGTCTGCTGTCTTTTTATCCTTTCTCTTTGATATTTTGCAGTAAGCTTTCTCTAGCTAGAAGGGAGGGTGGAACTCCTGCAATTATCTCTTTGTGATGGAAAACTGAGAAAAGTAGAAGAGGTGGCTGAGAAGAAACCAAATCAGCACAAACTCGACTGAAATTTAGCTTTTTGTGTTCCTGACCTTTGGGTGGACTGTAAAATTACTGTGCTGACCAGAAGAATTGAGCAGATTTCAATGATGATTACTGGACCTCAATTAATGTCAGTGGTATTTTGACTATATAGTAGACCACAACTCCAAATCTCTGCAGTGTATTTGGTCCCCAAATGATATAATATGAGACAACTTATTAGTAAATTTAATAGTAATGTAATGTTACACTGAAGTAGTGTTGACTGACTGGCTTTGAGAGATTAACATTTGCATCGTAGTTTCTAACCTCTGAAATGATCTGAATACTGAAACAATAGAATTGACCAAATTGATTCTCCGTTACATCCAAAAACACACAACAGAATTACAATGTATGGTCAACCTAGACCTACTGCTTCCAAGGCAGGTATTGCTCAAGTCTTCAGCCCCTTGCTCATTACCATGTGGGTAGTCAGCATTAACTAAGCAGTTGAGCAGCTGCATGCCTTCGTAGAGGGTCAAGAACTGAAAAGTAAGCAACAATTAAATCTAGTTCAGGATCTTCAGGAGGGCATAGATTTGTAAGCAGCATGCGCAGGCAAGTGACCAAACAATGAATGACTGGAAAAATAGGATGGTGCATCATGGCTGCAGCAGATACTGGTTGTCAACTCATAACTGATTCTGATGGGGAAAAGACATAAGAATCCACACCATGGGAGAGGCTCCTAGATTTTGTATTACTGGATGAAAGCTTTGGTCAAGAAGCTATAAAGGAGGAGAGATGTGCTATCCATAAGATACTACAAAGCCCTCTAGAGAAATTTGAAGACCCTCAGACTGGATAGGTATGACTGTCAGTATGAAGAGTCAAAGCTATTGACCTGGATATAGGGCCATAAGACATTCAGTGAGCATTCATAAGAAGTCAAGGACATACTGTCAACTGCATCACTTTGTGTATAACTATAACAATTTTAGATTAGAGCAGTGCTGGAAAAGCACCGCAGTTCAGCCAGCATCTGAGGAGCAGGAAAATCGACGTTTTGGGCAAAAGCCCTTCATCAGGAATAGAGGCAGGGAGCTTGCAGGCTGGAGAGATAAATGAGAGGAGAGTGGGGGTGGGGATAAAGTAGCATTGAATACAATAGATGAATGGGGTGGGGATGGAAGTGATAGGTCAGGGAGGAGGGTGGGTTGACAGGAAGAATGCGTGATAGCCCAGTCCCACTACACCACCAGTTGGTCCAATAGTAAAAATGTGTCAATTCAATTGCCAAAATGGCCCATTGATCCACAACAAAAGACTTTTTTCACAATGTTTCTTTCGTAACTAGAAATAATCCATTTATAGCAAACAATATTTATTCTTAAAGCAAGTGGAAAGCACTGATTAATGTCTATGTTGGGAAATAAAACTTGACCTCCGTTAATCCCAAACAAAGACACTAAAAATAACAAAGCTGATACTGTTTTTTTTTGGGGACAAAAACAAAATGGAGAAAGCAACTCCTGTTGGCCAAGGGGCTGGATGTGAAGGATGAAAGACGATGACTTCGCCCATTCACTGAACTTCCTGTTGATGAAGTCGAATTGCAGGCAGCCATAGACTGATGGTAGAACTATAGTTCTGAATGCACTGAACCTGGATATCAGTCTTTAGAATGTAGTCAGTCCAGCTTTTAAGGTTTCTTTTAAGGTAGTTATAAATACTGATATTTGGAAACTCTTATCAGATTCACAAGCCCTTCTACTGGGAACAGCGCATGAGGAGAGAGGCTTTCAGCCTCCAGAATGTCTTGCTAACTGAATCCTGGGTCTGTAAAACAGAATTCTAAGTCCAGATTCTGGCAAGCATTAGCATAGAGGATTGTAAGTCATATTTCCTTGAGGACTTTGCTGGGCTATTTTCTCAAAGCCACTTGAATTTTCTTTCAACAATAGGTGGCTAACACCTGCAATTTGTTGATTCTGCTCCTTCATGAGACTGTTTTAACCCAGAAAATATGCAAACTATTCCATATCATCCAATTTTTCCATGTGATCCGAAAATATGAATGTGTTTCACTAATGCTCACCACCCCTCATTCCCATTTTTCAACCATCAGTAATGTCTTCTCATACAGAACTGGCTCAAAGGTAGAAGACAGAGGGTGATGGTGGAGGATTGTTTTTCAGACTGGAGGCCTGTGACCAGTGGAGTGCCACAGGGATCGGTAGAGGATCCACTACTTTTCATCATTTATATAAATGATTTGGATGTGAGCACAAGAGGTATAGTTAGTAAGTTTGCTGATGACACCAAATTGGCGGTGTAGTGGACAGTGAGGAAGGTTACCTTTAGATTACAACGGGATCTTGATCAGATGAGACAATGGGCTAAGAAGTGGCAGATGGAATTTAATCAAGGTAAATGTGAGGTGCTGCATTTTGGGAAAGCAAATCTTAGCAGGATTATACACTTAATGGTAAGGTCCTAGGGAGTGTTGCTGAACTAAGAGACAATGGTGTGCAGGTTCATAGCTCCTTGAAAGTAGAGTCGCAGGTAGACAGGATAGTGAAGGCGGCATTTGGTATGCTTTCCTTTATTGGTCAGGGTATTGAGTACAGGAGTTGTGAAGTCACGTTGCAGCTGTACAGGACATTGGTTCAGCCACTTTTGGAATATTGCATGTAGTTCTGGTCTCCTTCCTATCGGGAGGATGTTGTGAAATTTGAAGGGCTTCAGAAAAGATTTACAAGGATGTTGCCAAGGTTGGAGGATTTGAGCTATAGGGAGAGGTTGACTAGGCTGGGGCTGTCTCCCCTGGACCATCAGAGGCTGAGGGGTGATCTTCTAGAGGTTTATAAAATCATGAGCGGCATGGATAGGGTAAATGGGCAAAGTCTTTTCCCTGGGGTCGGGGAGTCCAGAACTAGAGGGCATAGGTTTAGGGTGAGAGGGGAAAGATATAAAAGAGACCTACGGGGCACCGATTTCACAGAGGGTGGTATGTGTATGGAATGAGCTGCCAGAGGAAGTGGTGGAGGCCAGTACAATTACAACGTTTAAAAGGCATTAACTTTATTTGTGCCTCTTAGTTAACATTGATCATTTGAACTCCTCATGTTCTTAACATTGCTGCAAGCCTCACACCTCTATCATGTACATACTTCCAACCTTTCAGTGACAGTACCAACATTATCTGAACAGATTGTGCCACACTAACTGACCCACTTTCTTTGTCTTGCAAGACAAGGTAACTGGGAGTGGCAGGTGCTAACCAGCAGAAGGCATGCCTTTATTCTTTTGTTGAAGACAATGCTGACCATCATTTGAGCAGCCAATGCTAAGATCAGTGGAAGGTCTGAGCCCCTATGCGGATGACTGTATGCTCATACTTGGTCCTCTTGTTTTACAATCTCTTCTAATTTGCAAATGGTGCCAATGTGCACCTCTTTGTTTTCACTCTTTACTTCATCACATCCCTATCTGTGCATATTTCTCTGTTCAGGTACTCAAAACTGCAACTTGCCCAGTAGTGGTGGTAAGATAAGAAGATGATGATGGAGAAACACCATCACTTGACCTTGCTTCTCAACAGCTACCAGATCCTGACAGTGAGGTTTGAAGGGTACTTGAGGCAGGAGCCTCGTAAAGTAATAGTTTGTCATTAGGCAGGAGCAGTTTTCAGCCAGGGCAAGGCTAGTGTAGGTGCCAGTTTCTGGGAGCGCAGGATCACATGAGCTGCAGATTCAGTTAAGCAGTTTGGAGCAATGTACAGAAGAAGCCTATTGGGTATGTTGCAGTCCGCCACAATCTATCTATTCTGTGTACTTCCATTGGACACTAGTTGCTGGGTGTCTAAATTTTGCACTTCAAATATTTCAACCACATGGTAAAGTTTTTGAAAGGTAGTAGATTGTTGATAAATGTCCAAAGCAACAGAATATGTGACTACAGAAGTAATACAGGTCAGACTGCACATCAAGTACTTTGTATATATAAATAAATACTGTGGTCTCTGTACTACTCATTGCAAGTCCCTTCTAAAGCAGAAGGTTTCAAAGTTGCACAATCCTGAGTCCTCTGAGTGATGGCACTGGATGGGTGGGTGCAAGGGTGGGGAGAGGTGGGGGTGAAGAGATTTTTTAAAAATCCCCGAAAAGGCAACTCTTCATTTATAACCATGCCCCCTTGTTCTGGACTGACCCACAGTGGAAATGTTATTTTCATGTTCACCTTGTTGAGACTATTCTGGATCTTACACACTTCAAACAAGTGCCCCCTCATTCTGCTAAATTTTGGAGGAAAAACAAGCCCAGCCCCCAACATATCTGCATACTCGCTACAGGTACCAATCTAGTAAACTTCCCCTGAATTGCCTCTAGTGCATTTCCATCCTTAAATAAGGAGCCCAAACTGCACACCATATCTGAGACATGATCTCAACAATGCCTCATATAACTGAAGCACATTGTTCTTGTATGTTCAATCCCTCTAGTAATAAAGGATAGCGTCCCATTAGCATTCTTCATTATGCTGTACCTGCATGCTAACTTTGAGATTCATGCACTGGATCACCACCTGGCACTCTGCTCCATTTAAGTAATACACTCCTGCCAGATTGAATAACTTTACATTTTCACACATTACTCTCCTTCTGTCAAAGTTTTGTCCACTCACTCGACCTATGTTCTGCTATAACCTCCTTATGTATTTCTTACAACATATTTTCCTACCTATTTTGATGTCATGATTTGGAGATGCCGGTGTTGGACTGGGGTATACAAAGGTAAAAAATCACACAACACCAGGCTAGTCCAACAGGTTGAATTGGAAGCACCAGCTTTTAGATCGCTGTTTCAGGTGGTTGTGTAAGTCGCATTTGTAAGACACAGCCTTTATAGCAAAAGTTTACAGTGTGATGTAACTGAAATTATACATTGAAAAATACCTTGATTGTTTGTTAAGTCTTTCATCTGTTAGAATACCATGGTAGTTTCACTTCTTTCTTTTGTAAATCACACAACCTCTTTTTAAAAAAAAGTTACATTCTCAGGTTAACTGTAACAATTGGTGTCAGCCAGATAATATGTTGAAGGTGTTAGCCCCATGTGTTCCCTGTCTGTGCCATAATGTTTAGTCTGATTCTAATCTTAAAAAGTGAGTTAACAGAGTCTTACATGGATTCATGCAGTTTTTGAGCAAAGTACAATGTAAACTCTGCAAGTACAAATTTACCCCACAAACTTATATGTATATATATGTGTGTGTGTGTGTGTCTCTGCCTGTCTGTCTGGGGTGGGGGGGTTGTGAGTGAGAGTGTGCATGATTTGGATGCGAGCATAAGAGGTACAGTTAGTAAGTTTGCAGATGATACCAAAATTGGAGGTGTAGTGGACAGCGAAGAGGGTTACCTCAGATTACAACAGGATCTGGACCAGATGGGCCCATGGGCTGAGAAGTGGCAGATGGAGTTTAATTCACATAAATGAGAGGTGCTGCATTTTGTGAAAGCAAATCTTAGCAGGACTTATACACTTAATGGTAAGGTCCTAGGGAGTGTTGCTGAACAGAGACCTGGGAGCGCAGGTTCATAGCTCCTTGAAAGGGGAGTCGCTGATAGATAGGGTAGTGAAGAAGGCGTTTCGTATGCTTTCGTTTATTGGTCAGAGTATTGAGTACAGGAGTTGGGAGGTCCTGTTGCGGCTGTACAGGACATTGGTTAGGCCACTGTTGGAGCATGGATAGGATAAATAGACAAAGTCTTTTCCCTGGGGTCGGGGGGTCCAGAACTAGAGGGCATCGGTTCAGGGTGAGAGGGGAAAGATATAAAAGAGACCCACGGGGCAACTCTTTCACGCAGAGGGTGGTACGTGTATGGAATGAGCTGCCAGAGGAAGTGGTGGAGGCTGGTACAATTGCAACATTTAAGAGGCATTTGGATGGGTATATGAATAGGAAGGGTTTGGAGGGATATGGGCCGGGTGCTGGCAGGTGGGACTAGATTGGGTTGGGATATCTGGTCTGCATGGACGGGTTGGACTGAAGGGCCTGTTTCCATGCTGTACATCTCTATGACTCTATGAGAGTGTATGTGTGTGAGTGTAAAATGGTCTAAGTCTGTGAGAGGATGCATGTGAGTGTAAGAGTGTGTGCACTTGTCTGTGTATGTGTGTGTATGTATAGGAGTGTCTGTGTGTGTGCATAGTGCAATGGTGGTCACCTGTATTGTGACATGAACCCAAGGTACCGGTAGAAGCAAGATGGATTAATGAAAGTGAATTTCATTTTTTTTTTGAGGATGTAACTAGTAAAATGAATAAATGGATATAATGTCATTAGATTTTCAAAAGCACTTGAGAAGTCACACAAGAGGTTATTGATCATAATTAGGACCCATGGGTTTTGATAATATACTGCTGTGGATTGGGGATTGATTTTAATGGACAGACGGTGTGTAAGAATAAACTGGACATTTTATGTGCTAACAGGTTCTAACTAATGAGGTCTTATTGGGTGAGTCCTTGGGCATCAGTTATTTACAATCTACATGAATTACTTAAATCAGGGGAGTGGGTGGGGGGGAGGTGTTTGTATCAACAGCAAATTTTAAATACTTTAAAATGGGAAAGTAAATGGAGATGCTAAGTTGTGATCTGGTTGAATAGTGGAGCTGACTCGAGGGATTTAATGATCAACTCCACTATGTTCTTATGTTCGTTATCTCTGTCTGGGACGAGTACTTTGGGTCAGTAAAGATGTAAAGTTGGACATATCCTCTGTTCCTGCCTCCTGTTCTACGTCTTGTGTCTCATTGACAGCAGGAAGAGAAGGATAAGGTTAAAATTGTTGAGACGAGCTTTAACATCACCATTTGCAGAACAATAAAATACACTAGTATGCCTGCAGAAAGGTTGTCTGAGCTATTGGAGCATGAGTAGATGAAGTAATGTCTTACCAGAACGTACCCACATCTGACACACCGCCACGTTTTGCTGCATCCAGCTCCCTGCCTTCTCGGGAGCTTCATTGCATTAAGCATTAGTGTTTGCTGTTAGACTGAGATAGAGGCCTGAAAATGAATTTTTCCTCTGACAGCATAGCAGCTGAAGATTAGTTTGGGGCATTTATGGAACAAAAAGGCCAGATGGTCCTTCCTAGCTATACTTGTGCAATCTGGAAACTGATTTTTAAAAATTAACTTATACATTATTTTTAGAAGAAGCAATTTCAAGCATGCACTTAAATTTGAGGAACTGTTTCAGTTTAAATCCAATGAATAGTAAAGTTCTATCCTTTCTAAAAGAAAAGAATAAATTTTAGAATGTATTAGTAGCCCTGTCTTTGATTTTTTTTCTTTTAAAAATATTGTTAGACTTTTTGACCTCCAGTCACCTCTGGATTGTCCTTTGTGTAAACCTCATTGGTTCAACAACCATTGCCATTAAGCTAATCCACAATTGCCTAATTTACCTCCTAGTCCTTGCTAACCTTACTTGCTCTCCTTTCCTGATCTGTCTACGGCCTTGCCTCACGCAATCTCTCTCACACTTTCTAACTCCACATTATAACCGATAGCCTACAGACTACTTTCACAGTAAATCTAGTGCATCCTCACTTCCTGGTAATCATCACTTAGGTGACAAGTTTCTATCATTTTGCCTCTTAATACTGTTTTCCTTGATACTCTTTCCTGCTTTTAGAACATTTTAAGCCAATAAGTTGGACTGGACCATTAACCAGCTTATTAATTCTGGGTCGTACTGTTTGAATTTTCTTAAAATACCTTGGGGCGAGTTATGAAAATGTAAATTATTGCAGTATTTGCTTCAGCAATAGATTTATTGCTTTTGTTTTTTTTTACACCCTCATAGGCTATGCCTTCCTTCTATTTCAAGAGGAAAGCTCTGTGCAAGCTTTGATAGATGCATGTATTGAGGAAGATGGAAAGCTATACCTGTGTGTTTCCAGCCCCACTATCAAGGACAAACCGGTAAATGGATCTGCAGCTTGCTTCTGCTCACCATCTGTTCTCTTTGTCATTTCATGAGCCATCAAACCTGGGAATTATTTAGCTATCTGCTCCTCCATCACCTATCTCTCCTCCCATCCTTCTGTTAAATTCAAATACGTGCTGTATCATATTGATTATCTATATTTACTGATGGATCTTACTTTCTGTAAAATCTGAAGACTGGATCTTGAGGATTGGTTAATAAATGGTGAACTGCATAATTAAATTTTTGTTGATTTCGGAGCAATAAGCAAATACAAAGCAGCCTGGCATTTGTTTCCTGCAGATGATCACTGTATTTTTTTGTTGACTAATTGTGTTCTGCTTTCTACAAAATAAAAGGAAGTACTCAATGATTGCAGATTTTTGTTATCACTGCAGCTTTATAACATTTTTGTACCGCAGGAGTTTTGTAGTGATGTAAACCCAATAATTTAGTACAAAGTACGCATGCTTTCACGGGCAAATGCTTATTATGTTCATTTTTTTTGAAAAAATGGCAATGCATTGTTCTCTGTTTCATGCTGACTGACTCATTTACAAATTAAACAATGTAAATTGAAATTGGAGCCTGTTATTACAATGTTCATACTTAGGATGCTTGAGTTTTTAAATCCAAATGGTATCCAAAATTGATTCAGCAAAACTTTGTTTCTTTTAAAGGTTCAAATTCGACCGTGGAACCTGAGTGACAGTGATTTTGTGATGGATGGTTCCCAACCTCTGGATCCCAGGAAGACTATCTTTGTGGGAGGAGTTCCCAGACCTCTTCGAGCTGGTAAGTAAAGATGAAGCAAGTTCCCAGCAAACTAGTTTGTTCTCTGAAATTTAGAATGTGAATTTCAGAACACTTTTTTGTCTGTATGCAACTCCTGGTGCTTAGTTTGAATATGATGATGTGTTGTCCTGATATTATCTATGCAGACATGCCAAGTTACTACTTAGAGAGAAAGTGAGGGCTGCAGATGCTGGAGATCAGAGCTGAAAATGTGTTGCTGGAAAAGCACAGCAGGTCAGGCAGCATCCAAGGAACAGGAGAATCGATGTTTCGGGCATAAGCCCCCCTTCTTTCCTGAAGAAGGGCTTATGCTCGAAACGTCGATTCTCCTGTTCCTTGGATGCTGCCTGACCTGCTGCGCTTTTCCAGCAACACATTTTCAGCAAGTTACTACTTAGGCTGACTTCTGAAGAAAGCTCACTAATCTAAAACATTGACTTCAGATGCTGCCTGACCTCTGAGTAATACCATTTTGTTTACTTTGAGGTTTATTGTACATATTGACATTGATATTTTGGTTCCATATAGCTTTCAGATGGAAGAATTAGTATGTTAGCTGTATTTAGTACTTCTCCTGAAAGAATATTATCTGAATTACAAAATACATCACTTTCTCAAATTTTCTGTCATACTTGTATAAAAATCAGTTTTCTTCCAAACAATTTATAGCCTTTATTTGGAGATGGGGAGGATGGATCCTGATGGGAATGTATTGTTTGGCTTGACTGAGTAATAGCTGCCAATGCCCTTGCTACATTTTGGAAACAAAATGGGAAGATATTTGTGCATGAAGCAGTTTACTCAATTAGGACATTGAGATGTTTGGAATTTTAATGGTGCATATGGTTTTTAAAATCAGACAATTGTCATCTTTCCTTTTAGTTACATTTTCCTTTTGTACTCTTTAAATTTGAAAGCTATTTTTGATCATATGCACCCATGTTGGAAACGGGTATTAGCATCAGAGCATGAGCAGTAAGCATTCAACAAGGAGCTATGAGGGCTTACAATAATAAGCACAAGTTAGAGAGAGTGGAAGCCCAGCAGGAAAGTTTCAGTGGCTCAGGTCTACTGAGTGCATAAAATGGGTTGCAGTAACCATTTTTTCTTTTGTGGTACAATTTTTCCATCAAATAAGAAAGAAAGGTCCTGA
The DNA here is from genome assembly GCF_004010195.1 of Chiloscyllium plagiosum. Taxonomy (NCBI): domain Eukaryota; kingdom Metazoa; phylum Chordata; class Chondrichthyes; order Orectolobiformes; family Hemiscylliidae; genus Chiloscyllium; species Chiloscyllium plagiosum. The sequence continues at coordinate 17,035,186 of NC_057731.1, forward strand.
CAGGAAGCAGTAGGGGGAAAGGACAGTGGCAGAGAGGATATGTGCATTATGATGGTTGGGGTTGGGGGGGGGGAGGGTGGAGCAAAACGATATAATGGATTTTTGAAGGAAATGAAAGTGTTGGCTAGTGTGTTGGGTACAGGGATATAAAATACAAATATTCCAAATAAAATCATTTTTAATGCTGGAAAAGTATTTAAAGATCCATGCACACTGTTTGCGGTAGGGATAAATTTAGATATTATTAAAGGGTTGACATTTATTTTCAGGACAGAGAGAGTCTGAGAATTTTTCCTCCTCTCCCCTACTCACCAGTGCAACCTGTGTAAACTTTGCATTTTAACAGCACTTGGCTTTTCCAAAGTAGTTGCTTGTGAATCTGCTTTCAAACCAAAAATGTTTCTTGGAAGTGTTGCATATTTATAATTTAGAAATAATAGCTGCTACAAGGATGTCAGTGCAGTTTTAGAGTCCATCGTTGAGTATTAAATACCGGCTGTCACGTTAATTTAGAACAGAATATTTGTCCAGGTCACACCCAAAATAATTTTGTCCAACAGTACATTTTAAATTCACAAGTTAAACTGACTCAATATCACTTTGGTCTCCGGGGACAGGGAGAGTGAGGTAGGTGAAATTTTGGAGTGTTGCCTTGGGACCAGCAGCAATTATACTGGCGACAAACAATAAAGTATTGATATCAACTGCCCCCAGCTCTTTACACAGCGCCACTTGGACAGATCTGCTCCCTCACAGTTTAAGATTTTAAAAATGGTCTCTATTGTAACTGGATGCTAAATGTGAAATTGCATTCCGCACAAGAAAAATGAATGCTATCTTTAGTTTCTCCCAGTACTTTTTTTAAACAAAGTGTAACACATCCTGTAATTGGAACATTGACTTAAAATATATCTGTACAAGTGGAAGCACACAATTCAAATGTAAATCCATGTTGTGCTGTTGTAAACAAGTCATTCATGCATTCTGAAGATTAATTTTGTTTTTGTTTTCTGTTCTCAGCAAAGTAACTGAGTTATTTTCCCTGCTCATTGGCGTTTGATGCTTTATGGATGAACTAATAGTTTTAGAAACATGTTTATCAATATAGAGAATAAAACATTGTGTTTCCTAATTAAAGAAATATTTTTGATTTAGAGATTCTTTTTGTACAAAATCTACATTACAGCAGTTGTGTTTTGAATTATTGAGCAGGTTTGGCAGGATTGGTTTTTAAAATCTGGATTTTGCAAATACTGATATAAAAATCAAAACATAGATATTGTCATTTTCACAAGACTAGAATAACTTTTACTTTTATAATGAATGATGAGCAGCTTGCAAAATTTAAATGTAAACTAATTCACAAAGTTTTTTTAAAATAGTTCATGAAAGTGAGCTTCACTGGCTGGGCCAGCATTTATTGCTCATTCCTAATGCTCTAGAGAAGATGGTGGTGAGCTGCCTTAAACTGGTGCAGCCCATTTCTTTGGTAGCTGCAGTTATTCTGATTCTCTTTTGTTTTCCTCTTTCCAATGTTCTCCATTGCCCAACCCAAATATTTTTGATGTCTATAAAAATGTTGCTGGAATCATTCAGAAAACTAGTGGAAATAGTCTAGTCTACGGCCATTTCAATGGATCCTGTTTATCTGCCACTCTGACATTTTTTTCAGGATACTTGTTTGGATAGTATGGGTAAATGAATGTAGTTGCTAACCAAATATTTTTCCACTCACCTTTTTTCTTTCCATAATCCAGCTGAGACTGGAAGAAATCCTGTCCTTGGGGAAGGTAAATACAAGGAACAAACAAGACTGAAAATTTTAGTCCTTTATGTGAAGGACATTGATGCTACTCTTGTACTGCAGGTCCATATCTTGACTGGGGTCTGACTAAATGCATCCAAATTGAATGATGCAGCTTTGTTCCTAGAATTTAAATCTACATATTTTTGGATTCTCAGACATGATTTTTCAAGAACAAGATTGTTTTTCCCTTTGAAAAATGGTTTAGTTTTGCATCACATTTTGTTTATAGTTGCATTTTGACTTACACACCTCAATTATGACCTATCTACAAATAAATGTGCAATGTAAGACGTATTTAGGTCTGATGAAGAAATTGGAGGAATGTAATTGTGTATCCTTCTGTAATGACTGTGATTTAGAAGAACAGTGTTATTACATCATGCAAATTATATAGGGAGAAGATTTGGAAATGGTCTTGGAAGCTTAGGATTTTATATTTTCCTTCCAGTTGAATTGGCTATGATCATGGATCGGTTGTATGGAGGAGTCTGCTATGCGGGCATTGATACAGACCCTGAACTGAAGTACCCAAAGGGTGCTGGTAGAGTGGCTTTCTCCAATCAGCAGAGCTACATTGCTGCTATCAGTGCTCGCTTCGTACAGCTCCAGCATGGAGACATTGATAAACGGGTGAGTGAATTACTGCAGTGCCAGCTGACTGGACGTTATTGTAGATCGAAGGATGATTTGCATCACTTTTTGTAACTGGCATCAGTATGAATGAATGTTAAAACATAGTCTTTGATAGTGGAAGTCTAGAGCATTATTGCAGCTTTCTGTGAATAAATGCTGTCCTTGTCCATTCAATAAATGCTGTACTCCATTGATTTTTAACACCTCTGGTTGACAAAAATTTTGGTAAGTTTGTCTCAGTTTTATTGCCCTGCAAAACACCAAAGTTTGCTCTTTGTTTGGAAAATTTGGTCTTTGTGACCCTATTTTCATATATAGACAAGTACATTTCCAATGGAAATGGATTTTAATAGGTCAGATAACCTACACTTATGAGCACATGAGCATACTGTAAAGTACCAAGTAAAGATAACGGTACTCACTGTTCTCTAATGACCTCAGACAAGTAGTTAAGTCTAGAGATCTGAATGTTGTCTGATCTGCACAGCTCCTTCAAAACTGGGATAGTGGCATCTTGCAGTCTATGTCTCAATTTAAATGTATTGAAATTATGGATATACTTTATAGATATGGTTGAAGTGGGAATAAATGGTTTTGCTTTAGATGCAAAAACAAGTGTATATGGTCAAAGCATTGATAATTGCTTGGTACGTGGCACAGAAAAAAAACAGAAAAGTTACATTTATTCATTTCATTAGGTATCCCAAAGCAACTTGTACCAAATGAAATATTCCTAAAGTGCAGTAATGATGCAACCAATTTAGGTACAACAACGTCAAACAGCAGCAATGAAGTAAATGACCAGATCATTTGTTTTCGTGAAGTTGGTTGAGGGATTATTAGACTGGGCATCAGGGAGGACGTTGTTTTTCTTCAGAATAGTGCCATGGGATCGTTCACATTTACCTGAGAGAACAAGTGGCCTTGATTAAACATCTAACCTAAAAGAGAGTGCATCCCCAGTGCTGCACTGAAGTGTCATTCTAGAATACTGTATTCCAGTCTCTGGGGTGGGACGTGAACTGCACAAACTGCAAGACTGCCACCAACTGGGCCATAGCTGATATCTATGTTTGCAACTTAAAGCAATATTTATTCATTGATATGAGATATGCACAAACCGGTCTCTGTGGTGCTGTGGGTATCTCTTGACTTTGTTCAGGGGTATTTAATGTAGATATTGCCTCTAGTCTATGTTAATTGTAGTAAAGTTACTGTGTATCATCTGAAAGCATAATTTAGTGCTTACCCGGATTATGCAACATATGCACCATCTTTGTTGGTGAAGTTTAAATCAAAGAATCCAGTTTATTCAATTCATTACATGCTGCAGGGTGTCCAACTAGCTCATTTTCATTTAGTGCTAACAATTCACCCAAGAGATGCAAGCAAAATATTGTTTCGTCCTTGAAAAGTAAATTTTGCTGCTTATTTGATGATTTAGGAGTAGAATTTTTGGATTATCACAATAGACGTTTTAAATTGAACTTTACTACTTTTTTAAAAAAAAACTTGATTTGAATCTGTCTCATCTTTGCGCATATGATCATGTGAGGCTGCATGCATGACAGATGTTTACAGATCAGAATCTCACTGTTTTCTAGAACATGCCTCCACAGTCTCCACTTTTCTCCATATTTTACTTCAGCCAGAATTATTGTGTGTGTATTCCAACAACTATTATTATATTAATTAACACGTTCAGATACTCTGTGTTTGAATTCAATTGTAAAAGAGCTGGTAATTGTAATTGTTTCTGGTATATAAGTTATTGCAATGTTTGGAATGTGCTTGTCTGGGTAATGACAGTGCAGGTTATTCCCATAACCAGCTCCATTCTTTGCATTAATGAGTTTGCTGATATTGTGCAATGAAACATCAGACTGTAAGGTAACCCAGGGATATAATAATAGGATTTTTATGATCCTAACTACTCTTTACACATCCCCACTTCTCTGATCTTTCTGAAGACATACTGTGAATATTTCAGTGAGACAAGACTAGATTTACGTCATTGGGCTGCTTTATCTTGGAGGTGATCTGTTTAATATGCAAGTTAGCAGCAAAGTTCAGTAGAAAATGCTGGAAATTCTCAGCAGCATCTGTGGAGAGAAGCTGAATGAATGTTGCTGATCAATGATCTTTTGTCAAACTGTAAACTAAATGTGTAGATGAGACGAGAATAAATTAATTATCTCCCGGTCATTGTAGAAACACATCTTTATTGTCTGACTCATGCACATTTCTCCTTGTCTCAGTGGTTGCAACATATAGATGAAAGTAGAGTTATAAACCTTCATGAGCCCATTCTAATTTAAAACAAATTATTAAAATAGATCTATATTCCAGATATTTCTCTGTAAAAAGGTCAAACAGCCTGCAATAACTGCTTATGGTTATCAATTTATGTATTAAATCTGAAATGCATCTGTTTATTTGCACATTAAGGGGAAGCTATCTGAAGTATAGGAGAGAGAAAGGAACGTAAGGGTTATTTTGTGTTCACTGGGTATGGATGTCATTGGCCAGGCCAGCATTTATTGCCCAGAGGGCGATTGAGTCAAGCACATTGCTGTGGGTCATCTGTCGGCCAGACCAGGTGAGGATGGCAGATTTCCATAGCTGAAGGATATTAGTGAACCAGATGGGTTTTTCCTGACAATTAGCAATGGTTTCACGGTCATCATTAGACTCTTATTTCCAGATGATTATTGAATTCAAATTCCACCATCTGCCATTGCTTACCCTTGTTATGTTGATAGATGAAGTGAAGTGCACTGCACTGGCACAGGTACAGGCAGCTGGGATTAAGGGATTCCCTGCAGGTATGTAGGTGTACAGGGGTTTACTGAACATGGCCTTGGCTGGGAAGATTAGGGTGAATCCAAGGAAAAAGAATAACTAGAAAGAGAATAGGGCCCCTCAAGGACCAAAGTAGAAATGTATATGTGGAACTGCAGGAGATGGTCATGGATCTCAATGCATATTTCTCCTATGTTTACTGTGGAGAATGACATGAAGACTTGCAAACTTCGAGAAGTTAGTAGTCATATCTTGAGGACAGTCCATATCACAATAGAGGTGGTGTTGGATGTGTTAGAATGTACAAAGATGGATAAATCTCCTGGCCCTGACCCGATATAGCCAGCAACACCGCAAGAATCTCGAAGAAATTGTGGGAGCCCTGGCTGATAGCTTTGCATCACTGTTAGCCACGGGTGATGTCCCGTAAGATTGGATGGTAGCGAGTGTTGTGGCTTTATTCAAGAAGGGCTGTAAAGAAATACATAGGCTGACTAGTCTATAGTTCCTAACATCTGTGGTAGGTAAGTTACTTGAGAAGATTCTGAGGGATAAGATATACATATATTTGGATGACAGGGATTTGATTAGGAATAGTTAGCATGGCTTTGTGCATGAGCGATCATACCTCAAATTTGTTTGAGTTCTTTGATGAAGTAACCAGAAAGGTTGACGAGGGCAGGGGGGTAGACGTACTCTATATGGATTTCAGCAAGGCCTTTGAGATTCTACACGGTAGGCTGCTCTGGAAGGTTAGATTGCATGGAATCCAGGAGGAGCTGGCAAATTGGATACACAATTGGCTTGATGGTAGGAAGCAGAGGGTAATAGTGGAAGGATGCTTGTTGGATTGGAGCCTGGGTCAGTGCTGGGCCCATTGCTTTTTGTTGTCTATATCAGTGATTTGGATGAGAATGTACAAGGCAGTTTGCAAATGATGCTAAAATAGGTGGTGTTGTGGACAGTGCGGAAGGTTGTCCGAAATTGCAGCAGGACCTTGATCATCTAGGGAAGAGGGCCGAGAAATAGTAAATGGAGTTTAATGTAGATAAAACATTTTGGAAAGTCAAATCAAGGTAGGAGTTTAATGGTGAATGGTATGGCTTTAAGAAGTGTAGTGGGACTGAAGGATCTTGGAGTTTAGGTGCACGGTTTTCTGAAAGTGGAGTCACAGGTAGACAGGGCAGTGAAGAAGGCATTTATTTGGCACACTGGCCTTCATCAGTCAGGGCATTAAGTATACATGTTGGGAAGTTAAGTTGCAGTTGTACAGGATGTTGGTGAGGCTGCACTTGGGAGTATTGTGTTGTGTTTTTAGATTAGATTACTTAGTGTGGAAGCAGGCCCTTCAGCCCAACAAGTCCACACCGACCCACCAAAGCGTAACCCACCCAGACCCATTCCCCTACATTTACCCCTTCACCTAACACTACGGGCAAGTTAGCATGGCCAATTCACCTAACCTGCACATTTTTGGATTGTGCGAGGAAACCGGAGCACCCGGAGGAAACCCACGCAGACACAGGGAGAATGTGCAAACTCCACACAGTCAGTCGCCTGAGGCGGGAATTGAACCCAGGTCTCTGGCGCTGTGAGGCAGCAGTGCTAACCACAGCGCCACCGTGCTGCCCCCAAAGGTTTTGGTCACCTTTTTATAGGAAGGATGTTATTAAGCTGGAAAGAATGCAGAAGAAATTTACAAGGATGTTGCCAGCACTCAAGGGTATAGGGAGAGTTGTATAAGCTAAGAATTTTTTCTCTAAGACGTTGGAGACTGAGAGTGGATCTTATAGAAGTGTACAAGATCATGAGAGGCATGGACAGGGTGAATGTGCTCAGTCTTTTTGCCAGGGTTGGGGAATCAAGAGCATCAGTTTAAGGTTAGAGTGGAAACTTTTTTACATAGGGTGGTACAGGTATGGAATGAGCTGCCAGCAGAAGTGGTTGAGGTGGTTGTATTAACAAGATTTTAAAAGGCATTTGGACAAATACGTGGATATGAAAAATTTAGAAGGATTTGGGCCAAGTGCAGGGAAATGGGGTTAGCTGGATGGACATTTTGATTGGCATGGACCAGTTTGGGCCAAAGTGCCTGTCTCCGTGCTGTGGGGCTCTATGACTCTATGATACTGAGGTTTCGTTTTGGTGTATTAGCAGTTTCTGTACTGTAATTTTTGTACCTGTCAGAAACTAGTCTTCTTAACATTAGCCTGCTTCTCTTTGTGAATCCTAATATTTCTTATATCCGTGTATGGAGATTCAAATGTAGTTTATCGCAAACAAATGTGCTGAGAGTGACAAGAATATTGATTTATTCAGGAAATTTATCGTGAATGTTTTCTTTATCAATTTGCATGTATTCAGTGTGTTTCTACATAATCTCAAAGAATATGATTCAGCTCTTAACAATAGCATCCAAGAAACTGTACCATATAGTATAAACCTTTATGTGGTAATATTGTTTAATACTGTTAATAGAGAGGTTACAGAGCAAAGGACAGAAATGTAGACACCATATTTTGTTGAGCTGAATTAGAGGAACAGGGGGACCTTGGGGGTTCATGGGTTTTTGAAGGCTACAGGATAGATACATAAAGTGATTAAGGTGGCATATTGGAAGGCAGAAGGACACTTCATTGGCTGATATCTAAAATATAAGAGCTGGGAGGGTCTGCTTGAACTGTATAAAACCCTATTTTGACTGCAATACAGTTCTGGTCATCGCATTACAAGAAGGATGTGATCTCATGAGAAGGTTTCTGGAAAGAGTTTTTGTAATATTTCCTGGTATGTGAATTTTAGCTGCGAGAAATGATTTATATAGGCTGGGTTTTTTTTTGGATGACAGGTTGCTTAAGGGAGATTTAATTGAGATATACAAAATTGAGAGCTTTAGACAGTGTGGATAGATTATTTCTGGTAAGAGGTCACTAAGCAGGGAGCACAGAGTTAAAAACAATTGGAAGAATTATTGGAGGGGATGAGAGGTGGGAAGGTTGAAATCTAGAACTCTCTGCCTGGTGGAGGCAGAAACATTCTTAATATTTAAAAATAACATTAGAATATTCACTTCAGATGCTTATGGAGGAAGGGACCCAGAGCTGGAAAATGAGAGGAGACTGGATTGCACTTTCTCAGATGGCTCTAACTGAATGGGCTCCTTCTGTACCATAAATCTTTTTCTAGGTTGTTATCCTTCACTTAAAAACTATAAAGCAGACTGTTGACATCTGTAAAAATCCGGTATATGTATTTGATGAGAATTGACAGCAGCATTGTTGACCTTGCTGTGAGCAACATAGCCAGAACCTTTTTCCAGCAAAGAGCTTATAGAAAAAGTAGTGGCAGATAACAACAAACACATGAACTAGCTCTTGCATTTCCATATGCTGTTTTGTTTTATTGCTGAGATACTCCCCATTCAGGGAAGCTGATTTCAGGGTTTACAAATTGAAGAAAAATAATAACAGGAATAGGTCTTTTGAGCCTGTTCCACCATTCATTTAGATTATTCTTGCCTTCTCTGTTCAAAAGGTTATGTTAAACTATTAGGTTGGAATTTTGAGATGTGGAGTGGGATCCTTCTTTCAGTCAAGTGGGTATATATTGATGAGTTTTCTTTAAATTTTACGTTGAACAGATGCTCACTATAAACTGCATTATCAATCAGAAAATTAAAGCAAGTTATACCTCACTTGGCTTAGGGTATGTTTTTTCAAACCTGAAACAAATTTGAATGGCCATGTTCAGTGTTTCATGACCATACAATTGCTATCAAATTTTGCAACAAGAAATTTGTAAAGGAGAAAATGTAAAAAAGCCAGTTTTCACCTGGACATTGATGTAGTTGAATATAATAACAGTTTTGTCCTTTCCAAAGTACTTGGTTGCGAAATGCATGGTGAAGTATGTGCCAGTTCCTTTCTGACTTGCAATAATCAATGTGACCAGTTAATTTTTTTTGATAATTTGGAACATTGATATTCACGTGAAGTTGTATGTTTCCATTGTGCTAATGCCTTGTGAAAAAGAAGCAACTTCTCTGTGACAGAAGTGATCTACCTCAATTTATTTGCGTTTGCCTGCTCAATTGCTTAAAATAAGTATTAAACAGATATTCCTGGTATCCATTTGTGTAAAAAATGCAAAAACGCAATTTAGAATGACCAGCGTTGCGATTACTGTCCTCTTATTGAATCCTAAGCCCTGAATTTAACTCAGGGTTCAAATTAGCTTTGGCTAAGACAGTCCTCACCATCTGTTCAGAGGTAAATCATCTTGACTTCGATGGTTTGATGTGACATACTTTCATGTTTCTGGTCAGTTGCCCACCCAAAACTGAAAAAAAGAAATTAGCTGACTGGTAGTTGGGAGCATATTGATGGGAAGCAAGAGATTAAACCTTAATTTTTGCATATATCGTGGGATGGTTGTTTCTGGAAAAATGTTGTGACTGGGATTTGGGGATAAGGCATAAGTTTTCTTTTGGGGTGGATAGTGATGTCCAGAGGTACATCCAGTTTTTTCTAGATCAATAAGTGTAACAACATGTCAGGGCCAACTCTTTCTGACATTAGATTGCACTGATGGGAATCTGCAATTCCTTCTCTACTAAAATTACCGGCTAAGGTACAAGTTGAACTTTGATCTCTGATTGCATCATCAATCCGCCTACTTTTAATACAATGTTTCCACGAGATGTAAGTTCTGCTTGCTCAGAACGGGACATTTTAAAAATTTAGTTTGATATTTCTGGCTTTTATCAAAAATATATTTTTGTGTATTCCCCAATCATTTATTTTGTTCTGTGACTCTTAAGTACAGGGAATGTTGTTAAATTCCTGGTTTGCTGCCTGACAGTATCTCAATGTGCTTGGCTGTTTAGCTTGTTTTATTACATTATTGTTACAAGACATCCCATTGATGACTCCAAATTCAAACTGATAGAGGGTAAGGGGAAGACTGTGCTCCCAAAGGTGGCTAGATCTGTGTGGACAGTTTCCTTTTGAGATTTGTAGTGAACGCACTTGCTTTGCTGCTGGCTGCAACATTCGTTTCAATTTTATTTTGAAATCTACTTCGTCATAATACTTCAACTAAAGCTTAGCTATTATCATCCAATATCTTTTGGCAAGTAATTGTACACATCGAGTAATGTACTTCATCTTAGTCAGCTTGTAAAATGACATTGTCCTACTGCGTTTCTAAATGGTAACACAGTCTGATGGGCTCTCTAGCTCTTGTCAGGACGTAATTGGTCTTACACTGCCTGGTGCCCAGAGGCTTAATACCCCTGCAATTGCTGAATTTACGTCCAACAATGTAGTTGCTATTAGCATCTTTGGCACTTCACTGCTGCAGCGGATAAATTTGACAGCATCAGATTACAAATTTTGGCTTTAAATCAAATTAGATGATCCAAAACCAGGGGAATTTTTGACCCACCAACTTTATTAGAGGCAGCATTCTGAATCAATCACTGATTTCATTATAGAGCCATACAGCATGGAAACAGACCCTTCGGTCTAACCCGTCCATGCCGACCAGATATCCCAACCCAATCTAGTCCCACCTGCCAGCACCAAGCCCATATCCCTCTAAACTCTTCCTATTCATATACCCATCCAAATGCCTCTTAAATGTTGCAATTGTAACAACTTCCATCACATCCTCTGGCAGCTCATTCCATACACGTACCACCCTCTGTGTGAAAAAGTTGCCTCTTAGGTCTCTTTTATATCTTTCCCCACTCACCCTAAACCTATGCCCTCTAGTTCTGGACTCCCCAATCCCAGGGAAAAGACTTTGTCTATTTATCCTATCCATGCCCCTCATAATTTTGTAAACCTCTATAAGGTCACCCCTCAGCCTCGATGGTCCAGGGAAAACAGCCCAACCTGTTCAGCCTCTCCCTATAGCTCAAATCCTCCAACCCTGGCAACATCCTTGTAAATCTTTTCTGAACCCTTTCAAGTTTCACAACATCTTTCTGATAGGAAGGAGACCAGAATTGCACGCAATATTCCAACAGTAGCCAAACTAATGTCCTGTACAGCCGCAACATGACCTTCCAACTCCTGTGACCAATAAAGGAAAGCATACCAAATGCCGCCTTCACTATCCTATCTACCTGCGACTCCACTTTCAAGGAGCTACGAACCTGATTCCAAAGTGTCTTTGTTCAGCAACACTCCCTAGGACCTTACCAATAAGTGTATACGTCCTGCTAAGATATGCTTTCCCAAAATGCAGCACCTCGCATTTATCCGAATTAAACGCCATCTGCCACTTCACAGCCCATTGGCCCATCTGGTCCAGATCCTGTTGTAATCTGAGGTAACCCTCTTCGCTATCCACTACACCTCCAATTTTGGTGTCATCTGCAAACTTACTAACTGTACCTCTTATGCTTGCATCCAAATCATTTATGTAAATGACAAAAAGTAGAGGGCCCAGCACCGATCCTTGTGGTACTCTACTGCTCACAGGCCTTCAGTCTGAAAAACAACACTCCACCACCACCACCACCACCCTCTATCTTCTACCTTTGAGTCAGTTCTGTATCCAAATGGCTAGTTCTCCTTTTATTCCATGAGATCTAACCTTGCTAATCAGTCTCCCATGGGAACCTTGTTGAATGCCTTACTTAAGTCCATATAGATCACATCTACTGCTCTGCCCTCATCAATCTTCTTTGTTACTTCAAAAAACTCAATCAAGTTTGTGAGACATGATTTCCCACGCACGAAGCCATGTTGACTATCCCGAATCAGTCCTTGCCTTTCCAAATACATGTACATCCTGTCCCTCAGGATACCCCCCAACAACCTGCCCACCAGATGTCAGGCTCACTGGTCTATAGTTCCCTGGCTTGTCTTTACTGCCCTTCTTAAACAGTGGCACCATGTTTGCCGACCTCCAGTCTTCCGGCACCTCGCCTGTGATTATCGATGATATAAATATCTCAGCAAGAGGCCCAGCAATCTCTTTTCTCTAGCTTCTCAGTGTTCTCTGGTACACCCGATCAGGTCCTGGGGATTTATCTACCTTTAACCGTTTCAAGACATCCAGCACTTCCTCCTCTGTAATCTGGACATTTTGTAAGATGTCACCATCTATCTCCTTACAGTCTATATCTTCCATATTCTTTTCCACAGTAAATACTGATGCAAAATATTCACTTAGTATCTCCCCCATTTTCTGTGGCTCCACCCAAAGGCCGCCTTGCTGATCTTTGAGGGTCCCTATTCTCTCCCTAGTTACCCTTTTGTCCTTAATATATTTGTAAAAACCCTTTGGATTCTCCTTAATTCTATTTACCAAAGACATTCTATCTCATGTCCCCTTTTTGCCCTCCTGATTTCACTCTTAAGTATACTCCTACTTCCTTAATACTCTTAAGGATTCACTCGATCTATCCTGTCTATACCTGACATATGCCTCCTTTTTCTTAACCAAACCCTCAATTTCTTTAGTCATCCAGCATTCCCTATACCTACCAGCCTTTCCTTTTCACCCTGACAGGAATATACTTTCTTTGGATTGTTATCTCATCTCTGAATGCTTCCCATTTTCCAGCCATCCCTTTACCTGCAAACATCTGCCTCCAATCAGCTTTCGAAAGTTCTTGCCTAGTACCGTCAAAATTGGCCTTTCTCCAATTTAGAACTTCAACTTTTAGATCTGGTCTATCCTTTTCCATCACGATTTTAAAACAAATAGAATTATGGTTGCTGGCCTCAAATTGCTCCCCCACTGACACCTCAGTCACCTGCCCAGCCTATTTCCCAAGAGTAGGTCAAGTTTTGCACCTTCTCTAGTAGGTACATCCACATACTGAATCAGAAAATTGTCTTGTACGCACTTAACAACTTCCTCTCCATCAAAACCCTTAACACTATGGCAGTCCCAGTCGATGTTTGGAATGTTAAAGTCCCCTACCATAACTACCCTATTATTCTTAGAGATAGCTGAGATCTCCTTAGAAGTTTGTTTCTCAATTTCCCTCTGACTGTTAGGGGGTCTATAATACAATCCCAATAAGGTGATCATCCCTTTCTTATTTCTCAGTTCCACCCAAATAACTTCCCTGGATGTATTTCTGGGAATATCCTCCCTCAGCACAGCTGTAATGCTATCCCTTATCAAATATGCCACTCCCCCTCCTCTCTTGCCTCTCTTTCTATCCTTCCTGTAGCATTTGTATCCTGGAACATTAAGCTGCCAGTCCTGCCCATCCCTGAGCCATGTTTCTGTAATTGCTATGATATCCCAGTCCCATGTTCCTAACCATGCCCTGAGTTCATCTGCCTTCCCTGTTAGGCCTCTTGCATTGAAATAAATGCAGTTTAATTTATCAGTCCTATCTTGTCCCTGCCTGCCCTGACTGTTTGACCTAATCTCCCTTCAGAATCTCAACCTTTTCCCTTCCTATATCGTTGGTTCCAATGTGGACAATGACCTCTTGCTGTCCCCTCTCCCCCGTGAGAACATTCTGCACCCTCTCTGAGACATCCTTGATCCTGGCACCAGGGAAATAACACATTATTCTGCTTTTTCTCTGTTGGCCACAGAAACGTCTGTCTGTACCTCTGACTTCAGAATCCCCTAACACAATTGATCTCTTGCAAGCCAACATACCCCTTGTTGCATTAGAGCCAGTCTCAATACCAGAAACTTGGCAGTTCATGCTACGTTCCCCTGAGAATCTGTCACCCCCTACATTTTCCGAAACAGCATACCTGTTTGAAATTGGTATATCCACAAAAGACCCCTGCCCTGGGTGCCGACCTCTCTGACCCTTCCTGGAGTTAACCCATCTATGTGACTGTATCTGAGACTCCCCCACCCCCCCCGCCCCTTCCTATAACTGTCGTCCTTCACATACTGTTACTGTTGCAAATTCCTCATCGCTTCTATCTGTCTCTCCAACCGATCCACTCAATCTGATAAGATTCGCATCCAGCAGCATTTATGGCAGATATAATCCGCAGTGACCCTTAAAATCTCTTTAAACTCACACATCTGACAAGACGTACATATCACTGCAAAGGCCATTTTTGCTCCTTCACAATCTACGGACCCAGAAAATAACACTGTCTTATTCCTCTACAAAACCCTGCACCAGGTTAAATTAATAGCTATGGCTTTTTTTTTCAAGTTTAATAAAGAGACTTATCTCCAAAAACACACAATCAAGAAAGAACCCAGTGTATTCACTAATACAGCCTTTCTCTTGGACAGACTTAAAACAATTAACTTATCTGATTCGGTGTTGTGAACTTAGCCCCAACCGGTTCTTCCAAGATTAGTTGTGAAATTCACTGTTTATTTATTTTCCCAGATGCACTCCGATGTCCAGCAACATATGAATTCAAAACATCAAAGTCTCTCTCTCTCTCTCTCTCTCTCTCTCTCTCTCCTATGTTGACAATGGTAAAACAAATCAATCTCTGAATATTTCAGAATTGAAATAAATATAAATTTCCAGATTTAAGGTGCAAGTGTTTTGATTGGTATAATTAAACTGTTGAATTTATCTCATTAATTACATCCATTGGATGCCACCTCTTGTATGCAATACAACGTGCTTTTGTAATGAAGACACTCCACTAGTTGGTGGTACAGTTATAGCTATGTGCTTTCACTGCTTTTGTCCTCCAGGCATTGACTAAATTGGATCTTTGAGCAGAGTTGTAAAGAACCTAATGTTGTATGAAATCTAATATACAAAGTTTTTAGTGGGTGTATGCCTTCACCCCAGCAATTAATAATATCCTTTAAGCCTTGTGTCACACATTAAACATGATGAGACCTCCTTTACACAATGCTTTTACTTGTGTGGATTAATTCTGTATATTTGGAGGAGTTAAGTCCATGTATAATTTGCAAGCATGCTATCTTTGTTAAAACTATTCAAGCATCTTTTTTCCTAATGTTGATATCATTCAAAGTGACTTTTTCCAATCTGTAAATTGTTTCCCAGGTCTAGAGTAGTCCTATAGATTAGTTGGGGAACAATTGATAAAATTGTCATTATATCCACCATTGCACACCTTAGATGGATTTTAGCATTCCTTATTTGTGTTGTTTCTGATAGATCTAAAAGAAATGCAGCTGAAATAGTACACTGTCTGGTGTAATGTTTCTGGGACAAGTCAATTCTTATCATTAAACATATCTTGAAGGTAGCAAGAGTACAAAGTATACTTTTAGGTAGGGGAGTTTGATGCCCAGAAATGTCTTGATGCCAATAAAGTTGGTTACTTCCTGATGTTAATCCAGGTTTGTGCATACATCACATTTATGAAAGGATATCCCAGTTAGTGTACAGCACACAAATTGACGTCTCATATGCTGCCGTGTCTCTAAAAACCTTGCTTTGCAGATTGGGAATTTGGGCTTTTCAAATGTCAAAATAATTTACAGGTCGTTCTGCAGTGCGCATTTTGTTAACACTAATTAGCTGTAATGTGATTCACGAATTAGTAACACTGTTTATAAAGTGCAAACACTTAAAATGTGTGTTGGCTTAATATTAAGAGCTGTTTCTAAAGCGCGACTTTTCTATAATGCGGGTTGCGCAAGAACACAACCATTGCATTATAGAAGAACTACCTGTATCTTTGTTTTCCTAATGAAAACTCAAAAGTCTCACACAACTCAAAAGTCATTAAATATTGTCGCTAAACATGTTCATGTTTAGATTTCATAAGTTGACTAAATTTTTCACTATTTGCCATGCAAAAAATAATAACTCTCTTTCTGATCCAGGTGGAAGTCAAGCCATATGTCCTGGATGATCAGATGTGTGATGAATGCCAGGGTGCCCGTTGTGGTGGGAAGTTTGCTCCTTTCTTCTGTGCCAATGTTACCTGTTTGCAGTATTACTGTGAATACTGCTGGGCAAGCATACATTCACGTGCTGGTAGGGAGTTCCACAAGCCTCTTGTGAAGGAAGGAGGTGATCGCCCACGTCACGTTCCATTTCGCTGGAGCTGAAGCGTCTTATAGTCTACCAAGACATACTGGAGTGGAGAGCGCTGCCTCAGGGCTGAGAGGGTTCTGGAAATTGGTGCATTCTTCCTCAGATAATGAATGTTTGTTTTGTGTTTTTTTTTGAAGTCACATTACTGAACTCATCCAAGATTGTCTGGTATATAAAATTTCAGAATAATTGTACTGAATCTGCACTTTGACTCTCAAACATCTGCTTGGTACCTTTTTTTGTTGTGTTTAATATTGGACTTTGCATTGTAATTTAGGAGTCATAGCTGATTTATCATCAGCTCATGTAACTGTTTCCCATGACAGGAGCATGCACTTATTTTCAGAAACTAAGACTTGCCCCTAGAAGACTTACCAAAGGTAACACACTGTAGGTGGCATATGTAGCAAAACATTTTTCTCAGATATTCAGCAATTATACATTTTGGATCATTTAAGATACCATTACCCTAAAAGTAAGCCTTTTTTGCTCTCCATTTTGACTTGCGAGAATAATACCTCATAAGCTCAATTTGATTTTGCTGGGGTTTTTTTGGTTAGGTCTTTCTTAGTGTTATGTAAATGTATGCTGCAATAGCTTTTGCTGCTAAATAAATGGTATTGCAGATATCATAGTACTTTATCAGGCTAGGGTTATAAATAAATGTGGAGCATAATGCTGCTGGGAAATAAAATGCAGTATAGCATGGAGATAGCTCCAGAGGAAGGTCAGTAGATTTGACTGCATGTTTACTTAACCAGGTTGCTGCATGCAATAAATTTGTGTATCATGTCTCTTATATCTGCTGACAACCTGCCCACCAATGCACAAAAAAACTATGTAGGCTACAGAAAAAAAATTTCAGTATGAGAGAATTGGCTAATGACTGGAGGAAGGCATGCCTCTAATGTAAATGCTTATGGAGTTTGAATCTGTGTCCATTAAAGCATTACAAATATCACAAATACATATAGATGTAGGATATTTTGAAGTTATGTTGATGGTAGGTGAAGTACTCTGCGGTGATCACTTATTGTGCAATTTTTATATAGTTAAGGTGATTATGTATAGTACTGTGATAAAAGTAACCGTTGTAATGTCTGACATAGAAGTAAGTGATGCTTCATAACCAGTGTATTAACAAAGTGAGCTCAGTTTAAAAAGAATTCTGCTGCTTGCACCATTTACATAGCTTCAGACCTTGTCCAGAAAACCAAAGAGCTCATACACTACCAATATATTTGTCGGATTGACAAGTAGGCACATTAGGAAAGGAAACTAATGCTAAAGAACTGTCTGCACAAAGTCAAAATGGAGATGTCTGCTTTCTGGTTCAGAATAAACTCCCCAAATCCCTGGTTATATCCTGCAAAGCTTGAATTCTAATAAGATCTGCTAATTAGTGGATATTTTTTAGCATGTACAGTGGGGCTGCAGATTTCAACCAAACACAGGCTAAGTGTACCGACAGTGGGGGGTTTGTACACAGTGACCTTCAGCAGCTCTGGGGACAATCTGACTGGATATGACACCGCATAGTAGATTTGATACTAATTGTTGAGTCATTTGTGTGTTGTGATGTCCTGTTTGTGTCCAGTAAGTCTTTATTTTCTTTTTTTAGTTTATTTTTCAGTGTTTAGTTGCAAATATTGGCATTGAAATGGAATTTTTTTTGAAAAAGAAGAAGAAATTACTTTTTTACTGGTAAATCGCTTATTATCCCTTTGGAGGTTAACTTCTGGGCTTTTTGTGATATTGCTTTCTTGCCCAGGCATGTTTTTCTATGTTTTTTCATTATCTGTATAAGACATTTGTTATGCACTACTTTTTGTATCTGGACAGTTTTCAACAGTCAGCTGATTTTTTAAGGCGTGCTTTCTGACTGACATGATCTTTTGCAATACCTCAATTTTGAAATATAGGAAAGAAATTGATATTTTCTAAGTAAGTTTATTCTAAAAATATATATTAATTTAATTCTGCAAGGAAATGATTTAACAGATGGGTAATTTTATTTTTTTCATGCTTATTTGCTTTTTTGGAAACTGAAGGAGCTAGAGCTTTATAACTTTAATATGGAGAATTGTAGTTAGCTACAGTACAAGACTTTAAAAAGAATCTACCTAAATGTGGAAAAGTGAACATTTATAAACCGTTTTCCCCTTATATAGTTTAATGTATGAATTTAAAAGCTGGAATGTAAAGAAATAGTTATTAAAAGAAACGGCTTGGGATAGACACATCTCCATTGGTGCTGGAAGCTGTTAGAAAGTGAAACTAAAATATTTTTCACTTAATTTGTGTATTTATCATTAATCCTTTAAGGCCGACTGACCAGAATTGTGAAAGAATTCTTCTGTTCATGTTATTTTTGTATGAATATCCTTTTTATGTTAAGTTATAACATGCCCCAATTTGTTTACTTATTAATGAACATACATGAGGTCCTTCAGATTGAGAATGTTATTTCTAAGGTGTTCAAATTGTAACTTGACTAAGAGCCCCTTGGTGCATCAGGTCCATATGTGGCCTTCTCTTGATGTTGGAGACTTGAATTAGTCAATTTTGAAGGCTAACTTAACCTCAACTCTTTGTTGTAATGTGCAATACTGTTTGTACTGTTTGTAAAAAAAAAAAAATCAAAAGCATAAATCTTTATTGAAGATTTATTTTCATTGCAAACTTTAGACATCGTGATTCACTAAATCATTTTTCTACTGTCAAATGTGTACCTTTCTTCATGCTAGTATTTTTTCAATAGCAATGTAGCCTTTGTACTGATACAAATATTCATTGTTATTTTTAGAGATTTTTGCTAAAACCAGAGGATTTAAACATATTTACATATTTTTCATTTTTTAGTTATTTTTCTTTACAGACTGCTTTTCTGACCATAGTCATTTCTGGGAGAGACTTTCATATCTGGTCAATGTCCAATATTATTTTGTATTTTTACTTGGAATAAATTAATTTTATGATGCTAATTCTTTAAAGTTTATTTTCAGTTTTGTTATTTTTGGAGCTGAAACATTTGTAATATTGTTACTAAAGTGTCTAGTTTTGAAATGCAAAGCTTCATGTATTAACTTGCTGAAGTGGTTTACAGTAGTGTGGTAATGACACGGCTGACAATGTAGAGTGATTGATGTAATTGAATGAATGGGAAATAAAATGATCAGAATGGAGCAGACAAAAAATGTTGTGCTATTGTGGGCGGGGGGGGAGAGGAGGGGGGCTGGTGTGGGGAACGAATCATAGTTGTATGTGGGGAGTCTATCTGTCTTGCTGAGTGATAAAGCATGGATTTTTGGAGATGGGAAATGCCTTTTTTTTTGTGAAGGCTGGATTGTTTGTAGCAACCAGTTTTTGTACTGCTTTGTACATCCACTGATCTTTCTTTATAGTTACTAATCAAACTTTTCCTCTCAGACTCAGTTAGCTGCTACAGTGTTGAAAATATACCACCAAGTATTTTAAATGCAAGCAATTACTATATACCCCAAAAGGGTAGCTAGCCGGATATATAGGTAAATGTGAAAGTTCTGCAAATTTTTTTTTTGCACAAAATTCATAGCTAATGCACCACTTTTAGTATTGAGTCAGTTCACTTAACATTAAGGTGCTAATACTAATTAAACATAATATAGCCAAACTTTTCTGGATGTAGTTGTATTGGGGTATACAGTACAAGTATTTGTAACTTTGCTGTTAAATAATGGAAAACATCATTTTTAGAGTGTTCAAAGCTAGGATGTCTTTGTTTCTAAACAAACTACTAATTTTAAATGTATCTTTTACTGTTCTCCTAGATTGTTTAGCTAGTACTCTTACACGGCATATACATTTTGGCTTGGACTAATGCTTGTACGGAACTGCAGTACTGTGACTAAACATGAAGCTCAATGCTGCTACTGCTTACCGATGCTTAAGTTTGTAGTTTGGACTTTAATTTTTCTGTACTAACAAGTAAACCTTATTAAACTTAGTTGTATGAAGCAGTAACATTTGTCATGATTTTGCATGATCATTGACGAGTGTTGGAATGATCTGTAACTGATACTAAAATCACAGAAGTCTCTTGCAGTTTAATTGGCTGAAAACCTCCATAAGTAAACAATTTTGGGTCCATGAACACACAAACTTACAAAGCAGCATCATCTACAGGCAATACTCATTTATATAGAAATTTCATTTGGAATTTATTAAAAATATAAATTTCAAAGTAGTTCAACTCAGCACAAAATCTCAAGTTTAACAAAATGTGCAAAATAATGAACTATAAGCACAATGGAAAAATATAATTTCTGGCAAAAATTGAAATTGTTAGAAAATGTTTTGAGTTTTGTTAAAATGTCATTCGTTTAATTGGCTTGACATAAATTTTCCCCTCTTGTGCAAGATTTTTGATCAAATCATTATCTTTCTGTAGGCCATTTTCTTTGTATCTTCTTCCCTTGCACCTATTCCTGGTGAGATGGCAGATGCCTTGCTATCATTGACATCTGTAATCTACATGTAGCAGATGATAAATTTGTAAAACTTCATACTTATGTTCGCAGATTATAGAATAAAAGCTATTAATATAGCTGTTTAAAAATCACATTTATTTGTGCTGTAATGTCCAAAAATAACTCAGTTTACTGAGCAATAACTAAGCAACAAAACAAAATATTCTTGACTTTTAGACCTGTTCTACTTTATCATGTTAACATATATTCCTGAAGAATGTAGTACTTTTATTTGTTAAAGGCTTTCAAAAAGGAAAGGCTCATTTAACGTATGGTGTGAATTTCATACACTTGGGACTGATGGAGTGAGAGCAGGGTGGAGAGACCATCCAAATGATTGAATCAAAACTTTTCGATTTTTTTTTTTAAATCTTCCTACATCCCTATCTCCTACATCTCTGCCCACTTTCTTAAAATAAAAAGCTGAGCTTTGAGCATCAGTACAAAATAGTTCATTCCAAGGCTAGCACTTGTCAGTAAGCAATTCCAATAGTAAATGAAAAATGAGAAGAATGTTACAAGTTGATTTTTGTCTGAGTGTGATTAAATAGCACAAATGTACTTTGCCTGTACTGAATTGTACTGTATTGGGTCATTCATAATAAAAGCCCAACTGAAGGACTTGAGCTGTGGTCATTTCCTTCAGTCAATAACTTGTCTTAAAGTCCGTTTGACATTCTAGTCAGTTGTCCACCATTACCAAACTATGCTTAATACAAAGTTAAGATGAATATGGTTCCAAATAATCCATTCCTCCTTTAATTTTTTTATATTATGGTGTTGTGATCTTTGTAATCATGTATGAATTTTGCTGCACAATTTTTTTTTAAGCGTAAGTTTTTACATGTGAGTTCCCCATTATGGGGGTGGTCAAGCGTATTGGTTTTGGATTCAGCATTATCAAAACTCGAGATGGCTTCCATGTCGTGGGCTATTGAATTGACTTTCTGGCCAAAAATATTTAATGTAAAAAAAAACTTGTTTTCTGAGCTTTATAAAATGTAAATGGTGGAGTTAGTTCTCCATTGTCCCCAATTATTTTATCAAAACTCTCAATTCTTTTCTTGAACTTTTATCTGCCACAGAACTATCTTTAACTAGAATTACTGACTGATAATATTTTAATGTTTGTAAAGCAATCTGGCACAAAATTGTGTCATCACTTTCATGCTTAGCATGATAGGCCAGTCAGCCTGTCATTCCATGCTGACTGTATGCAAGACCAACTAATTTAGTCTCACTTCTCCCACTTTTTTTTTTACAATAGCCCTGCAAATGTTTGCTCTTTTTTGTCAAGAAAAGAAGAGGTCCTAACACTGACCCCTGAGGAAGCCTATGATTTATCTTCCTCTGCACAAAAAAAAGTCAACTTAACTAATACTGTTTCCTGTCACTCAGGCACTTTATATCCGTTGTGGTACAGTCTCTTTCATTCCCTGATGTCTAACAGTGCCCATTATGTGATTACTTTTGGAGGTCTGTGCACATCACATCAAACATCCTCATTAACCTTTTTTTTTTATCTCATCAAAACAAAAAAAACCAAATTAGTGGAGCATTTAAAACAAAAGCATTCTGGAAATATGAATTAAATACAGAAAATGCTGTAAATTCTAAGGAGCATCTATCGAGTGAAAAACAGTTTGTCATGTTGATGACTCATTAGGACTTAGGCCTGAAATGTTGACTTTTTTTCTTCTGCAGTTGCTATCTGTTCTAAATATTTCCAGAACTGTCTTTTTGTTTGCTTTCAACAAACCCTTGAAGATCACAAATATCTGCTAACTGTTGAATCGGCAACTATCCATATAATTTCAGAACAGTGGCAGATAGTGTGATCTTTTTAATACCTGGATTCCAGGGATCAGGGTCCTACTAAAGAAGGCTGAAGTCAAAGACTGGAAATGAGAACATCAGTTCTCCCACATCACTACTGCAAGTTACGTTTTGAGGTAAGAATTGTGGCGTGAAATGTAACTCCACTTGAGAACACTTTATTTTTAAATTGCAAGGTCATCAAATCCAGTTCCACCCAACTTTGTTCCCCATGATCTTTAATACAGGTTTTTCACATTTTCAATCAGACTAATTCCCTTGAAAAGAACTTAAAGTCCACATCAAAACATTTTGTGGTAGAGAATTCTGTGTTCTCCATGCTTGGGGGGGAAAAAAAATTCTACTTTAAATTAAATTTTTGATTGATTGATTGTCCAGTTTTGTGGTCTTCCACTATTCAGCAAGATGGAAACAGATTTTTCTCTGCTTTATAATACTTCATAATCATGAAGATCTTTATCAGCTAACACCTCCAACTTTCCAGTTATAATAAAAAAAAATCCAAGCTTCTATTTTCTTTTAATAAATACACTTCCTGAAATTACATCTATCTCAGAAAGTGACAAGTGGATGACCATTTAAAATACCGAATAGGATCCTTGGTTTTATTAATAGAGGCATAGAATATAGAAGCAAGGGAGTAATACAAATCACTAATTAGATCTTGGCTGGGGTATTACATCACTTTTTCACTACTTCCCTTTGAGAAGGATGGTGGAGATAGTGCGGAGGAGATTCACTCTAAATGAATACCAGAGATGAGATATTTTATAGAGTCTGGAGAAGCTGTGATTGGGACTACTTAGAGAAAGTTGAGGGGAGATTTAATAAAAAGTGATTCAAATCATGAGATATTTTGGTAAGTAGTGGGAACTGATATTCAAGGAGAAAGTGAGGACTGCAGATGTTGGAGATCAGAGTCGTGAGTTCCACTGGATGATGATTAATTAACTGAAGATCGCAGATTTAAGGGGCTTGATTTTAACAAAAAATGCAACATGAGATTTCTTATCAGCAAGTTATGATATGGAATGTATTATCTGAAAAGGTGGTGGAAGCAGATTCAGTGCTGATTTTCAAAAGGATATTAGATCTTTTCTGTAAAAGAAGGAAAAGCTTAAGGTTTGGGGGCAAAAAAAATGAAGTGGAAGTAATTGATAGTTCTTTGAGATGGGGCACAGGCACAATGGATTGAGTCCCCTACAACTGTATTTGATGCTTTATTAAAACAAATTGCTGCTCCATGGCTTTACAGAGATGTAGTCAAGATTAATTGATATCTTCAGGTTGGGCGACCTGAGGATAAATGGAACTAGATATATTCTTTCAGCCATATTTTAAAGTGGTACAGTCTGTTCTGTCCTTCATTCACCAATTTGTGATTATTTTAAAGTTACATGCAGTGCAGGCCAGAATTCAACCTGGCCTCCCCTACAAGACCTTAAAGCAAACAGTCTGCTATTAGCAGCTGGCCTGGGTGAAGCTGGAGGATTTGTAGTCATAGGCCTATGACCTGGAATGAGCCATCAGCAACTATTTTTTTTAAAGGGTTGCTACTACTCCAAATGAACTGTGAGGGTATACTCTGAGCCTATCAGATTACAGTAGGAACCAGATGAAAATATGAAACTGGACCTGTCAGAACTCTGTGCCAACAGAGGATTACCCAGCCAGGCATTGCCAGTCCCTCTCAGCTACTGAAAGCCAAAGCCTTGGTTCTATTCCAGCCCATTGAGGGACAGTCACCAGCTCTGCAGCATTCCCACTCTTGGAACATGTAGAAGCCACAGGAATCTACATGTGTCAATGACAGAGACCACAGTCTGGGTGCCCTTACGTTTCAGTGGAGATTCCCTGCATGCCATCTTCCATGCTGTCTGGAAAGACTGGAGGTCCTCTTTCTATGAGATGGAAAAGGTGAAACTTCCCTTTAGATTCTACCATGCAAGATTGGAGGGAGCAGATGAGGTTGGCAGCCATGTAGTTAGGGTGAATGACAAAGTATCATAGTATAGTATCCATGTGAGAGCATGTAGATGGGTGACTGTTAGTGAGGAATATGGGATGTGGTTGCCAGGAGAATGATTAGAATGGACTGGATGCTGTATTACCAAGAAGCCAATGTGTAACAGATCTAAAAACCTTTACCTTGCTGGGATATAGGAAATGGACATTGTCAATACGGGGCTCAGACTCCAGAGGATTTGGCCAAAGCACTAGTGGAATTAACTCAAACCAGATGTTTATTGTTTTATCTCCATGGGAGATGATGTTTCATTATACCCAAGAAAAGGACGAGAAGCACTGAGAAACATTGCGAAGAGGGCCATCTGGATTGCCTTGAAGGAAAAGGTTCTGGAGCTGGTCAAGGATATTTCTGTCACAGGGATTTTGAGGGCCCCTAGTTGAAAGCATTACTTTACTAGTCTGCATGTCATGATAAAAATCTGAGATATATCTATCCCAGTTCTGCATTCATATGTTGTGTTGTCCAGTCCTAATCTCTGTTATCTCTAATAGACCAGTCAGTGATCACAGTAGCCAACATCCATGAGTAATAGTCCTTGGCCTCAAATGGACAAGGGGGATGTTGGATGGTGCAACATTGTCCCGTGCCTTGCACTATATCAGATGGTTCTCCCTTAGTAAATATGTGCCTGTTGACTAATTTGGGATCATAACCTGATTTGACACTGCGCAAATGCTGGAGGCTGTGATAGTCACATGTTACTATTGGAAATTTCCTAGTAGTTGTTGAGCTCTGGGCTGATGACCAGTCTCTGGAGCTGACTACTAATTTGGTAGTGATGTGGGAAGTATGTACCTGTATACCTTTTACAAGTTCAGTGAAGGAATCCATCCAGCCCATGAGGTATGACATCTCCCTCTTATCTGTGCTTACCAGTTGAGAGTCTAGTGTTTGTCATGGAGAGTTGTTTGGGTTTGTGGGATAAATGCATAGACCTATAAGCTCCCACACTGATACTTCCAGCTGCAGGAACACACACAGTGCCTGGAATCACCAGCAGGTCCTTGATTTTTTTTTAAAGTAAGCAGCAAGGTACTAGTGTGCACTGGCCATCTGCATCTGGGGCCCCCTTAGCCTGTCCCTGATAGTGGTAGCAGCACCTTCCTCCCTTTTCTGAACCATCACTGCAGCCTTCTGCCGCAATTCAGGATTGCTTCATGATGCAGTTGTGTCCATGGTCTCAGATCCAGAGGGTGCCCACCAGGGTCATCCTAAACAACAGGGCAGCCATACTAACTACTTTCCTCCATTGCAGCTGGCAGGAAGGGCTGTGTAAGGGAAAGCATTACAGCGCAGCACTAGAAAAGAGTTATGAAATCAACAGGAGGAGGAATGGAGTTCATTGTTGAACTGTAATTATTTTCCTTTTCATGCTCTACGACTCCAAACAGCAGAGATCCCTGCCTCACTCAACAGATCCCATTGATTCTAATTCTGTTGGGGCTCCTTGATGTCAAACAAAGACAGATGCTGTCTTAGTGTGAAGGGCAGTCACTCTCAACTCACTCCTGGAGTTCGGTTTGTTTGTCCATATTTGAAAACAATGTGATGAGAAGCCAAATCGCCTTGGTGATTTTTGGATCTACTGTGTCTGTTGCACCAGATGTGGTCTTCTCCTCATTGGGGAGACAGGACACAAGCTTGTGGATTATTTCAGTAAACGCCTCTGAGACATCCACACCAACCAACCCCACCATCCTGTGGCCATACACTTTAACTCCCCCTTCCCACTGCACCAAGAACATGCAGGTCCTGGTCCGCCTCCATCACCAATCCCAAACCACCTGCCACGTGGAGGAAGAAACCTCATCTGCCTTGGGTGCCTGCAACCACATGGGATCAATGTAGATTTCGCCAGTTTCCTCATTTCCCCTCTCTTTCCCCCCCCCTCCCCCTTCCCTTATCCCAGGTCCAAGCCTCCAACTTGGCACTCCCCTCTTGACCTGTCCATCTTTCTTCCCACCTATCTGCTCTGCCCTCCTCTCCAACTTACCACCTTTTCCCCCCTACCTTTTAATCTACTAATCACCTTCCCAGCTACCTTCCCACCCCTCCCTGCTCCCATTTATATCTCAGT
This sequence comes from Chiloscyllium plagiosum, assembly GCF_004010195.1. Taxonomy (NCBI): domain Eukaryota; kingdom Metazoa; phylum Chordata; class Chondrichthyes; order Orectolobiformes; family Hemiscylliidae; genus Chiloscyllium; species Chiloscyllium plagiosum. The sequence continues at coordinate 17,061,865 of NC_057731.1, forward strand.
TCCCCAGCCCACAGGCCTCATTCCTGATGAAGGGTTTTTGCCCAAAACGTCGATTCTGCTGTTTCTCGGGTGCTACCTGACCGGCTGTGTTTCTTCAGCACTGCACTCTCTATTTGTAATTTATCTTTTGTTTTGAAGAAATGGAGGGGCAGACTGCCAAGAATGTAACAAGAAGTGTCCTGGTGATATTATTGTGGGTGGTGAACACAAAAGAGAGGCTATAACACTGGAAAAGAAGCTCGATATTATGAAGCATTTTGAGCATCAGGAGAGAATGTGATGTAGCTTGCTTAACAGGAATGAGGGAGTCAACTTACACACCATGATGACCCTCTATCCCCACATTAACAATATTTTTAAAATGTAATATGTTTAATTTACTTTTGTTTCGATGACACACGTGTTTTATACTTTCATTCAGTTTATGCTATGCTTTGTGATAGACTTTTGGGTGATTTTTGAGTGATCCTGATACTTTTTGCTGGTGTGTCCCTAACCCCACTTTTCCCATAGCGATTTTCTATTCAGCAAGATTTCACTGGATCACAACTACAATGTTATCGGGAACTACCTATAAGCAGATTGTTCCTTTGCATGTGCTGCCAGCTTGCTAGTACTGTCAACAACCTCCAACAGTTTTCTGATGATCAGGAGTAGACGGATGAGAGCTGCGAGTGACCAGACTCTCTCTCTGTTCTGCTTTTTGTAGACAGAACATACTTGGGGCAATTTTACATATGGTCAGATAGATGCCAATCTTATAGAGGAGGCATCACTAGAAGATGGAATTAGCTGAGAAGCTGCGTCCTCCTGTTAGTCATCAAATTGTCCCCAACTGGCTGTGGCAGGATTGCAGAGGTTAGATCTGATGCATTGGTTACTTAGCCTATCTATTGCATAATGCTTCCATTATTTGGAACAGAAATAGTTGTTCTGTAGCTTTACCACCTAATATTTTGATATGTCTGATGTTAGCCCTGCCCCTCCTGATTTAATGATGTCCTTGATCTTCCTTTGCTTACTCCAAAATGATGTGTTCCAAAGTAAGGAGGAGTGAAATGTTCATTATCTTTACCAAGACCATCTGTTCCTGATTTGCCCAAGTGGTTAAGTGGAAAGTTTAAGTTACTCAGGCCTAAAATTTCTGGACAATTTCCACATGAAAAGGTTAGTGTATTTTCTTTCTCTCTTTCCTTATCCTATGAGAAATAAGAGTGCATACTTAACTAAGTAGTCATTGTAAATTTAATCTGGGATGAAATTACAGCTTGGAGTTATAGAATCCTTCAGCACAGAAACAGACATTTCAGCCGACTCCCTGCTGACCTAGTTCTGGTTCTTAAACTGAACTAATTCCATTTGGCACACATCCCTCTAACCTCCCTTATGTACCTGTCCAAATGTCTTTTAAATGTTGTAATTGTACTCACCCCTACCGCTTCCACTGGCAGCTTGTTCCATACACACACAACCCTCTGTGTGAAAAGGATGCCCCTCAGGCCCCTTTGAAATCTTTCCCTTCTCACCATAAACCTATGCCCTCAAGTAGCTCTAGTAAATCTCTCAACCAGGACATTGGTCTCCCTCTAGTTCAGGTGCAACCCATCTTGTACTGGTCACTTATGCCCCAGAAGTGATCCAAAAATCTGAATCTCTGCCCCCTGCACCAGCTCCTCAACCATGCATTCTTCTGCCCTATTCTCCTATTCATACTCACTAGCACACAGCATCTGGAGTAATTCAGTAATCCTAGTTTTGGACTCATCTACCCTGGGGAAAAGATCTCGGCTATTTGCCTTATTTATGCCCTTATGATTTGATAAGTCTCTAATGGTCACCCCTCTGCCTCCTACGGACTAGGGAAAAAAGTTCCAGTCTATCCAGCCTCTATTTATACCTCAAACCCTCCCGTCTTGCTAACATCCTTGTAAATACTTTTTGCACCCTTTCCAGCTTAATGACATCCTGTAGCAGGGTGACACCAGAATTGTACACAATACTCTAAATGTGACCTTACCAATGTCTTGTACAGTCGTAACATAACATCACAACTCCTGTACTTAATGCTCTGACTGATGAAGGCACTTTCAAGGAACTATGTACCTGCAGCCCTAGATCTCTTTGTTGGACAACACTCCTCAGAGGCTACTGTGTAAGTCCTGCTCTGGTTTGTCTTATTAAACTAAACCTCTCATATTTATTCAAATTAAACTCTATCTACTGATCCTTGACACACTGGCCCAGGTGATCAAGATCCCGTTGTACTCGGATAACCTTCTTCACTGTCCATTATACACCAATTTTGGTGACATCAGCAAACTTACTAACCATGCTTCCTTCATTCTCATCATTTGTATATTAAATGATGAACAACTGTGGAACCAGCACCAATCCTTGTAGTACACCACAGGCCTCCAGTCTGACCAACGACCCTCAACCACCATCTTCTGTCTTCTACCATCAAGCCCATTTTGTATCCAATTGACTAGTTCTCCTTGGATCCCATCTGATCTAACCTTACTAACCAGTCTACCATGTAGAATCTCGAAGGAGTAAATACAGAGAGTTAGGAGATTAAAAAGCATGACCTCAAGGGTAGTCATTCCCGAATTACTCCAGATACTGTGTGCTAGTGAGTACGAATAGGAGAATAGGGCAGAAGAATGCATGGTTGAGGCGCTCGTGCAGGGGGCAGGGATTCAGACTTTTGGATCATTGGGATCACGTCTGGGGTAGAAGTGACCAGTACAAATGGGTTGTACCTGAACTAGAGGGAGACCAATGTCCTGGTCGAGAGATTTACTAGAGCTACTTGAGGGTTTAAACTAGTCTGGCATAGAGAGGAACCCTATGCAGTAGTGAGATAAGAAAGTTGAGGTTGCTATTTTTCTGTGACTCATGAAGAATATCCAGACTCCTCTGTACCATAGCACCCTTAAGTCTCCCCCCATTTAGATAATAGGTCGGCTTCCCATTTTTCTGACCAAAATGCATGACCTCACACTTATCAACATTAAACACCATCTGCCATATTTTGGCCCACTCTTCTAACCTATCTATATCAATGTGGCTCTTATTTCCTCATTGCAGTTTACCATTTTGCCTATTTTTGTGTCATCCACAAATTTGGCTTAGAGCTTTCTATCCCTGTATCCAAGTTGTTAATGTAGATTGTAGATAGCTGTGGCCCAAGGAGCTAATCCTGTGGTACCTCACCAGTTACTTCTTGCCTTTGAGGGAAAAAAAACATTTTTCCTGACTCTCTGGCAGATAGATAGAAGGCAGTCACTTAGCCAAGCTAATAAATTACCACTAAATCCCATATGATCCAATCTAGTGAATTTAATTTTTTGTGCGGCACCTTATCAAACGCCTTCCAGAAATCCAGATATATTACATCTAGAGGATCCCCCTTATCCTCTTTTGCTTATTACATCTTCGAAGAACTCTAGCAAATTAGTCAAACATGATTTGCCCTTCATAAAACCATGCTGACTCTAATGGATTGCATTTTGACTTTCCAAATGTCCTGATCTTCCTTCCTTGATGATTGATTCTAACACTTTCCTAACAATAAATGTTAAACTAAATGGTCTGTGATTTCCTATATATTGCCTCCCTCCCTCTTTTGAATAAGGGCACTTTGTTAACATTTTTCCAATCCACTCGAACTTTTCCTGTGTCCAGGAAATTTTGGAATATTGTAACCAATGGATCCACTTTCTCCGTCACCACTTCCTTTACGTCTGGGGAACTCTGCTCTCAATCATAATAGTTTATTGAGTACCTTTTCCCTATTGATGTTGATTGTTCTAGGCTCTATCCTTTCTATTGCTTCTGCCTCAGTTTTCATGGTGGAGGACAATAGTACCATTCCTATTGGAATGTGCAAAGTATTGATTCAGCATCTCTGCCATTTGTGTTCCCCACTGTTAACTCTCTGCTTTCATCTTCCAAGGGACCAACATTCACCTTAGCGACTCTCTTCTCTTTAAGAAGCTTTTGTTATCCTTTTTGATATTTTGTGCTAGGTATCACTTGTAATTTACCTTAGCTCTTTTTATTAATTTTTTAGTATCTTTACGTTTGAAAACTTCCTAGTCTTCCAGTTTGCGGCTGGCCCTCCCAATATGGTATACCTTTAATTTGACTTTATGTTGTACTTGACCGCCTTGTTCAGCCATGGATTTTTTTCACTCCGGTCCCCTCCATCCTCCATCTTTCTTCCTCACTGGGATATGTTTTAGTTGAGGAATTGAGTAGCTCCTTTAAACAATGCCAACTGCTCATCTGCTGTGTTACATGTTCGCCTTCCTGTCCAGTGTATTTGGGCCAAATCTGTCTTTATGCCAACGTAATTACCTTTTGTTTAATTCCAGAACATTAGCATGGGCCTCCACTTTCTCACCCCTAAACTGAATTTTGAATTCTATCATACTATGGTCACTACTCCCGAGAGGATCTTTAACTGTGATATCATCAATTAATCTCTGCTCATTACACAACACCAAATCCAGAGTAGCCTATTCCCTGGCTAATTCCACAACATATTGCTCCAAGAAACAATCTCTATTACATTGATTGTTTGCACTTATCTTCCTGTTTCCATTATAACACAGCTGTGCTTCATAGCAGACTAAAACCAGCTCAGGATGTGGGTGATCAAGTAAATGAACTGGAGGGTCAAAGCACCAACAACAATATCCAGTCCTATGTTTTTATCTGTAGCCCCACTATCTGGGTAAAAGGCAGTCCATCCAACCCCCTTACCCCACCTCTGACAGTGTTCGTCTCCCATCATACACTTTCCTTTCTGGCTCACCTTGAATCTCTGACTCCTGTTCCTGCTGATGCCAGAAGAATTGGCAACATCTGGGCATTGGAGGAAAATCAAGTATTTTCATTGGGTGAATGTTATGGGAAGGGGGGGGGGGTGTGGCGGTGTTAAGATTAAACAAAAATGCTGGCCACGTGATAAATAACAACAACTTTCTACTGTGAAACAGGGCTAAAAATGGCACAATTAACACAAAAGTTTAAAGTTTTTGAAGTGGATATTCTAGGAGTGATGCAGCTGGTCAAACCACTCGGTTTTAAGCAAACCAGAATTTATTTACACACGAGTAAAAGAAAATATGATTTATAATAACTATTTGGAAACCTGACTAACTTGAAATCACAACTTAAAGGAACTGTTCCAATATCCTCATATCCCAAAAACATACCCCTTGGTAAATGGTAAATTCAAATTCAGGTTCTTACAGGCAAGAGAGAAGAGTTAGGCAAGAAACATCTGTTGAAGCATGGAACCTTTTTGTCATAGAATAGTTTCTCTATTATCAGCAGATTCTGAATGCCTGCTAAAACAAACCAAGCTAGAAAAAAATCCTGAACTGGGAGAATTGGCTTTTCCCCTGTCATTGTTTAAAGTAGCTACTTCCAGACATAATGGCACCTCTGTTTTCTTTTTCAAGAAGGCAAAGAACAACATAATATTGTTAGCGGCACAGCATTATCACAAAGTACAGTCAGTAACTGGATTGTTACTAATGGGTACCTTGGGGTAGCCATGCTCCTCAGGATACTGCCTCACCGGCTGTACTTTTCCAGCCCCACACTCTTTGACTGCTGACAATAGAAGGCTAAGTGTGGAAAGATGTGATGAGAGAGCAAGGATTTGTAAGCCTTTTACTTTGGGCTCTGTCTGAACAGCAAGGCCATTTCTGAGTCTGAAATTCTACTGTCTTGAATAACATGGTCAGCCATTACTCCTTACAAAAGCAAACTGAGTATCATTCTGCTTTTGAGATTTTGGGCGAGAGAGCAGGCAGGATGGTGTGTCCATTCTGTCACTTCTAATTAAATGGACCAAAGTATGAATCAGAATAGCTCAATAACACTTGGGGTTTTGAGGCTACAGCAACCACAGTAATGGAGGGAGATCTGGGGGAATGCCACTCCATATGTCTCTCACTGCTATCAGCAGGTTCTCCTGCAAGATCTTAGGGTCTGCAGTGAAGTGAGATTTCCCAAAAATGGAAGAGGACAATCTCTTCAAGAAAGCAGACATGGATGGAAGTAGCTGTGATGTCATATTTTAGCAAAGTATGGTCCCCTCCAACTTGGAAAAAGTGCAACAAGAGAATTGCGATTCTGCATAGTATGTCACACTAAATGCATTTTATACCTTCACTCCTACCTTTCCTTGCAGGTACATTACATTTCCATCTGCACAGCTGACACTCAGTCAGCTTCTCCCTTTTGCCCCTCTTACACCACCATGTTTCAGTCAACCTCTACAAATGCTGCCTTCTCTCCTCCTGTATTCAAGGCATTATAAACACACACAACCTTTTGATTTTTCTTATTACAAGACGTGACCTGACACAACTTGCTGAGTGGTAAAACGGGGTGGTTTCTACAAGACACCTCAGGCATTATACCCACCCACTTTCCTGAGTTTCAGTTTGTATTCCAAAAGCCTGAAGACATTAACAACAGTCTGCTATTAAAACAAGTCAGTCCTCTGCCCGTGTTGGCCGTTTCACCTCTCTTAGTGTTGCTCATGCAGTAGTTGGCAGTGATGTAGTCTCTGCTCTTGACTCGCAGTGCAGATGGAAATACAGTTGAATAAGTTGCTCCTATACTGCAAAAGGCTGGTAAGCAGGGAAGTGCTGCTGAAAGTGAGAAGGAAGGCATTTAATCTGTCTGCACAAGAAGCTGACGATCATCATCAGTGAAAGCATTCTGAACAAGTGCTTTGAAAATCAACTCATCAATGACCATGGCTGGAGCCTTCTAGGTGTACTATCAAGACCTTCCCAGCTTGTTGGTTTCATTAAGGGAACTTCTCCACTGTCCACTCACCCAAGTGACTGCTGGATTGCTCAGAGTTTGAGAAGTAGGATTCCTGAACGAAAGAAAAGCGCCAGATTAAAACTGCTTTGAATTGGTTTTCAATGATCAAATACTTCTTAATTATTTATCCAAATGATGCAAGGGAGTTCAAACTTCGCCAAATACCGATGGCATCACATCAGGATTCCGGTACAGGCAATTCTTCTGTAATGCGATAGTTGTGTTCTTGTGCAACCCTACATTACATAAAAATTATGCTTTAGAAACAGCACACAGTGTCAGAGATGTAATTGCATTATAGCCAACATGTTTTAAAAGTTCCCAATTTAGAAACAATGTCCCCAATTTGTCAACTGCGTTACAGCGAATCATGTTATCAAAACACATGCTACAGCAGAATGACCTGTAGCATTGCAATTTCCAGAACTTTCCCATACTGCATCCTGGAAAGCAGGCACACATCTGCAAGATGCACATTTGGTAGTCACATACAGTTGATTGTTTATTGAATTGATGAACTTGCGTTTTTATGAAGATTAAGACACGTCTAACAGATGTTCACACAGCTGTGAAAGATTGCAGGCTTTCCAAAAGTGCAGGATATATAGGCTCCTAAGTCAACATTCCTCCCTGCCTCGCTACCACAATCGAGGTATTGCACAAACCCTCCACTCTTAAACAGGACACAAGATTATCTCACTGGTGTATGGCTGCCTGGGATGCCCTGCATGTGTCCTTGGTGGATCCCTGGAAGGAGCTGGATGTGGAGAAATCCAGAGCTGTTGTGACTGACCAATTCCTGTGAATGGCACAGAAGGAGCCATTTAGCCCAACATGTGCATAGTTCTCTGTGCATTTTATCTTTATAGCAATCTCCTGTCTTTTCCTCCATAGCCTTGCACATTGTTTCTATTTAAATAATAATTCAATCCCTTCATAAATGCTTCAACTGAGGCTACCTCCACAACACTTTCAGGATCCTAACCACCCACTGTGAAGAAAAATTCTCACATCACATTTGCTTATTTTGCAAAACACTTTTAAATCTGCGCCCACTAGTTCTCAATCTTTTTACAAAGGGTAGCAGTTTTTTCCTTAACTACCTTGACCAGACACCGCATGAATTTTTCAGCGGCAGTTGGAGTGGGAGGAGTGACAGCGAGGACCAGTGGCCTGACGGGAAAGTTTTTTTAAATATAAAAACTTACCTCGGGAGTTTCAGGTATATATTTTGGCAGTGGCTGAATCCCGAGACACTACATGTGTATCGTGTGATTGATTAAAAGTTTACTATTCGTTGGTTAATTGAATAAGACGACAGAGAAGTGCTAGAAATTATTTAACTCATAAATTTGTATAAATTAATTAAATAAGTAGAGATAGCTGGACAGATGATGTGCTGTAGCTGTATGATGTGGGAGCTAGCTGATCCTATTATGAATGGCAGTGATCACATCTGCAGCAAATGTTGGTTGCTGGAAGAACTCCGGATCAGAATTGATGATCCAGAATCTGAGCTTCAAACATTGTGGCACATCAGAGAGGTGGAGATTTACGTGGATTCGTTGACTCATGAGGCAGTCACACCCAGTAGATTAATTCAAATTCAGTTAGTGATCAGAAACAACAGAGTGTGATTGTAAGTGAGGCAGGTAGGGGGTTTCTGAATTCAGGAGTGGAGGAGCCTTCTCCAACAGATATGAGATTTTTGCTCTCTGTATGGATGAGGAAAAGTGCTGGGGACAGGATGATTATCTGACCATGGCATCATAACGCAGAAGGCCATTCAAGAGGGGGTAGTAGTTGTTAGAGGGCCTTCTATAATTAGGGGGACAGGTAGTATCCTTAGTGAGCCAGATCAGGAGTCCTGCATGGTGTGTTGCCTGCCCAGAGCCAGGGTGCAGGACATCTCTGACCAGCTTGAAAGGATATTGGAGCGGGAGGGAGAGTCATAGAGATGTACAGCATCGAAACAGACCCTTCGGTCCAACCTGTCCATGCTGACCAGATATCCCAATCAAATCTTGTCCCACCTGCCAGCATCCGGCCCATATCCCTCCAAACCCTTCCTATTCATATACCCATCCAAATGCCTCTTAAATGTTGCAATTGTACCAGTCTCCACCACTTCCTCTGGCAGCTCATTCCATACACGTACACACTCCTCTTGAAAAAGTTGCCCCTTAGGTCTCTTTTATATCTTTTCCCCCTCACCGTAAACCTATGCCCTCTAGTTCTGGACTCCCCGACCCCAGGGAAAAGACTTTGTCTATTCACTCTATCCATACCCCTCATAATTTTGTAAACCTCTATAAGGTCACCCCTTAGCCTCCGACACTCCAGGGAAAACAGCCCCAGCCTGTTCAGCCTCTCCCTATAGCTCAAATCCTCCAACCCTGGCAACATCCTTGTAAATCTTGTGGCCCACGTTGGCAGAAACAACATAGGCAAGGCTAGGAAGGAAGACCTGTTTGGGGAGTATCAAGCACTAGGAAGGAAATTGAAGAACAGGTTCTCAGGGGTCATAAATTCTGGATTACTGCCTGAGCCACATGCTAATTGGCATAGGGACAAGAAAATTAGGGAAGTAAATATATGGCTAAGAGATTGGTGTGGGAAACAGGGATTCCATTTCATGGGACATTGGCATTAGTTTTGGAACCAGGGGATCTGTACTGATGGGACGGTCTCCACCTGAACTGATCTGGAACCAGTGTTCTGTCGAAAAGGATAAATAGGGTGGTCATAGGATGTTAAAGTTGTGAGTCGGGAGAAGGGAAAGGGAAAGCAACAGAGAGTATGAAGTCAAGTAGAAACATAAGCAGCAGGTTAGCATGTGTGCAGGTTTTAAGTTTGTGGCAGTCTAGGAATGAAGCAAAAAGGAAGGATAACTTAGGACATACTACTAGAGGTGATGGAAATCATGAGGATAAGAAAATTAGCATTAAGGCGCTTTACCTGAATGCTTATAGTATTCACAACCAAAGTAGATGAATTAACAGCACAAATCATCGTGAATGATTATGAGGTGGGAGGCATCACAGAGGCGTGGTTGCAGGGGGTTCAGGACTGGCAGTTAAACATCAAAGGATTTACAACTTAGTAAAAAGACAGGGAGACAGGCAGAGGGGGCGGGGTTGCCTTGTTAGTTAAGAATGAAATTAAATCTATAGCACTGAATGAGATAGGGTCAGATGATGTGGAGTCTGTGTGGGTGGAGTTGAAGAACCACAAAGGCAAAAAAAAAAACATAACTCCCATTATGTACAGACGTCCCAGCAGTGGTCAGGACCAGGGATGCAAGATGTACCAGGAAATAGATAGGGCATGTCAGAAAGACAAGGTCACTGTGATCATGGGGGTCTTCAATATGCAAATGGCTGGGTGAATAATGTTACCGATAGATCCAAAGAAAGGGAATTCATGGAACGCTTACGGGATGGCTTTTTGGAACAGCTTGTGATGGAGCCCACAAGGGAGCAGGCTATTCTGGACTTAGTGCTATTGTAATGAGCCAGACTTTAAACAATATTTTAAAGTAAGGGAACTTACTTAGGAGGCAGCGATCATAATATGGTAGAGTTCAGTCTGCAGTTTGAAAGAGAGAAAGCAAAATCAGATGTAATGGCATTAAATAAAGGTAATTACAAGGTCATGAGAGAGGAACTGATGAAAATCGATTGGAAGCAGAGCCTAGTGGGGAAGACAGTATAGCAACAATGGCAGGAGTTGCTGGGTGTAATTGAGGACACAGTACAGAGGCTCATTCCAAAGAAAAGAAAGATTATCCAGGGGTGGGGAATTAGACAGCCATGACTGACAAAGGAAGTCAGGAAATGTATCATAGAAAAAGAAAAGAGCCTAGAAAGTGGCCAAGAGCACTGAGAAATCAGAACATTGGGAAGACTACAAAAACAAACAGAGGAAAACAACGAGAGAAATAAGGAAGGAGAGGGTCAAATATGAAGGTACGCTAGCCAGTAATATTAGAATTGATAGTAAAAGTTTCTTTCAATACATAAGAAACAAATGAGAGGCAAAAGTAGAAATTGGGCTGCTCCAAATTGATGCAGGAAGGCTAATGATGGGAGATAAGGAAATAGCTGAAGAATTTAATAATACTTTGTGCCAGTCTTCACAGTGGAAGATAGGAGTAATATCCCAACAATTTTTCAGGAGAGTCGGGGGCAGAGTCGAGTGTGGTAGCCAATACAAAAGAGAAAGTGCTAGAAAAGCTAAAAGGTCTAAAAAATGATAAATCTCCTGGCCCGGATGGGTTACATCCTAGAGTTCTGAGGGAAGTGGCTGAAGAAATAGCAGAGGCATTGGTTGTAATCTTTCAAAAATCACTGAAGTCAGGGAAAGTCCCAGTGACTGGAAAATTGCTGTTGTAACCCCCTTGTTCAAGAAAGGATCAAGACAAAAGATGGAAAATTATAGGCCGAGTAGCCTAACCTCAGTTGTAGGTAAAATTCTAGAATCCATCGTTAAGGATGAGATTTATAAATTTTTGAAGTGCAGGGTCAGATTAGAACAAGTCAACATGGATTTAGTAAGAGGAGGTCATGCCTGACAAACCTGTTAGAATTCTTTGAAGAGGGAACAAATAGTTCAGACCAGGGAAACCCAGTGGATGTTATCTACTTACACTTCCAAAATGTCTTTGATAAGGTGCCTCACAGAAGGCTGCTGAGTAAGGTGAGGGCCCATGGTGTTCGAGGTGGATTGAGGATTGGCTGTCTGACAGAAGGCAGACAGTTGGGATAAAAGGTTCTTTTTCAGAATGGCAGCTGGTGACAAGTGGTGTCCTGTAGAGTTCAGTGTTTGGGCTGGGGCTCTTCACTTTATATTTTAATGATCTGGATGAAGGGACTGGGTGCATTCTGGCGAAGTTCGCCGATGATACGTAGTTAGGACGACAGGCATGTAGTTCTGAAGAGGTAGGGAGGCTGCAGAAAGATTTAGGCAGTTTAGAAGAGTGCTTCAAGAAATGGCTGATGAAATTCAATGTGAGCAAATGCGAGGTCTTGCACTTTGGGAGAAAGAATACAGGCATAGACTATTTTCTAAATGGAGAGAAAATTCAGAAAGCCAAAGTACAAAGGGATCTGGGAGCGCTAGTCCAGGATTCTCTAAAGGTTGACTTGCAGGTTGAATCTGTGGTTAAGAAAGCACATGTAATGTTGTCATTTATCTCAAGAGGATCGGAATGTAAAAGCAGCGATGTGCTACTGATACTTTATAAAGCTCTGGTTAGGACCAATTTAGAATACTGTGTCCAGTTTTGGGCCCCATACCTCAGGAAGGACATACTGGCACTGGAGCATGTCCAGTGGAGATTCACACAGATGATCCCTGGAATGGCATGCCTAAAATATGATGAATGGCTAAGGATCCTGGGATTGTATTCTTTAGAGTTCAGAAGGTTGAGGAGAGATCTAATAGAAACTTACAAGAGAATGCATGGCTTAGAAAGGATGGATGCTGGGAATTTGTTTCTGTCAGACAGGGATACTAGGACCCATTGCCACTGCCTTAAAACTGGAGGGGGTCAATTTAAAATGGAATGAGGAGACATTTCTTCAGCCAGAGAGTGGCAGGTCTGTGGAATTCATTGTCACGGAGTGCAATGAAGGTTGGGACATTAAATGTCTTCAAGGCAAAGATTAAGAATGTATCAATCTTGCAAGGAATTAAGGGCTATGGGAAGAGTGTGGGTAAGTGGCGTTGAATTGCCCTTCAGCCATGATTGAACGGCAGAGTGGACTCAATGGGCTGAACGGCCTTACTTCCACTCCAATGTCTTATGGTCTTACAGAATTTTAAAGATTTTTGCAAATCTCCTCTTACATCCCAACTTCTCTAATCTTTACTCACAAGTGAAATATCTCATGCCCGAAACTATTCTTGGAAAGCTCTTCTGCATTCTCCTGAAGTGTAGCACCCAAACTGTACACAATATTACAGTTCAGATTAAAGTAATGTCATATACAAGGTCTTCTTATCCTCTCTGCTCCTTAGTCACTGCCACAACTTTTTTACGCTTCAGTAACAGCTCTCTTAGCCTTTCCTACCACCTTTAATGATTTATGTATATACTCCCTCAAGGCCCCTAGAGTTGCAATCTTTCTTTTATGCTGTCTCTTTGTTCCAAAAAGTGCATCATCTCACTTCTCCACATTGAATGTCATCTGCCACATATCTGCTCACTCCAGCAATGTATCAATGCTCTTTTGGAATTCTATACTGTCCTTCTCTCAGTTTTATGTTGTCTGCAATGTCCCTGCACACCAAGATAACATAACCCTCCAGGATGGCAGTGAAGTAGAACCACTGAGCCAGATCTCACCTGCTCCACTTTTCTTTTCTCTTTTTATTTTTGCTTTTTTTTAACCTTCCATCCTTGGTTGGCATTGGCGCTGACTGGGCTAAAGTCAGCGTGGACTCAGCCTCAGTGTGGACTTTGACTCCCAGCCTCGAGGTGAAGCCCATTGCGATCTGGGTCAGACGGACTGTTATTCTGGAAAATTCTCTATTTTTCTAATTTATTGCTGAACTTTTAAAATTTCTTTTTTTTTTATTCTTCCCCTTAAGATTTTATAGTTGAGAATCTGTACCTAGCTACTTTGGTATCTAAGATGGCGCTGCAAGTGGCAATTTGTAAACATCTGACTGTACTCATGAGTACGTGTGACAATAAAGCTAATTTTAATCCTGATTCTAATAATTGATATATATCAGACCTTGTGTGATACTGGCATTGGGTAGCCATCCAGTCCCATTTGTGCAGCATAACCTGTGACCATCGCACAAGAGTTGGTAACAGATTTCTTTAATGTTCCAGAGATGACTCAATCTTAGTCCTCGGACTTGAGCGAGTCCATGAGACACCTGAACACAGTGACATGACCTATCTGTGGACTTGCTCCTCATGCCATCCTGAATAGTACCCTTTTATAGCCTGTCCAACCACAAAATGTATCAATGGCTGCTACGCTGGCATTGACCCTCTGCAAGACTCATCTGCTCAGGATCCAGAGAAATTGGTTCGACAAGTTCCATGTTTTGCACATTCCCTTTTACTAGCTTCTGCCCTTTATGGAATGTCAATAAGTCTTGATGATGCCCTTCAGCTTAGTGACCTGCAACCATAGAGCTAGGGCCTTCTGAGCTGTGTCTGTCAGCTTTTCAAAGTTCACTAAACTTCTCTCTACTTTCAGTGAAAGTTTAAACTCCAACAGGAGCCTGACAGGGCTGATCTGTGCTCCACAAAAGATGCCTCACCTAGTTAACCCTATTTTTCATGGTTGTGGCTCTTGCATCCTGAGATATTCTGTGCAGCGTGCTTAATTCAGAAGATAACATTTAATTGCAAAGAGAGGCATTCAAATATCACAATTATTTTATTAAAAATCATATTCAAATACTTTCCTGCGATTTCCATGCCTTGCCACTACCTGCATAAGTTTAGAGCTTCTAGCACTAGACCTCCAAAAATGGGTGCTCCCCATGATTCTCCAGAGCATTCCCAAGTCAGTTCCTGCTCCATTGAACTGCATTAGTTTTGGTTTTGCATCTATTTATTTATCTTTAGCAACCTCCAATAATTGCTGTATACAACTGATTCAAATTAAAAGTCTTTGTTCTTGTCTAGAAATCCATTTCTTAATGATCGTTTCTCATCCTACCTCTGTAACCTCCTCTACTCTAATTCTGTCCATGACAATGTCATATATTCCTCCCTTTCTCCAGTGCTTAGTTGGATGGTAGGACTTTCAGCTGTTGATATCAACTCCCTTCCTAATGCCTCTGCATTGCCACATCACACCATTGTTAAAAGTTGCCTCAAAATCCATCATTCTCCCTCTTTGCTATTTTTTTCCTAACTGCCCCATTGCTTAGTCTGATAAATTAAATATTCGTCACATTAAAAGGTGCAAGCTCTTTTTTAAACATCATGTTAGAAGCAATAGCCAAGTTTTCATATTTACATCCTCACCTCTGTTAAATTCAAAGATTTGAAGAAAACAAAGTTATATCAAAATTGTTCTCTATGGAGACCATAACTCACTGGACTAAACTGATAGCCAAGAATACTTAAGCTAAGATCCACATTCCCTCATTCTCATCAAAGTTTAAAGGCCTTTGTTAAACCTCAGAATAAGTGTTGTAATATTTCTGATTCAAAATTGATCAGTTTTATCACTATAAATTTAATGATTTTTCAATTATTCCTTCAAAGCATTTGGTAGATGTAGCATAAAGTACTGCAGCTGTCAACGTACCTGATGTGAAGAGTCATATTAAACTTAACTTTTATTCTCTGCTCCACCTGCTGAGTTTCGCCAGCAATTTCTGCTCTTATTTCAGATGTCCTGCATCCATAAGGTACTTTACTTGTATATAAATGTTCTCCTGTTGTTCAGTTATGAATAATACATGTGAAAGATGCAGATTTAAATTCATGTACTGAGATCTTTCAATTGAATTTTATTCTCAATCCAAGGAATGCCATGGATGATAATACTCAATTTTAGAAGTTCTGTTTTTAAACCCAAGTACAAAGATATTTCTATTTAACATCTACAATTATCATAGATCTGCAAGTAACTTGAAGGCTATCACTAATACGCAGCAAAAATTCAATTTCCACTGTGGAAAAAGTGGAGGAGGTCTGTTTTCAATCAAATTCAGATTGTGCATTCACATACAGCATGATACTGTATCATACATATGTCACATAATGGTATACATTTCCTTAACTATAGGAAAAGGTTTTCCTCAAGAACAGGTTCTTTGTTTCCTAAGACATCAAAAATGTTGCTTCAAGTATATCTGCTCTGAATAAATGTCTAAATGTAAAACTGTAAAACAGTGCAAATAACTAAGCCAGGATAACTATATGCTCTAGTTTTTTTTTTCTGAAACAATGGTTTTAGAAATATCCATTTTACGCTCACTCTTTTCAAATGCCTGTATTTACATATTATTCTCAGCATTTCATTATTTTACTTCATTAGTGAAACTTGCTGAATATCAGCAGAACAATCCTGTGAGAGTGACATGGCTTAGCTGTGATTATGCAAGTACATTTTATTTCAGTGAATGCATGAAATTATCCAAGTTATATTCTGTGTCATATTGTTGCTGATCCCAAAGTTCTCCAAGGTTTTCCAAGATTGCTTTTACAGTCGGCTTCCCACTGGAATTAGAAGATCCCTTATCTTCTTGGCCGTCCTTTAGAAAGATAAAAAATAGATATGAGGGATCTCAGCTGACAGTAACACTGGATAAACCAGATCAAGAATGAAACCTGCCTTGACTGATTATATATTTAATTAGTTTTATGCCAATGTTTACTGGAGTGGTTTGTCACAAACGTATACACGAGAAGCTGCATATATTCTTGGACAACAGACATTTATTACTGAAAACATTAAAAAAATTAGAAAGATCTGAACAGAAACATTGTCTCACTAGCTCTTCAGATTTCCAGCACCTGCTGTATTTTACTACTTCTTAGGTGTTTGATGCACTGTCACTTCTCTTCGACGTAAGGCCACCTTGAAGAAATTTTGCTCTTCTCTGTGGTGGGATTTCTGTATTAATTTTATGGTTTAGAGTACTATTTGATCTCTCCCCCACTGTTCACATCCTGATATCAGGAATGAGGAACTTTAGATACAAGGAAATGATCAAAGATATTAGACGTAGTCTCCCTGGAGCAGAGAAGATTAAGAGGTAATGATATTGAGGTATTCTAAGTTATGAATAGTTTTGACACGATAAAGAAGGATATTTTGTTTCCGCAGGTTGATACATCAGTAACCAGAGATCATAATTTCAAGATTGTCAGCAAAAGAGTGAGGCGAAACTTACTCAGAGGTGTTAGGATTTGAAATGTGCTATCCGGGAGAGTGGTGGAGGCAGATTTCATGGGAGGTTTTAAAACAGAACAGAATATATATTTGAAATTGATGAATTTGGAAGGCCAATGGAAACAGGCTGGAGAATGGGATAAGCTGGATAACTTTTTTGGGAGCAGGTACAGACACAATGGGTTGAATGGCCACTTTCTGTTCTGTAGAATTCGATGATTCTCTCTCCATAGATGCTGTCAGATCTACTGAGCTTCTCCAACACTTCCAGATTTCCAGCATCCACAGTATTTTGTTTTTAAGAAGTTTCAATAGGTTAATGAATAGAGACTTGATCCCTGATGCATATCACTTCCATTCCAGCTTTATAATCTTTATTTAACTGATGTTTTGCAGTTTCTATCACTTGGATTGTTGAGATCATTACTTTTCCAACTACTTCCAAATCGGCTGGCACAAACCCCTCAATTCTGACAACCTAAAATTTCTTGATTCTAACAACTATAAGATTTCTATTCAAACTACCATTGTTAAAATATTTTCCTTCATGTTGATTTGGAATCTAATGTAATCCATATCTTACTGGTTTATTGAGAGTATTTATAGCTTTAGTCCTAGTTGATGAACATTCAAGAAAAGCTTTACTTTGGTTTACCTTTAGATGGTGATCATGTGTCAAAACACACCAAAAACCATTTTCAACTGCTATCATTTAGAGGTCCTTAACAACTTCTGGAAGTTCTTCTGGTGTTTCACAAGAAATGTAGAATTGTTTTGTTCAAATCTATTCTCTATTGCATTTTGAAAACAAAAGTTGCTACAAAGATACTATGATTTGTTATTTTCTTACCTTTGTGGAGGCACATGCAACCTTAGCTCTTCAATCCTCAGTGCTCTAGTGATGTTATCAATGGGAACAATCTATGCACCATAGCAGATCCATTGTTTAAGTAAATATGCTCCAAAGATGTTTTACATTATATAACCCTCGCAAGGGGTGAGATTTAAAGGTGCAGCTGCTCAATGAATTGTAGTTACTTTCCTTTTCTTTCACTCAAAGATTTTGTCTCTACCATGGTCTCAACCGGACCCTAAATCGTGTCCATTACATTTCCTCTACCCTTGCCTATGCTACCAAAACCATCATGGTGTTCCCCTTGACCTTGCCATATTTGTACATCAGCAACGATGTTCAAAAAAAAATTCTCAATCATTTCCTGCACGGTGCCATCAACAACATTCTCCCGATTCAGCCATGTAAAGGGACTACTATAATCCCTTTATAACATCATAGTCCATTCCTCAATCATTCCCAATACCCCATCCATTTTCCATACAAGCGCACATGAAGCAACAGTTGCCCTTTCATCTCCTCTATTCCTACCATCCAGCATCCCAAACACACTTCCCATGTAAAACAACTCACTTTCAATTGATCAATTTTTGGTTTCTTTACCATTACTATCTCCTCTGGCTTAGCACTTTCTTCATTCAATTTTACTCAGTCTCTGCAGTAGATTAAAATTTATTACATTTCTAATATTTCTCTAATCCAACTATCCTGAAACATTAACTCTGTTTCTCTCTTTTCAGATAGTGCCTGACGTGTTATATAATTCCAAGATCTGTGCTTATTTCAAACTTCTAGTTTTCACAATAATTGAAAGAAAATAAAAATAATATCTACATTACCTTGTCAAGAGTAAATAAATCGAGAAGCTGATCTGTCCCCATGCTCTGGAAACTTGCATTTTCTTGGCTAATGACAGTATTTGCAATGCTCATTTTAAACTTTTGTAATCCCATGATCTTCTCTTCCAGTGTTCCTCTTGTTATTAATCTATAAACATTAACAACACGTTTCTGGAAGATAAAAATGTTTAAATATTTAAGTGAATGACTCTTTGACCTGCTTCTTGGGTAATAAAGCCTGCAACAACTTGTCAGTTTTTCGGTTTTAATTCTCCTTTATTTATCTCCTCCTCTCCTGAAAAACTCTCACATAAATGTCTAATTATTCTCAATATAGTTCATTATCTCAAGCTTCTATCACTTCAGTTATTAAACCAATTCCTATTTTCTACTGGAGTACTTTGCATTTTGCTATATTTCTTCTCTTAGACATATGTAATTTGCCTGTTTTTCTCTCCCCCCAATCCCTTTATACTATCCCTTGTAAATATTGTCTCTGCAATATCTGCCTATGCAGAAAGATCTGCGTCCGAGTCTTCGCAGTCTCTGATTAACCAGGGTGTTTTGAGCATTTTCTGATTTTGTTTATGGACTTTTTAAATGCCAATTTCACTTGTATTCAGTAGAAAGTTGTTGAGTCAGGTCAAAGTCTGTATTTTGAAACAAATATTTAAGTTATAATGAACAAAAATAAATAACTTTCGAGTCCAGAAATCAATCGGGCATATAACAATTATCATATGAGAGAGTCAGGTGAGACTATAACCTAGCAATAAAAAAATATTATTAACAGGTCCTCTTAAAACTAACTATATTGGTTTGATGTTCCAAATCTAAATATTAGTCCAGGAACTTAGATCCTTATGACTCGTGCTTTAAATATTTCAAAAAAATTGTGACATTTGGAACCCTGATAGCAGTTGATTTGGTAGTGGGGAATGAATTGGGAAAAAAAAATCATTAAAGTGCTCACTACTTCTACAATGAGTTCAGTTTTATCAATGTGGGATGGTTACTTTGCTTATGTAGAATTAGAACAGTGTTGACTACAATGATGAAACACATATATTCATAAGCAACTTGGCAGCATCTCCAGAATTTTTTTTCAATAAGATTGCAAAGCCATGAGAGACCTTAATGGATTTCTATTTAAGTTTAGTCCAAGTTATTCAAATCTCAGATTCTACTGAGGCACTTTATTGAAAGTGCTAGGCAATTCTAAATAAAAGATTTGGAAACAAGTTCTTCAGTTTGCAGTACTAGAGAGTATTAAAAAGAAAATTCATCAAATCATGCATTCAATCTCTTGTGCATGAATTACTGTACATCTTAAAGTATACATGAATTATAGATTAATGTGATAAAAGTAGGAATTTCCAGCTTTGGTTTTATAACATTTCAAAGTCAAAAAATGAAATCTGACTGTTCTCTTAACATCAGGAAAATTTCCATATAAAGGGTGCTATTAGCTAAGTTTCTGAAATACATAAAGCACCTCAGGTCTGATGGCATAAAATTGGCTATAATATTAAAGGAGACTATAAAAGTTGGATAACAGTTTAGCAGATCCCCAGAAAATATTTATTTATTATTTTGAGTTGAACTTCAGTAAGAAGAAATCCCTCACCTTTTAGATTTTCAGCTTCCAATAATTATTTGTAATTATAGCGCAAAAATGGTTAGTGATTTCCTAGAATCTTTGCTATCCTCATCTGCAGCCAAGTTTCTGGTATTGAGACTGGCTCTAATGCAATGAGGGGTATGTCGGCTTCCAAGAGATCAATTGTGTTAGGGGATTCTGAAGTCAGAGGTACAGACAGACGTTTCTGTGGCCAGCAGAGAAAAAGTGTGTTGTTTCCCTGGTGCCAGGATCAAGGATGTCTCAGAGAGGGTGCAGAATGTTCTCATGGGGGGAGAAGGGCCAGCAGGAGGTCATTGTCCACATTGGAACCAATGACACTGCAAGGGAAAAGGTTGAGACTCTGAAGGGAGATTACAGAGAGTTAGGCAGAAATTTAAAAAGGAGATCCTCAATATCTCGATTACTCCCAGTGCTACAAGCTAGTGAGGGCAGGAATAGGAGGATAGAGCAGATGAATGCATGGCTGAGGAGCTGGTGTATGGGAGAAGGATTCACATTTTTGGATCATTGGAATCTCTTTTGGGGTAGAAGTGACCTGTACAAGAAGGACAGGCACCTAAATTGGAAAGGGACTAATATACTGGCAGGGAAATTTGCTAAATCTGCTTGGGAGGATTTAAACTAGTAAGGTGGGGGAG
>NC_057731.1:17084358-17095882 GCF_004010195.1 Chiloscyllium plagiosum
ATCTTGCAAAATGTCCAGATTACAGAGGAGGAAGTGCTGCATATCTTGAAATGGATAAAGGTGGATATATCCCCAGGACCTGATCAGGTGTACCCAAGAACTCTGTGGAAAGCTAGAGAAGTGATTGCTGGGCCTCTTGCTGAGACATTTGTATCATCGATAGTCACAGGTGAGGTGCCGGAAGACTGGAGGTTGGTTAACGTGGTGGCACTGTTTAAGACGGGCGTTAAAGACAAGCCAGGGAACTATAGACCGGTGAGCCTGACCTCTGTGGGGGGCAAGTTGTTGGAGGGTATCCTGAGGGACAGGATGTACATGCATTTGGAAAGGCAAGGACTGATTCGAGATAGTCAACATGGCTTTGTGCGTGGGAAATCATGTCTCACAAACTTGATTGAGTTTTTTGAAGAAGTAACAAAGAGGATTGATGAGGGCAGAGCAGTAGATGTGATCTATATGGACTTCAGTAAGGCGTTCGACAAAGTTCCCCATGGGAGACTGATTAGCAAGGTTAGATCTCATGGAATACAGGGAGAACTAGCCATTTGTATACAGAACTTGCTCAAAAGGTAGAAGACAGGGGGTGGTGGTGGAGGGTTGTTTTTCAGACTGGAGGCCTGTGACCAGTGGAGTGCCAGAAGGATCAGTGCTGGGCCCTCTACATTTTGTCATTTACATAAATGATTTGGGTGCGAGCATAAGAGGTACAGTTAGTAGGCTTGCAGATGACACCAAAATTGGAGGTGTAGTGGACAGCGAAGAGGGTTACCTCAGATTACAACAGGATCTGGACCAGATGGGCCAATGGGCTGAGAAGTGGCAGATGGAGTTTAATTCAGATAAATGAGAAGTGATGCATATTGGGAAAGCAAATCTTAGCATGACTTATATACTTAATGGTAAGGTCCTAGGGGGTGTTGCTGAACAAAGAGACCTTGGAGTGCAGGTTCATAGCTCCTTGAAAGTGGAGTCGCAGCTAGATAGGATAGTGAAGAAGGCATTTGGTATGCTTTCCTTTATTGGTCAAAGTATTCAGTACAGGAGTTGGGAGGTCATGTTGCGGCTGTACAGGACATTGGTTAGGCCACTGTTGGAATATTGCGTGCAATTCTGGTCTCCTTCCTATCGGAGAGATGTTGTGAAAATTGAAAGGGTTCAGAAAAGATTTACAAGGATGTTGCCAGGGTTGGAAGATCTGAGCTACAGGGAGAGGCTGAACAGGCTGAAGCTGTTTTCCATGGAGCGTCGGAGGCTGAGGGGTGACCTTATAGAGGTTTACAAAATTATAAGGGGCATGGATAGGATAAATAGACAAAGTCTTTTCCCTGGGGTTGGGGAGTCCAGAACTAGAGGGCATAGGTTTCGGGTGAGTGGGGAAAGATATAAAAGAGACCTGAAGGGCAACCTTTTCACGCAGAGGGTGATACATGTATGGAATGAGCTGCCAGAGGATGTGGTGGAGGCTGGTACAATTGCAACATTTAAGAGGCATTTGGATGGGTATATGAATAGGAAAGGTTTAGAGGGATATGGGCCAGGTGCTGGCAGGTGGGACAAAATTGGGTTGGGATATCTGGTCGGCATTGACGGATTGTACCGAAGGGTCTGTTTCCATGCTGTACATCTCTCTGACTCTACGTTGGCTTCTGTTCACGCTGGCAAAATTAATATTGTTTTCAAAAAGTAGATAATGATTTGGAGGATAAAAAAAAAGTACAGAAACCTGGCAGCAAAGCAGGACTAAATGGAAAGCTATTTGAGAGTCAGCACAAGCACAATGGACCTGATTCAGTGTTGTGACATTATTTCTAAAATGTCCTACAGTTTCTCATTCAAAGTAAATTGAAAGTCAACGTTAGAGCCAAATTAAAATGAAAAGACACAAGTTGGCATTTGACCAGTATATTTGAATAAGTATACATATTACTATCAATACAATAGGTTAGAGTACAAATCATTATTCTAACATCCCTTCAAAATATGGACACTCATATAAATTAGGATTTATTCTCAATTTGCACATAAATATTAAATTTTCCAACTTTTGTGTTCCCCTTTCAGACTTAGCAGTGAATCTTTATGACATGGTATTTAGCAAAATTTGTTCCGAAGAAATTATCTCTGCAACATTAATGCCATTGGTTCCACCATCACTGCCGAAGCATGGGCACTTGACAATGATCTTGAAGGCAATTGCCTACAAAGATGTAACAATGCTGTGGTGGAAATTTACTGACAACAGTTTGAATCTGGCACCAAATCAAGAAGATTCCATGGTATGCCATCGTAGAGATACTGGTAAACTAGTGCCGTTATAATAATTTGAAGAGTGTAGTACCTGTCCAATACGATGAGCTCGATCCATGGCTTGTAGATCACGCATTGGGTTCCAATCATGTTCCACAAATACTACAGTATCTGCTCCAGTGAGATTAAGACCTAAGCCACCAACATGGGTGGTTAACAGCAAGACGTCTATAGATGGGTCATTATTAAACCTGGCAAAATAAAAGTACATCAATGTTCAATTTATATATACAATTAAAGGTGGCATATGTTGTGCTGTATTCACATTCTGTGTTAAAACTTTTGATTCATAAGTAAAATTACATTAAAATACACAAATGTTACTGGTTGACAGTTTTTAAAATTCAAGAGATACTTTTTTTCCCCAACCTCCTAGGTTTTAAATCAGTTGTTACATTTATGGATTAACTGGTCACTTGTCCAAGAAATAATCTAGTTTTTTCCTAAATTACAATGACCATAATGCAGAAGTATATCGAGAGATCCTGAGATCATGAAAAGCTTTATGCAAATCTGGGGTGTTTGTTTACTAAATTATACCTCACTGAATACTTTGTCTAAAAATAAAGCTTTCAGACAGATTCAATTATTTATTTAAGAATATTTGTGTCAGTACCTTGCTGTATTTTTGCTTATACATATGACTAATTATACATTTGCATGATTAAGTTTGAATTTTATAGTTTTAACATGAGTGATAGTGTGTTATTCAGAAGTGCATGGTGGGCAAACCATTCAATCTCTAGCATAAAAGGGAACAGACAATAAATGTTGGCTTAGCTGAAGGAGAGTCAGCTTAGGCGACACGCCAGGGTCGCTAAATTGCATTCTAGAGGTTTGCAGAAGACCAATAGAGAATTGTTCACTCGCTATTGATATTTCTACACTATTCAAAGTCAAACCTCTTCTCATGTTGGTGTATAGTTCTACAAGCTGCAGCACCTCTTTGGTGTGATCTCTAACCATTCTTCAAGCATGAGTTTAGATGGTGTCATGAGGATCATTCGACTCCTTCTCATTCAGCTTCACATTGTGTTCAAGGAGTGGAATTGCAGGACACAAACTAGTAGTTACTAGGTACAAAACGACTAAAACATGGAAAAGCTTACACCAAGTATCATGACAATGACTTTAGGCATCCTACTTACCTTGCCACAATGGAATGTCGCTGGCCTGCAGGCACACTGCCATCTAATCTTAAGTAAGTAATACTTGGCATCTGAGGTTTAAGCAAATCATGTTCTACAATGTCCAACATGCTCTTCAGTTGACAGAAAATGAGAACTCTATGCTGAGCCACAACAGACTCAGTACCATTTTCGGAGGCTCCACTATTGCCAAGTCCACAGTCAAGCAGCAACTAGAAAAATACAGAATATAACTTTTTTAACCTAGTCAAAGGACATCATTTCAAAAGACCATGAATCCAAAATATAAAAATGAAAAATTGTGCCATGGCAATATCTTAAGAGCTTAGATCTATACTGTCTCCAATCTTCAGTCTTTTAAATGCATTCTGCCAGCGTATAGCAAATTTCTTCACCTCTGCTTCTCAGTTAGACTTATACAGCTACCTAAAATTATATAAAATTTATTTTGTATGGAAACAAACCATTTTGCCAAAAACTCCTCAACACTTCATGTTTCACAGGATGTGCAGATACTTCAGTGATACATTCTGCACTGAATACTAGCTAAGAATATCTTTTGCCACTTCTATATCATTTCCTGATTTTGTCCCTGCCTTAGTTCATCTGCTGCAGAAATCCTTATTAGATTAGATTATTTCTGTTCCCTCTAGACTCGACTATTTGATTGCTGGCCTCCCATATTGTACCATTTATTAACTCATGGTCATACATACCTCTGCTACCTATGGCCTTACCCACACCAAGTTCCATTCACTATCATCATGCTGCTCATTGATCTACACCAGGTGCCAGTTAAGAAATGCCTTAATTATAAAGAATCCCATCCTTGTTTATATATCCCTCCACAACCTTACCTTCTTTCTGTCCCTGAAATCTCCTGTTAACCAATAAGCCTCTTGCTGAGTTCATCCAATTCTGACACCTTGAGTATTCCTGATTTTAAGTGCTTCATCATTGATCACCATACCTTGAACTGTCTTAGCCCCAAACTCCAGAAGTCCTTGCCTAGCTTTACATAAAAACTTGCACAACTTTCTCAGTACTCTCACTAACATGATAAGCTTTTGGATCCAGCAATACTCAAAGAAACCTCAAGTACTTTGAAGGGTAGAATTTGCAAACTGACTTGCCTGTTACTATGATTGCTTACACAATCTTAACATTGTATCAGAGTAGTTGATAATCAAAATGGTCAGGTAACATTTATAACATATAGGAATCTCAAAACTCATTGCGTTGGGTGTGTAATTTGTAGGAATATAACAACTTCTGTAGACAACCAGAGCTAGTGAAAATAAATCAGATTTCCCAAAACAATTCCAGCACATTTTGGAAATAATTTTAGAATTAGAGGTGCATTTTCTATTGCTATTCCTTTGGCATGAGCATAACTGTGTGAGAGAGTGTGTGCATGAGTTGGATTGAAAACAAAGAACAAAAGAAATGGGAATGCGAGTAGACTCTTTGGCCTCTCAAGCTTGCCCAGCCATTCAATAAAATCAAGGTTGATCTGCCCCAGGCCTCAAATCCTATTTTGTGCCAACTCACCCTAGTCCTCATCTCCCTGATATTTGAAAAATCTAACCACTTAATACTTTCCATGATCTAGCCTCCACACTTTATCAGGACTGCTGATGTGATTTAACAGTAGTACGAATTAGTTTAGATGAATAATTCCAAAGCACAATTTGACAAAAGTGCAAAATGGCAGGGTACTAAATTCTAAACATTACCTGTTTTAAAGCAGAGAGTTTAGGAGCATGCTGAATATCATGAAGAGATGAATTCTGGACAGCAAGCTGCTCTATAATATGTTGAAATTCTGGATGTTGTGAAGTCAGCACCAGTGCTGGATGATTGCATAGTTTCCTCAAGTACTGCAAAGCCTAGAAATGAAGTGTCAATTCAAATATATGTCAACTATTTTCACCTTTATTATGACTGATTATAAATCAAAATGTTCTAGCAGAATATTTATCTAATCTTTCAACTTTGTCATTTTCTCAAATTTTATTCTCAACCAAT
The DNA here is from genome assembly GCF_004010195.1 of Chiloscyllium plagiosum. Taxonomy (NCBI): domain Eukaryota; kingdom Metazoa; phylum Chordata; class Chondrichthyes; order Orectolobiformes; family Hemiscylliidae; genus Chiloscyllium; species Chiloscyllium plagiosum. The sequence continues at coordinate 17,089,842 of NC_057731.1, forward strand.
ATTTTTTGTGCTCATGACTACGTCACATCACATTACAGTTAATTTTAAGCTCGAAAGAATGTAATTGATCCATTTTCTTACCTTTATACTTTCCTTTCAAACCTTATGAAGCTGGGTGGCAACACACATTTAGATTCCATTTGCTTTCCCCAAAGTATTGTATTCAGCCTTAGCTAAAGTGTTTCCTGTTTCAATGACCCACCCCCACCATAAGTATCTTGCCATCACTTCACCAATGAGCTGGGACACCGGCCATCTAATCTTTGAAATATTTCATCTTACAATACATATCAACTCTGGAAGCATGAAGGATACAGGGCAGAAAATTTCACAGCATGGTGGGAATACAAAGTAATGGGATGGAGGAAAGAGGACAGGAGGTAAAAGGGTAGAAGGACAGAAGATGCAAAGATAGTGGATAGGAGAATTCAAGAAAGACAAGCAGACTGTAACAGAGAGATAGAGTACACAAAGTTGAAGGAAAACATATTTTCCAATCTTAATTTTAGTTTTGCAAATCATAAATAGCTTAATTTCAAAATGTAAACATTTTAATATTTAGATTCAGGAAGAAAGTTTGAAAGGGAGATGCAGAGAAAAAAAAACAAGCATGTGAGCAATCACAAGTGAGACAAATGAGATAGGCACATGCAGTAATGCAAAGATATCCTCTGTATCTGGGCTGTTTGCCACGTACATCTACCTTGATGAGGTAATAATAAAGGCAAGTGGAAACAAAAGAATCTGCAAAGGTGAGGTCCCTTCAGTTAAGGTGAGTGGGTGGATATGTGTGAGCCAGTGAGACAAGGCTCTTGTCACTCAAGATCAAGGAGCAGAGCCTGAATGTCAGCCAGGCCAGAGATTATCGGGTAGATGGATATGGGTGGGGAGCTCAAATACATTCACATGAAATAGAAACAGCTACTCTTATGTGCACCTCCTATTTTAGTATTATCTTTAAAAAGTCAGAAGTGGGGATGTTTATAGATAATTGCACAATGCTCTACACCATTTCAGATACTGAAGTAGTCCATGTCCAGATGCAGCAAGGCCTGGACAATACGCACCTATGGACTGACAAGTGCCAGGCACTGACCATCTCTAGCGAGAGAGAATCTAATCATTGCCCCTTGACATTCCATGGAATTACCATCACTGGCACAGACCAGTGAATCCATCATGGACAACATCCTGGGAAGTACCGATGACAAGAAACTGAACTAGACACATAAATACAGGACTACAACAGCAGGTCAGAAGCTAAGAATCCTGTAGTAAATACCTCTCTCTTGACTCCCCAAAATCTATCCAGCTTCTACAAAGCAAAAGTCAGGAGTGTGATGGTGTTATATGTGCACCAACCCTATATGGGTAGCAGTAATTCAAGAAAGTGGCTCATCACCACCTTCTTAAGGTCAAATAGGATGGGCAAGAAATGCTGGACAGTCATCAAACACTAAATCCCATGAATGAATTAAGAAGAAATTCAAGGACCCAACAGTAATATTTGAACATCTGCAGTGGTGTACTGATAGGATACCTCATTGAACTTTCCATATGAAAATAGTTATTGTGCAGCCCAAGTGTTGGGAGTGCAGCAGGATCGAAGTGTCATCTGGATAGTGTGTATTGGGCTGATTACAATTACTTGCTATTGATACTAGAGCTGCAAAATTTTCAAGAAGAATTAGGAGACTCCTGGGTATGGCTTTAATATTTATACACAAAACCAAGCCTGCCACATTTCTTGTATTTTAAACAACACCAAACTCAAATTTAACTTCAGTGAAGAGTTCAAATTCCCTCCAAAGTTGGCTTTACAGTGACAGATAAACCTATTGATGGTTATGTTGTAAATCACAACATACTGTACTGCACAGGAACTCAAAATAAAAGTTTACCATATGATCTAAAAGCATTTATTATTATACCATCAAGGGAACTAGCTGAACAAACTCTCAATGACATGCAGAATTTCAAGAAAAAAATATTGTTAATAACAAACCAAGACAGCTTCTAGTTATTGATGGCGTTCCTACAAAAGATCTGCTGGCTGTCCGAGGGCAAAGAATGGAGATTGTGTATAGCGAGGGGCCGATTACAATATATGAGATCCCATTTTGAAAAGAGAGTATTGAAGATTATTTATCATAAATTAACTAGACAATTTATACTACATACTTATAGATTCTATGTCAGGGGATTTAATTGTATGGATATTACATTTACAATTTTTGGTATTTTTGTAATCTTTCAAGAAGAAAATCCTAAAAGAAAATTAAACCCAAATGCAAAAGTTATTTTACTGATTGTTCTCATAACTCTATTATTAGATGATACAAATAAAAAGTAGCCCCTGAGAATGACCCCCATCTGTGAGAGTGTGACAGGGCAAAGGAAGGCAAAGTGGAAGTGGCTAGGGAAGGGATGAGGAGGATTATGGCAGCACTCACTGGTGTGAGAGACTGGAAACTGGAAATCAGCTAGAAACACATACATACCTTCCCACTTACCAAAAGTTCTCCACACAATGATTCGAGAAAGAAAGGAAGCACTGGCTAAAATGCAACTCACTTATGTTCTTAACCCTCTGATGAATTCTGAGGTCAGTTTGTGTGTGCCTGCTCTCTTTAGCTCTTTGTCTTGATTGTTTTTTTAAATGGCCATCTCAAAATTTGGCCCCTGAAAATGTGTAAAATTTAGACACTCCGGCTTTGGACTATTGTTGGTTTTATAGACCAAAATAATCCATTCCACATCCACTTTGTGGATGAATATTGACCAAATGTTTGGCAAAATAGTTTACCTTAAGAGACAGATTTAAGCAAAAGTTAAAAATTTCAAATTCAAGGCTTCAGGGGAATATCAGCCACTACAGGTTGATCGTAGATCACAGAGGTGATATCAGAAGGAATGCATGGGATAGGATGCAGCTGAAATTTTCACAAGCTGGTGTTGTAGATCATGAGGGATAAGAGGCCAGGCAATAAAGCCTTGGACCAGCTGAAATAAAAAGATATGGAAGAAGCTGCTGGCAGATAGAAATGGAGACACCAATATTAGGAAGGCAGAAGTAGGCAATGTTTGTCACAAGGAGAGAAAAGCTCAAAAACTTAGCTTGAGTTTAAATAGGATGCTGAGATAATGAACTGTCTGATTCAGAACAAGACAGACAGTGTCAGCAAGTGGGATGAAATACGTTCCCAACACCCTAGGGACAAAAGAAAAGCTAACTCTAACAGAAAAAAAAATTCAAAAGAGTTATGTATAACTTATCACTGATTTGGCCTTACTTGTTTGATTCACTTCAAATTGATGAGACTTCTGCTTTCAGTCTCAGCCTATGATTGTATTCTTGTGAAGGAACAAAACTAAATCCAATGATTTATCTTAGGTTTCATGTTTCACCTTTGCCTAACTGCTTTACTCCTTGATAACTATTCGACGTTTGCTTACTTCAATATGTTCCATTTCATACCTTTATCAGGTATGCTGTGAGCAAAAACACACAGACCTGTTGTTCTTTAAAAAAAAAAGTGAAATTCAAATGTTTTTGTACGTGAATTTAAAAAAAAAACCATGGATAGATGAAGTTTGATATTTTATTTCACAAATTGATGGACTCTTCACAATCAAGAACAGAATCACCTGTATGTCATTAATGTGTTTTTGGAGGCTAAGCTTTTCATTTGTGTGGACAAACCTTCATGAGTATCCAGTATCTCCACTGATAATATAAGAAGCTAGATTTGATTCAAACTAAACTTAACACACTAAACTCTTCAAGATCCAAAAGTAATCTAACCTCAAAAACAGCTCTGTTTTAATGTCAACAACCTAAGAGAACGTCAAGAAAAAATACTTACTTGAAATACATGTCCAGTAGCCTTCAATTTCGGTTTCTCATTTTCTTCTGAGAGTGTACCTGCAGAAATTGTTTCTTCAACATCACACTTAGCACGAGATTTGGCAAAATCCTCGTACAGTTGCACCTATAAACAAAATATTACTGTGAACATGAACTGTCAAGGAATAAGAAAATATAATTGGTCCTTCAAATATACTTATCCCACAGAGTACTCTCCAATTTGGTAGGATCATTATTTATGAATTTATGGTCTTCAGTTTTATCATAACGGTTCCCAAACAATGTTCATCAATTTCTTGATGTTTCTATTCAATATCTGATGGCATTCAGATCATATCTGAACGGTTGATTAAAAAACAAGTTTTTTTCACAATATAAGTCATATTACAACATACCTGTAAAGTACTGAGATTGCAGTAATAATCTTGAATAATCTTAGGTGGAAGATCTTGAAGAACATCTTCCTTCATCCTGCGTAGCAGGAATGGAAGTACTTGCCGATGTAGTGCTTCCATTGCAAGTACACCTATAATGTATATTGCATAATGTTTAGTTTTAATTGCTAATTTTTAGCTCATGCATGAATATAAAGTTGATAACCTAAATCTCAATATAACAAATTACTTTTCAATCTAAAGTATTAATGAACAATTTCATGGTAATAATTCCTTAATAAGATGAATCATTTTAACATTAAAAAATACAAAATACTTCACAGGTTCAACTCAATTCTTTCCATGCCCTATTTACAAGAGACATATAATGATCATTAGCCAATGATGTCTAAAGCCTGATCTCAAATGACTCTATTCTGGAAACAAATAAATCCTGTAGTGGGATAAGATGATGCCAATGCAGCCTTCTACGTTGAAAATAGCAGGCTTATTAACAAGAGTGAATTGGTACAAAGGAATGCACTCAAAAGCACCATTTAAAAGCAAAAGTCAACTTACAAACCAAGTTTAAACTTCAATTGCTTTATGAACTTTCTGCAAATTATAGTAACAACATTTTTGTTTAGCATGAAAGCATGATTACTTTAGTGTAATCTAACATATGAAATATCATGGCACAAGAGATGTGTTTGTACATTTTCTGCTGCATAGATGACCCGAGATACACTTTGTTAGTTAATTCTTTAAGAAAACTATTATTGTCTACTTATCTTGGTCATCAAGAGTTTAACAACGTTTTTAAGCAAAAACTGAAAGAACTGAGGCAGCACTATAATTATAACACAATGTTAGTGCACCCAGTGACAGAGCACAAGCTCCAACATAGTGAGGACAAACAGTTAATTCCACCTTTGATCGACATTATTATGGTACATATAAATCTTCAACAGCTAGGAAGGATGTTTCATCCCCTAAAATAGATGTAACAGCAATGATGCAGGCTTCAAAAATTACACATGAGCAAAACTCCTTCCTCCAGGAACCATTCTTGCAAATGAATAAAAAGAGGAGGAATTGCAGTGACAGGGATGGACTGGTAAAATGGGTGTTATTCTCTATAGAGTGATGGTCTGAAAGAGGAAATCTGATGTAGGGTGTTAAACTCATGGAGGGCTTAGGAAGAATAAATAAAGACAAACTGCTATCAATAGGTGAAGCCGAGATAAACTGTGGGCACAGAAATCAAGTGATTTATTAGTAAAAGAACAAAAGGCAACACAAGGACAACCTCTCTTGCACAGGAAATGGTTAGGATTTGGAATGCAATGCCTAATGGGGTGAATATATAACTAACAGTGGCTTTCAAATGGAAAGTGGGATATAGCTGAAGGAGGAAATATTGTAGTGTTAGGGTGAAGGTGCTGTGGAATGGGCCTGACTTGATTGGTTTGTGTAAGAACCAGTGTAGACTTGATGGGCTGAATGACCCCCTTCTGTACTATCCAATGATAGATCTTTGAAACTTTCCAAATGTAGAATTCATTTCCAGAACACAAAATTGCAGAATTACTACAATGTGGAAGTACTTATCTTTACAACTTTATTTGCAGTTTATTTTCTGTCCCACTCATGTTTTGAATACCTATTTACAATAACTTGTAAATGATTGGGTTTGTGTGTGGGAAATCACGTCTCACAAACTTGATTGAGTTTTTTGAAGAAGTAACAAAGAAGATTGATGAGGGCAGAGCAGTAGATGTGATCTATATGGACTTCAG
>NC_057731.1:17096445-17131894 GCF_004010195.1 Chiloscyllium plagiosum
CATAGGTTTAGGGTGAGAAGGGAACGATATAAAAGAGACCTAAGGGGCAACTTTTTCACGCAGAGGGTGGTACGTGTATGGAATGAGCTGCCAGAGGATGTAGTGGAGACTGATACAATTGCAACATTTAAGAGGCATTTGGATGAGTATATGAATTGGAAGGGTTTGGAGGGATATGGGCCAAGTGCTGGCAGTGGGACTAGATTGGGTTGGGATATCTGGTCGGCATGGACGGGTTGGACCGAAGGGTCTGTTTCCATGCTGTACATCTCTATGACTCTATGATTGGCATATTTATAAAAACTGAAATGCTGCTAAGATGCTCGAAGTTCACTTGCGATCTCTACTGGCCTTTATTAGAACATTTACCATTATGTATCAAGAAAAGGTTGGAGGCATTGGATACTTCAAAGGCTATGCCCTGACAATATTCTGGCAATAGTACTAAAGATATGTGATTCAGAACTTATCGCACTCTTAGCCAAGCTGTTCCAGCACAGCTACAACACTGGCATCTACCCATCAATGCAGAAAGTTGTCCAGCTATGCCCTGTACACAAAAAGCAGAACTAATTCAATCAGACTGAATACCTCCCCATCAGTCTATTCTTGATCATCAGTAAGCTGTCATCAGTGTCATCAACAAGCACCTGCTCACCAATAATCTGCTTCCAGATGCCCAGTTTGGAGTCTGCCAGGGCCATTCAGCTCCTGACTTTATTACAGCACTGGGTGAAACATGGACAAAAGAGCTGAATTCCAGAGGTGGAGTGACAGCAACACGCCTTGATATTAAGGCCACATTTGACTGGGTATGACATCAAGCAGCCTAGCAAATCTGAGGGCAATGGAAATCAGGGAGCAAACTCTACGATGGTTAGAGATATATCTGACACATAAGAAGATGGTTATGGTTGCTGGAGGTCAGTCAGTCAGTCATCTCAGCTCCAGGACATCTCTGTTGAGTTTCTCAGGATAGTGTCCCAGGCTCAACCATCGCCAGCTGTTTCATCAATGGCTTTCACTCTATCACAAGGTCAGAAGTAGTAATATTCGCTGATGATTGCACAATGTTCAGTACCATTTGCAACTCCTGAGGTACTGAACCAGTATCCAAATGCAGCAAGGTATGAACAATATCCAGACCTAGGCTGAAAAGCAGCAAGTAACATTTGTACCACACAGGTCCCAGGCAGTGACCATTAGCAATAAAAAGACAAATTAATCACTGTCCATTGACAGTCAATGGCCTTACTATCAAAAACCTCAGCGTCAACAGTGACCACAAACTCAAATGGATTCACCATACAACTATAGTGGCTACAACGCCAAGTCAGAGACTCGGGGGAAAAAACACAAAGAATTGTGGAAGAAATTGCTGGAAAGGCTCAGCAGGTCTGGCAGCATCTGTAGAGAGAAATCAGAATTAATGTATCCGGTTTGGGCACAAGGCAAGAGTGTGATGAAATACTCCCCACTTGTCTGGATGAGTGCAGCTCCAACAACACTCAAACTCCAAATTAAAGTAGCTCACCTGACTGGCACCACATCCACAAACACTCAGTAGCTGCAATGTGCGCTATCTGCAAGATACACTGCAGGAGTTCAAAAAGATCCTTAGCACCTTCCAAAACCAAGACCAAATTCATCTAGAATGACAAGGGCAGCAGATACCTGTAAGGTCCCTCCAAGTGCTTATTATACAATTTTACAGTTAATTTTCCTCCATTAATGTTTCAATGTCTCAGTCTGTCATCTTGAAACTGGAAACACATTTTTCACATGGAGACAGAAATTATGCAAAACCTGAACCAAGAATTGAAAACATGGAAGGTAACTTCTCATATAAAGTGTACTCACATATTTTACCCATTATCTGAGCGACTGGAAGATAATGCAGCAAATTACCTGAACATATTCTGCACTGCAATACCTCATTTTGATAAACTAGTAACAAAAAATAATCATAGAACAATATAGCACAGAAAGGGAGCATTGGACCAATGTGTCTGGTCTTTGATAGAGCTATTCAATCAATTCTCCTCCCTATCTTTACTTTGTTGGTTCTAAATAATTTCCTTCAAATATGTTTCCAATTCTCTTACCTACTTTTATTGAATCTGCTTTCAGGTACAGCATTCCAGATCTGTGAGAATTAGATGCAAATTATGTATTGCTATGCATCACATTTACATTAAATTACCTGCTTACCTGCTTCCTGCTCCCGTGAAGAACTTCTCGCATCTCTACTAGCTAATATCGGTTTTCCATAACGAGCTGCAAATTGCCGCTCGGTACCCAAAAATCCTGGCATTAGGAAATCAAATAGTGACCACAATTCCAGCACATTGTTCTGCATTAAGACAAATCGATTTTAAAATTGTATATTGTACGTCTATAAAGGGTTTTCAACAATTCAAAGTGATTTTAAGCATATACTTCTGAACAATTTAAAGAGATTAAATAACATTCTAAATGGTACAGGAAGAAATGCTGTTCAGTGATTACAATACGAGATTGCACACCAAACCAGTTTTATCTATCTGAAAAAGACTCTGACACATTTCATATGACTTAATCTTACAAGTTGTTTCTTCAAAACTGTGTGATGATATCCAATACTAACAGGCTTCATCTGAGTGATAATCAGCTATTCTTAAGAACATTACTATTTTGGATTGGAGCAACATCGTGTGCAGATATCCAGCATCAACATGTTACATTCTAGTGATAAGCAACTTTTCTTAAGAAAGTTGGTACATTGGTTTGTCACCATAAAACGAAAGCTAGAATATGTCTGCCTAGTTTTTATTAATCAAAATGGAATGATCTCGATGTAGTGAGAAGCACGTTTAGCTCAAGACGAGTGATATCTACATCTAATTTACATACCTGAACAGCTAATCATAATGACCGAAGCATTACCCAAACAGTTGACATCTCCAACAGCAGTTCAGTCACGTTTGTGTACAAATAAGAAATTTACAAATTGATATAGAACCGTTAGGTGAAAGGGCTAAAACTTGGCAGATAGAGTTTGGTGCAGATAAGTATGAAGTTATCCACTTTGGTCAGAAAAATAGAAAGGCAACATTTAACAAAATAGTGAGTAACTTCAGATTGTTTTAGTGCAGAGGGACAGGGGTGTCCTCGTGCATGAATTGCAAATGTTATAAGATATGTAAAAGGTAACAGAGAGGTAAGAATGGACATTGGACCTAAAGGCTAAAGTAGTAATGGGGAACAAAATAAAATGGCAGAGTAACTGAATAGGTACTTTCCATTATCTAACTGTTTATATCTTACTTGATCTACAATATTTTATTGGGCATTTTCTGATTTTGCAGGCTGTGCTGGAATCTGTGCACTGCAAGTTTATTATGTTGTAGTCTCCAATTCTTTACCCATGGAATTAAGTTTGAATATTTTGTTCTGTACAGATTGAATAATCTTGGGTATAGTACACAGTCATGTCATACACTTCATACAAAACATTCTGACAGGCCCTCTGCTAGCCTGATGACGACGACTATCTGGTCTCAATCTGTCTCTGCATAAATCTCACATCTTTACAGTCAATGGCACATTTCACTAAGTGCATCTGACAACAAATTTCCTCTCAAGGACCTGAGCATTTTGTACCATTGTTACATAGAAAACAATTTAACTACACCTATAAGTACCTGTATTGGGGTTCCAGATAGAATCAACCTGTAGCTTGCAGTTAGTTGTTTAACTGCCTTTGATAATTTTGTCTTGCCATTTTTGATGACATGACCTTCATCAAGAATACAATAGTTCCACTTAATATTCCTGAAAACAAAGGAAAATCATGCTAAGCATTCATTTCTTTTGGAATATAAGCTACTGAAAATGAATCCAAATTTAAATACCAGAATAAATCAGAACACAACTTCGTAAAAAAAAACCAGAATATTTACTGTTGAGCATACACCTACTTGAAAAAGTCAATGTCATTTCGAACAACATCATATGATGCCACAACAAGATTGTGTTTTTTCACAAGGTGCTGCAATCTGAAACCCAAGATACAATGCAAAATCACATTAATACAAACATTGTAAAATGTACTAAGTCACAACCCAACGTCAGAAAATATGAAATTTTCCTTCATTTATATTTAGTAATCCGTAAAAGATAAAGTCTGTTGTTTGTTGATTCCTGTGATGATACGGCCCATTTACCAAGGTTATATTGCCCTTGTTTTTTTTTAAAAGAGGGGTTGCAAAGGCATTGGTTCCAAAATGGCTGGCAGACACTGTCTAAGTCAACAATCAGAGGAGGCCTTTAGGATTTTTAAAAAACAGTTGTACAATGAAAGGGGGAGTGGCCAGTTCACCCAGTTCTTTTTTTTTCTAGTTTGGTTTAGTTTTACCAGGCAGTCAAAGAAACTGCTGGGGACCCTAGGGAAGCAGATAAAAAAAAGATTCCATGTTTCAACAGAGGTCTTACCTGAACTTTCTCTTTGAAAATGCTCCTGCCTGTAAGAACCTTTTGCCAAGGATTGTGTTCATAGGATGTTGCAGGGTTTGGAACAGCTTTGTTAAGTTATGATATTATGTTGGTTGCATTATCAAATAAGTTGTTATTCTAAATTCTGCTGTCTTTTGTTCATGTTTCATCTGTAATGTTTACATAAATTCTATTTTGTTTAGAGCTGAGTGGTTTGACCAGCTGCATCACTCCTGTAATATTCACGTTACATCTGCCTTAAAAAAAGAGTTAGAGTCTGGGCTACCTTCGTAAAATGTTTTGAGGGTGGGTCTAGCCCAGTCCATGACAGATCATAACTTCTTAAAATTTTTTTTAAGGCAGACGTAAAGTAGATATTCAGGAGTGAAGTTGCTGGTCAAATCATTCAGCTTTAAACAAAAAATAATTTATTTGAACATTATGGATGAAATACAAACAAAAGACAACAGAATTTAGAATAACTTAACATTTTTGATAACCCAACCAACACGATATCACAACTTAATGAAGCTGTTCCAATCCCTGCAACATTCCATAAAAGCATCCTGCTGACAACGGTAAATTCAAATACAGGTTCTTACATACAGGAGTGTTTTCGGAGAGAAAGGTCAGGCAAGATCTCTGATGAATCATGGAACCTTTTTTTCACTGTAGCTGCTTCTCTAGGTCTCCAGCAGCCTTCTGACTGCCTGCTAAAACTAAACCAATCTAGAACAAACCTGAACTGGGAAAACTGGTCAATCCCCTTTCATTGCACAACGGTTTTTTTAAAAAAAAACCTGAAGGCCTCCTCTAATTGTTGACTTAAGGCAGTTTTTGTCAGCCATTTCTGTACCACTGCCTTTACAATCCCTCTTTAAAAACAAATCAAAGACAACACAACTTGTTAAAGAGGCAGTATCGTCATAATTCCATAAGCTTGCCTCAGCAATTGAATCTACGAAGGTGAAATGAATGGAATTCATCAATTATATTGTTGGAAGTTCAACTTAAAAAAAATACTAATTAGAAGGCGAAGAAATAGAGAGTAATGGAACCACCAATTGGTGATAAAGGAGGAAGATGAAATGCATCAGAACTTTGCCACTGCTTTACACGAACATGTTTTCGACTCAGCATGAAGCCTAACATAGCAGCAAATTTTGCTTTGTTTAGATCTAATTAGAAAATATAAGTACGTGAAATGGGAGCAAATCTGAGTTTAGATTTATGCAGATAACAAATGTGTAACTTTAAAAACATTATATGACTTAATTATCATTATAGTTCAGTTTTGGCGGCTGAAAAAACCTTACCTAGCCCTCTCAGTGGGAGGTCCTGTATAGTGCAATGGATGCAATATTTCGTTAGAACAGAATTTCTCTACTTCATCAATCCAGTGGCCTGTTAGTGTTGGAGGACATACTACTAAAGAAGGTAAAGGTGAACAGTCTTCTGCCTGAGTTTTTGTGTATTCCTGAACCCTGTAGAAATACAAAAGTTAGTCATTATACAATTAGTTTTCGCCCTAAGTAACAGCAAAAGTTTAACAAAGCTGCAGTAAAGTATTTTCATAATATTACCTGAGGTAATGATCTCCTGCAAGAATGCATATTGATTGCAAAGTTTTTCCCAGCCCCATATCATCACAAAGTATGCCATGGAGCTTGTATTTATTCAGAAATGCCAACCAATTTACACCATCCTTTAGGAACAAAACAATAATTTAAAGTACAAACAAGATTCTGGTTCATAACTTTCCTTACTAAAATGATTACTATTAATCTTTTTAGTAGTTCATGGCCTAAATTTTGAAATTCACATTTCTTTACCTTTAGAAATAAACATATGAACTGTTTAAAATGTTATTGAGAACTTTATTTTCGAAAATGATATTAGGCAACACAGAAATTACTTACCTGCTGATATTTTCTAAGTTCAGCCTTGATAGAAACAGGAATTTTATAATTTTCTAATTTCGTCCCATCTAATAACTGTTCCAAAAAGTGGCGCTCTCGTGCTTTCTGTTTAATCAGTTCTTCTGACATATGAGGAGGATCTGGAATGCCAGACTACAAAATCGAAAGTGTTTTAGAATTGGTGTCATGTTTACGATATTGCAAAGATCACATTTATTCCAAATCTCATAGGGAAAGGTCATTAAATATGCAGAATCAGAACTTAAGAGATAATATCTATCTTCAGAGAACCAAAAAGGCTGAGCTTCTTCTCTTGAAAAGTGAAAGCAGTTGTGGTACCTGTGGTTTTCAAAATTACAAATGATTTTTAAAGTGTAGCACCACACACAGTGAGGAACAATACAGAAGCTGCAATATAGCCTCTATGCTACCAAGAAATTATATAGGACCCAGAGATAAAAACTTCTTTAACCAGAGAATGGTAAGAAAGTGGAACTTAATTAGCACAGGGAGTAGTTGTAGCAAATAATAAAGATGCATAGGAGATGTTAGTTAAGAATATCAGGGAGAAAGAAATGGAGAATTATACTTGTAGACTTACATGAAGAAGAATGGGAAGAGATTCAAAGCCAGCATAAATTGGTTGTAGATTGGGTGGATTGAATGGCTTTTTGTCCCCCCTGCTAAACATTTGAATGTCATTCTATGGTGCTGTCTTATAGAACAAACTTTATATGATTAGCATAATGCATATTATGATGTAGGTTACAAGTCTGATTGAGCCCTCACAATACCCACAATGGCATCTGCACCAACTTCTCCAGCCAGTGTGATAACAAGTTGGTGGGGAGGTAGTTTTCTATCAAAAGGTGAGAAGGAATGAAAATTCAGAATGAGTTACCTTGAATATTTTATACACACCTTTTAAGAAATCATGACCCCAAAGTAAAAATACTTGCCTGTAACTTTGAAAAAGAAATCCAGGAGGATGACTATTGTCAAAAATGGAATATTCATTCTGGTACATTAAGAATCATTTTCAAGACTGGAGTTATAGTTAAGTAATTTTTGCGAGTTCAATGCAAATAGAAGACTACTTTGCTTGGATTATATGATGATATTTGGGAAATTATAAATTGAACTGAGCCAAGTGAGTAAAGCTTCAAAACAAAAAAAGGAAATCATATCTTACTAATGTATTAGAGTTTTTGAGAAGTCTCAGCCAGAGTGGAGAGGGGAACCAGTAGATGTGTTATATTTGGAATTCCAGAAAGCATTCGACAAGGTACCTCAGAAAAGGTTAAACAACTGTTTTGGAGGCAGTATATTGGTGTGGATACAGAATTGGCCCATGTACAGGAAAAAATTAAAAGGTTAAGTAAGTGGGTCAAAAGTTGACAAATTGAGTACAATGTGGAAAAATGAAGTTGCTCAATCTGGAGGGGAGAATGCAAGAACAGAGTATTATTTAAATGGTGAAAAACTGCAGAAAGACATAGCATAAAGGCACTTGGGGGGAGGGGGGTGTGTGCTTGTGGACTGAAACAGAAAGCTAGCACACAAGTGCAGCAGGTAATCAGAAAAGCTAATGGGATATTGGTTCTTATTTCAGGGGTTGGAGCATAACAGTAGGGAAGTCTTGCTGCAACTGTACAAGGTGCTGGTGAAACCACATCTGGAGTACTGTGAACATCTTTTTTCCCCTTATCGAAGGGAAGATGTTAATTCATTGTTTCGAAGGACGAGAGGTGATCTCATTTAAATATTTAAGGTTCTTAAGGGGCTTGACACAACAAATGCTGAGAAGATATTTCCCATCATGAAGAGCATAGGACCAGAGGCATAGCCCTAGAATAAAGGGTTCCCAATTTAAGACTAAGATGAGGAGGAATTTCTTTTAAAAAGTTGAGTGTCTTTGGAATTCCTTGCTACAGAAAGATATGGGGTCAGAGTCCTTGTGTATATTTAAGGCAGAGAGATAGATTCTTCAGAATGGGAAATCAAGGGTTATGAGGAAAGGGTAGGGAAGTGGACGGGAGGAACGTTGAATCAGTCACAATCCTATGGAATGGTGAAGACATTTGACTTGAGGGGCCAAATGGCTTACTGCTTTTCCTCTTTCTTATGATCTTATGACTGAAATTGGAGAACTTGATAACAGAAAGGCCAAAGGCCTTCCACTAATTCTACCAGTCGGGGAACTTAAAGACAGGAACTCAGGACAAAATTAATTGGAAAGTATGAGCTAATGAAGACATTTATACCAACTTTCATTTAAGTTAAATTGGATTACAAGAATCTGATTGAATTACTAATAATTGGGAGTGTTGATGAGGATAGTGCAATTGAAGTGATGCACATCACCAAATAACATTTTAAAAGCCAGAAGTTCACATAATATACTGATTAGAAAAATTAAAGCCTATAGAATGAAAGACTGTGACGGTTTGCACACAGAATTAGCTAAGGGAGAGAAGCAGTGCATAAAGAAGTAAATGCTTGCTTTTCAGTTTTTCCAGACAGGAGGAATATGCACAAATTGTATTCTCCAGTGATTGATATTTCAACCACTTAATGTTTTGATATATACTTACGATCAGACTTGGGTATACAGGACAATTTCAAAGTTTGCAAATGACACAAAACTCAAGAATTAACACTTCAGATATAAACCAGTTGTGACATGTGCAAGCACATCGAACATGAAACCTAATGCAGAGAATGGAAAGTGATGCATTTGATTGGAAGAAGGAGGAGAAGCAATATAATCTAAGTGGTACAATTTTGACGAGAATGCAGGAACAGAGATCTGGAGCAATATGTACATATATCTTTAAAGGTAGCAGGACATGTTGAGTGACTATTAATTATTAGTGTTGGATTAAGTAATAGGGGAACAAAGTACTAAAACAGACAAGTTATGTTAAACCTTCAACACCGGTTAGACCTTAGGTGGAGTGATTTTTCAATTCTGAATACTACACTTTCGGAAATATGTCAAGACCTTAGACAGGGTGCAGAAGAGATTTACTAGAATATAGTCCTCCATCCTCGCTTCCATTTACATACCGAGAGAAGAAGCTTTTCTGCTTAAAGTAAAGATAGAATTTTGTTCAATGTCTTGAGCAGCTTTATTCTTTCAAAGATAAACGGTTTCCAGTCACAGCAGGATGAGTAATCAAAATCAATTTAAGATAATTGACAAAAAACAAAGAGGAGGGAACAGCAAGCTGTTGTGATCTGAAATGTACTGCATGAAAGGGTTGTTTGTGCAGATTCAACAGTAACAAGTAAAATGGAAGTGAATAAATACTTGCAGAGAAGAAGAAATAACACAAGATTGGGCAATAATCAGAAGAGTATGACTAATTGGATTGCCCTAACAAAGAGGTAATATTAGCACAAATTGATCCTTCTGCAGCCTTTCATCCTGTTTTGCAAATCAAAAATTGACAGGAATATACTAAATCGCAGTTAACACTTCTAAAATGACATGGTTTACATCCAAAACATAAAAATCA
Source organism: Chiloscyllium plagiosum (assembly GCF_004010195.1). Classification (NCBI taxonomy): domain Eukaryota; kingdom Metazoa; phylum Chordata; class Chondrichthyes; order Orectolobiformes; family Hemiscylliidae; genus Chiloscyllium; species Chiloscyllium plagiosum. The sequence goes on from NC_057731.1 coordinate 17,106,359, forward strand.
CCTTCATTATACTTAAAGAAAGCAATATTCTTGCTGTATAGTTTAAGAATTTCATTTGCAGTATTGCTTCTATTTGTAAAATGTCACACTGGTATAGCTTAATCTCTTAGCATATCTTAATGCAATATCCCATAACTCCATAAATTCACTTGAATTTAAAATAAATTAATTTGAATTCATTGTAAGGGGATACCTGATATTATTTTGGGTAACATTATTCATAAGACAGACAAGCTATACTAGACCAAGAAATCATCTTTTTTATTTGCTGCATGCAATTTCCATCGACTACTGCCAAAATTAAAACTTTTTAAGCTTACCTCGAGTGGCATTAACCTAATCAATGTTGCAAAGCATTGTGTAGCCATGAACCGCACACTATCTGTTTGATCACTCATCCTTCCCAGCACAGGTACCACCAGTAGCACTATATATGGGATGATATCTACATCAAGTTGCTCCATTATACCTATACATATTTTGTTAAGGAATTTTATTCTTCTTCATTCTCATATAAAACAGATTACTTTTTAATAAGTCAACTATTTTTTTTAAAAGAAAAGATTGTGAGGATAGTCACGATAGCTTTTGACACAAACACACACACACAAATCAATGTTGTTTTGACTGGTGGATCCTTTCAGCATGATGTAAGAAACTTTGTTTTGTGAGCACAAATGAGCATCACTTACAATATGAAAATTATGTTCAAGATTTTACTCTATGCACAGAACTTTAAACCAAGGCTTAATTTCTTGATAAAAATTAGATGCAGAACCTTTTTGTAGGATTGAGGGACAGAGCATTTGGCTAAGGAGCTGGCAAGGGATGGCAATGCCTATTTTTTGAAAGGCCAGCTGAACCACAACCCAGTCAGTAGGGGGCAGGGCCAGTGATGGGACTTTACCTAAGGATGGAAGTACTGCCTAATGAGAGCTGCTAGCCTTCAGAAACTCACAACTCTTGCATTCAGCAAAACTACTCAGGATGCAATGGTTGCTGCCATGACAGCACATGCGTTCCCACTGTTTGGGTTTTTGGATCATGAGGGACCTAGGTTGCAAGTGAGTTGCGTGTGTGTTTCTATGCGCTCCTCCATCCAATGCCCAGTCCCCTTGATCAGGTCCCAACTGCTTTTGATCAAGACGACGCAATCCCTATTTGACAAGCAGCCAGCACAGTTACCTGTTGTGCAATCCTCAAGGTGATAGGACTACTTGCAGGTGATTTATCCCACTGGGGGCAGAATGAGGTTCTTAAGGAGTCCGTATTTGGTAGCAGGGCAGGAAGACTAACAATAGACCTTTCTGGTGAGAGATTAATTATGATCGAGATAGGTTCAGATTTGATACCACCCTACCTGTTTAAATGCGCTCCCCACCTTTAATTCCACCCGCATTGAATGTGCAAAATTCTGTTAGCACTTTAGAATTTCAGTCCTTTTACATCGATTACCTGTGCCTAGGATATAATAATTGATCCAGGAAGCAGTGTTTTTTTTAATCCAACAAATTAATTTTATCTCCTACAAGTATGTTGGTTCAGATGTTAAGCATAGCAACTTACAAATAATCAAATTCAAATTCAATTAAAAAAATGTAGGAAGAGTTTTAGTCTGGCCATTTTGTGCTCACTAAGATCAGTACCTAGAACAGCAAATGTTGGCATGAGCAATGTCATATCAAGTACATCATCTTATATGCAAGGATTCCTTCACTGTCCTAATTGTACACAATTCCAGAACACAACACACTAATATAGGATTTCTCACACTGGGGTTTGTAAGACTTTCAAGTAGGTGCACAAAATAACCTGATATACAAGCTGGCAGGTGAAAAAGGAGTGCATCCGTTGCCTCAGGTAGGAGGTGCTGCATTAGATGCTCCAATGAGAAGCAGGCACACTCATCTCACTGACATCTATAAATAAATACTCACTTGAAAAAAAATTAAAAAGGCACTTTACATGCAGCATTTCACATTATTAGCATTATATAATTCGGTGACTGGGATCAATGATTATTGAACAATTTGAAAAGAAGTCCTTCAACCAAAAATGTTCAAGAACCCCTAGTCCATAACACTTGCCATTTCTGACCATTTTGTACATTTGCTTTTCTACAGTTTCTGTAGGAGCAGAGTACATGGCATTGCAAAAAATGGATCCTTGGAAAAACTTGAAAAAACTGTAACAGTTTTGACACATGCTCAACAGAAACTGGTTTGAGCTCAAGAGTTATAAAAGGTTGCAAATGCAAACCATTCTGCATTTAAATGGGTCCAGGCATGATATGTAGACAATTTATTTCAAAACTTTGACACAAGTAATTTATTAAAGGTTTTAAAGGATATTCACTGGCATAATTGCTTTGGTTAATACTTCAAATCATCAACTTGCCAAGAAGAATCTTGCTACACACTAAAGCTTTGTTTTCTAACTAGGATGAATAGCAAAACACTATTAAATCTAAGTGAACACAATAGGACATAAATTGCAACAAAGTTTTTAAATTAATTACCCACCATTGTCCCCTTATTGGAAATCAGCAGTGTTCTTTTCCTTATTTTTGTACTATCTAAATTTATGGGAAGTGTCTTTGTCAATTACCTTGAAATCTTGTGCAATGCAAAAATAATAAGTACATAAAATTACAGATGATTTTCAGAAGACCACCACCGCTGCATCAAGCCTGGGTTGGTTCCATTTTTCCCCAAAGGGTCCCATTTTTCTATTCTTCCCCAATGTATATCCTCAGGTTACCAATTCTTCTACAACTGGAAATGGTTTCCCTTTTATTCCAGCAATTTTCAGCATCAGTCTGAAAGTTCTTAATGATGACTGTTTGAAAGATAATAACTCCAGCTTCCCCTGACTACCCACTTTAATTAATTTCCTCCTTCTTGAGAATTGTATTCTTAATTTTGTATTGTTTTTCCTCACTTTCCAAGAAAGAAACAACCCTTCAAATTTCTTGCATGAAATTTTATCTGTCATGTTTCTATTCATTTCGTCAGTCTATCACTGGCCCACTGCCAGCAACTTTATGTACTTTACTTCAATCTGAAAAGTAATTATTCACAATCATTTGTTTCTGTCAAATTTATATTATTGTTGATACTGTTCCATTAGATGATGTGTTGGTATAGTTGTAATGTCATTGGACCAGTAATCCAGAACTCAGAGTTAATGTTCTGGAGATCACATCAAAATCAGACAGAATCCATGAAAGAGAGCAAGCTAACATTGATGAAGAGTCACCTAGACTCCATGTTCTGGAGACATGGGTTAAAAAGTGACCATTGCAGATGGTGAAATTTGATTTCAATAAAAGATCCCTGGAGTGAAAGCTAACCTAATGGCAACCATGTAGCCACTTATCAATTGCCATAAAAAGCTCAGCTAATTAAAGAAAGCCCTTTAGGAAAGGAAATCAGGTTCCTCACTTGATGTAGCCTACATGTGACTCCAGACCACAGCAATGTGGTGCCTCCAAAATGGCAAGGCACTCAGTTTTATCAAATTGCTACAAGTCTAAAGATGTAACTGAACGGGCCACTTGACACTGTCCAAAGTACCAAAACTGACAATAGCAGATACAATGTGGCTAACATTATGCAAGTCTCCTTAACATCATTTGGGAGGGTTGTCCCACAGGTGATTCAATCGCAGCCTGACATGCACACAGATTCATGCGTTAAACTCAGATAATGTCCAAGACACCTCCTTCAACATTCTTGGGTCCCACTAGGACAGAGCTGAAAATGTGTTGCTGGAAAAGCACAGCAGGTCAGGCAGCATCCAAAGAACAGGAGAATTGACATTTCGGGCATAAGCCCTTCCTCAGGAAGGACTAGGCAGTTCCCACTAGGACAGACTCAAACATTTATAGCTGTGCTGTTACATTTGGGAAGGAATTGCCATGGGAACCCTCAAAATTGTCTCTGGACCCCACAATATCTTATGTCATCAGATAAGATATAGGCAACGAATCCTCCTTCTGATTGCCACTCCTCAGCTGATGAATCAGTACTTCACCTTGTTGACCACTATTAAGTTTGTAATTCTCTGGGAACCCGGAATTATACACAAGGGAGGCACAAGTAAAACTCTGATCAGGAACACTCTTTTCGATGTGCACATCTCCACAACTAATCCTTGACAGAGCCCCTAGCTCTGTGCCTTGCAAGTCACCTGGCCAACTCTTTTAAAGGGGACAGCACCGCAACTACATCCGTAAAAACTTAAGAACTAGGAGCAGGAGTAGGCCATCTGGCCCTTCGAACCTGCTCTGCCATTCAATAAGATCATGGCTGATCTTTTCATGACCTCAGCTCCACTTACTTGTCTTCTCACCGTATCTCTTAATTCCTTTATTGTTCAAAAAAAAATCTACCTTAGCTTGAAAAATCACTGGGCAGGAAATTCCATACATGAACAACCCTCAATCCAGTTCTAAGTCTGCTCCCTCTAATCTTGAGGCTATGCCCTCTTGTCCTAACTTCACCTGCCAGCAGAAACATCCTCTCTACTTCTATCTTATCTATTCCCTTCTTAATTTTATGTGTTTCTATTAGATCCCCCCTCATTCTTCTGAATTCCAACAAATATAATCCCAGTCTACTCAATCTCTCCTCATAAGCTAACCCCCTCAACTCCGGAATCAACCTAATGAACCTCCTCTATACCCCCCTCTAGTGCCAGTATATTCTTTCTCAAGTGAGGAGACCAAAACTGCACACAGTACTGGAGGTGTGGCCTCACCAGCACTTTGTACAGCTGCGACATAACCTCTCTGCTTTTAAACTCAAACCCTTTAGCAATGATGGGCAAAATACCATTTGCCTTCTTAATTACTTGTTGTACCTGCAGACCAATCTTCTGCGATCGATGCACAAGGACACACAGGACCCTCTGCATTGCAGTATGCTGCAACATTTTACCATTTAAGTAATAATCCTTTTTTACTGTTACATCCCTCCCCCTTTATTTTAAAGAAATCCCATTAACCATATGTACAACCACTAAAACGATTATACAGGATTCATGGCCTACATTTGTATATAATCAGGAATGTTTACAAAAACATGGAAAATAACCATTCCCCCTATACAAGTTGTTGCACCCGTAAACTATAGTGACGTTATTAGTCTCTCAGGGGTATGGAGATTCCGAGATGAATGTCTCCTCATCTCAGGCACCTTTTCTAGTGTAGTCTCCTGGGCTTCTAAGACTCCTTTTGTTCTGCTGATATGGCCCAGCCTAATTGCTTGTTGTCATCCTGTGACACTGCTGTTGTCTCTTCCCACTGTATGACCAGTTCTAGCTTAGAGACACATGACTCAGTCAAAGAGTCATAAACGACGTACAGTACGGAAACAGACTCTTCAATCCAAGTCATCCAAGCCAACCAGATATCCTAAATAAATCTAGTCCTATTTGCCAGCACTTGGCCCATATCCCTCTAAACCCTTCCTATTCATATACCCATCCACATGTCTTTTAAATGTTGCAGTCGTACCAGCCTCCACCACTCCCTCTGGCAGCTTATTTAAGGGCACCATTCTGTGCATGAAAAAGTTCCCCTCAGGCCCTTTTTAAATCTTTCTCCTAAATGTATGCCCTCTAGTTCTGGACTCCCCCACCCCAGGGAAAAGACCTTGCCTATTTAGTCTATCCACGCCCCTCATGATTTTATAAACCTCTATAAAGGTCACTCCTCAGTCTCCGACACTCCAGGAAAAACAGCCCCAGCCTATTCAGCCTCTCCCTATAGTTCCAACTCTGACAACATCCTTGTAATTCTTTTCTGAACCCTTTCAAGTTTCACTTCCTGTCTTCCTAATGCCGATCCACTATCCACAAGACAAAATACATCATGTGATGGATACTTTCCACTTGCCTGGATGACTGTAGCTCCAAAATTCAGAAACTGAACACCATTCAGAAAAAAGCAGCTTACTTGACTAGCACCTGTCCACTACCTTGAACATTCACTTCCTTCACCATCAACATATAGTGGCATCAGTGTATTCCATCTGGAATTATCACTGCAGAAATTCAGAGGCTCCTCTAATATCACCTTCCAAATCTATGACCTCTATCATGCAGAAGGATAAAGGCAGCAAATGCCTGGGAACACTGCCACAAGCAAGTTCATCTCGACAAGAAACACACCATCCTTACATGGAAGCATATCATCCTTCCTTCACTATGACTGGGTCAACTCCTGGAACTCTCTTTCCAACTACAATAGACTTCCCTACTCCTCAAGGACAGCAGCAGTTTAAGGTAGCTTACCACCACCTCCTCTAGTGTAATTAGGGATGGACAATAAATGTTGCCTTTGCCAGTGACCCCACATCCCATGAATGAATTAAAAAGTACTTAGAACTTTAATTTTGCCAACAAGTCTATTATGTGATACTTTGTCAAACACTTGTTGACAGTCAATATGCAAAGCACCACTATCCCACTCTCATCATTTTCGCATTAATCAAAAACTGCATTGAAACTTAATAGCCTAAGGTGGAATTGAAACTCTTAATTTTTGAATCATTAGTCCAGGCCATCCGCTTACTAATAAAGGTAAGGTACTTCAAACCTGGCTCTGTAAAAACAAGTGATGCCTGAAAACTGGACAAAAGCAAAACACTTTTATACTCTGCCATCAGGTTTGATTGAATGACATCTGAACTATTTAGTGCATCCTGCATAATGTGGTTTGCCTCTAGTCTAGTTCCTGGTTTTGCCCATTCATTGACCTATCATGCCCTGAGTGACCCTTGACCCCTAACCCAGCTTGACCCAAACTACCCAACCTGAAATCTGAAAGTATCAGAAATCTGGCACAGCCAGTGTTGAGAGTACTGAGCTGAACGTGTACTATACTTGTCCTAAACTTGTACTATAGCCACAATGCTACCAGACCTAACACCACTGGTAACTTTTGCTTCTTATACCCATATTTAACACTGTTCTTAGAGTAGTTTAATTATTAGCCTATCATCTTAGTCCAAATGCTTTTTAACAGAATTAAGCATTGCGTCCTACTTTAAACAAATAACTTTCAGCATCTAGTTTTTCTCTCAACATCATTACCGTGGTCTATCTATCTACATCGTTCACTTCATGGTCCTTGTCCAAGACCTTGCCACCATCATCCAGCTGGGGCATTGTATTCAGCTGATTCTATTCCTTTTCTAATAATAGCCAGAATAGTATCTTTAATGGCTTCTCTTTCTACTTCTGCACCATTACTTTCAGCTTATGACTACTTCTCATCTACATGTAACACATGAAAAGCACAGCTATCATATATGTTCTGATTTCACCCAGCTCTACTTCACAACCATCTCTCTTAACTCCTCCACTGTTGCTAATTTATAAAATTTGCTCCAATTAAATACTGGGAAAACTGAACCCAGTCCCTCCACTCGCTCCCTGGCACGTGTCTGTGACTAAACCAAATTAGTGTAAAATTTGATGCCAATTTGAAGCAGCAATTACTTATCTGCATAACCCTTCATAAAAGTTAAACTTTGTACCATCTCAGCTCTTTTCACTCCTGACTGATCCCACACATTCTGACCTCCACATAATTGAAGTTATTCAATACTCTTCTGGTTATGTCTTGACTCACATCAAGTCATGTTCACCTATCATCCATGTGTTTAATGTTTAGATTTAAAAATTCTCATTCTTGTTTTTGAATCACTTTAAAACCTACATCTTCTGATCTCTGCAATCTTCTCCAATCTCACAATGCTCCCAGATCATTTGTACTCAATTAATGCTCAACTCTTGGACATCTTTGCTCGTAATTGCACAAACATTGGTGACCATGCCTTCTGTCACCTTGGCCCTAAAGTTCTGCAGTTTTCTCGCTAACCATTTTCAATTCTTAATTCTATTTCTTCCTTTAAAATATTCCTCAACATCCACCTCTTAGACTAAACTAAGCATCTTGCTTAGTTGGCATCTTGCCTTAAATTTAATTTTATAATGCTGGTGAAACACCTTGGGGTGCTTTATGGTGTTAAAGTCTATATAAATACAAGCTACTATGGTTATGATGATGTTTGTCATAAGAGAGACAATATGCTTTTAATCACACGTTTTTACAGGCTGAATTATTAAGGAAGAACATACATATCACTAAAATATAGCATTCTTATTTAATTGCTAAGGATACAGGCCAACGCTTCAATTGCTCCTTCTTGCTTTGTATTATCATCGATTGCTCCTAGCCAAGGGAGAACCTTCTCCAGAAAAATGTTCATTGTTTCCATTGTAGCTATTTTGCTCATGACACCCACACACCTAGCAGCCATGTGCCTTACTGCAGTATATGGGTGTCGCAAACAAGTGCAAAGATGTGGAAGATGTTGCAATAGCTGAAAGGAAAAAACAATGTAATTGCTCCATGGTATTTTAATTTTTAAATTCAAAGCATTTACTTTAAAATTAAAAGGCACTGTAGTTGAGAGAGAAAAAAAAAATCACAGCTAAGCAGTAGGAAATCTATTTTAAAAACTAACACATGAATGCTTAATTCTTGCATGAAAAATAAGTACCTCATTTTCTACCTTTTCCAGCAAAAAAGCTCAGTTAATCATTCTGAAAGTACAAGCCTAAATATACTGAGGGTAGTTTGCTACATTATTTATGAATACAATAGAAACAATATTTTATCTTTCAGCATAAAGTTTAACAAACCTGAGCATGGATATCAGAACCCATTGCTGCTGCTGTAATTTCTAGCACCTGTAACGAGTTTACTAATTCCTGAGCAACAACATCTCCTTTCTCGAGGACTACCTTTCCATCTGGAAAACATAAGTCAGCCAACTATTCATACTTTAAAATAGATTTGAATGAGAATATCAAATATATGGGATTAGATACATACTAAAATTCTGCACATCAACATGACTTTGCAGTAGTCCAACCATAGAATCCCATAAATAAGGCAGGGTTGTCGCCATTTCAGCGCCAAAGTGTTTTCCTATGGTTGTAAGTGCATATTCAGCTCCTCTTCTTTGAATTAAGTTTGGCTTCTGGGTCTGCAAAACAATGAAGAAATCCTCCTTCAACATGGAGTAAACAAAAATAATTGCTTCATGTCAATTTTATTTTGTAAAATTAAACTAACATTTTAATGTCAGAACAAGACAAACGGAATGATTCCCTTCTCTGGTCAATTGGACGAACTGTAGTGCTCTTGCTGCTATTCTAGCTGAGATTAATTAAGTGCAGAAATGTAGAGTTGATTTTTAAAATCTATAAAATGCACTGACTCACCAAATAAATTTATTCAGGGATTAATTTTTAACACTATCAATACAAGGAAAAGCTAGAACATAGCTATCAATGTGAGCTGTTATCAATGTGAGCTACTATCAAAGCTACACAGCACATGAGATTCAAGGTAAAAATAGTCAAGAAATTTTGTTTCAGTCTATGAATGAAGCCAAATCTAAGTGACAGGAAAAAAAGTGCATACCAACAGCACAAATGATTACGTAATCAAGCAACAAATATACACTTGACTAGTTTAAATTGTATTACATTTTATCTGTAATTAGATACTCACTTCATCATGCTCACACAAACTGATCCCAGCACTTCCTTGAGGAATGTCTGTAGATGAGCCCTTGAGTGCTTTAGGTGTTGGACCCCGTCTACTGGTTAAGGCAAAAGCAGCTTGCTGATGCCTGTAAAGCGTGATGATTCCCCGAGTCTTATTTACAGTGTGATGCATTCCATCTTTTTCAGAATTTGGTCCTGAGAAGAAAAAATAAGTACAGATGGATTAGTCAACACTTTTTGCACGGAAATAAATTTTAAACAGATTAAACATAATCTAAATTATCATGGAAAATATTAATTTGTTTAGGGTATTTGCACTAGTTTCTCTGAATGAGTTTCTTAAACTTTACATTATAAAACAAATACAATTTGTTACGATTTTTCATCAATGCTTCAGCATCAATTTAAAAAAATTGCATTTACCACCATTTTAGTATGAGTGGATTTTAAAAAGAATAAAGGATCTATTTTAATTTCAATATTGACCAAAACCAAATAGCTGTAGGCTCATTTTCTCCACGTTTGACAAGGAGCATGTGAAGTTAAGTTGAATGGTAAAGTAAAAAAAGTTGTGAATTTTTACACTTTAAACTGGTTTTGCTTAACAAATTGTTTTTATGCTCTAAATTACCTTTCGAATTTTCCATACTGTTAGACATAGGCACTGGAGAAGTTGCAGAAGGAGTGACTGTGGAGTCCACACAAACGGAGTTACAAAGATTTTTCACAATTTTGGGGTTGGGACAAGGACATCTAGATGTACATTGTTGGAGCAACTTAGCAATACAAGATGCTGCATAATTCTGCACAAGTACATTTTCCTCTTTTTTCACTCCTTCCATTAAGGGTTTTATGACAGGATTCAGTTTTTCTGGAAGTTGCTGCAAATCAACAACTGCACAAGCAGAGAACATGTGAACCCTCAGATGAAGAGTTTGCCATTCTTGATTTGTCTCTGCTATAGTCATTTGGACCTGCTGCCGCTTACTCTCCAACTGTTGGATCACATTGGGCTTTAAACCAGCTGTTGATGTCACTTCTTTGAAAATCGTTATGACCTTTGAATTAAAAGTTGGAATGTTAAAAAAGAAGTTCACATAATATAGTAAATGCACTAGTATTGATACAAAAAAAATATCCTGAATACCATTTTCCAGCCTAGGATTTTTAACATTTGATTTGTTGATTCCCAATTCCAATAAAAGGCCGGATAAAATGTTTATTTCAACATTACTTTTCAACCCTTTCAATCTGCAGTTGTTTTGTCACTACTTTTCTATAATAATTTTCTGTAGGTTTGCTCGTGTGCTGACCTTGTATTGTCAGCTTTGCAATATTCATTAAGTGTTAACTGAAGAGGTAAGTAGTCTTTAGGATGACAACTTAACACCAAGCTATTCTAACATATGAAACTAAAATACACTGAAAGTACTTAATAAAGAAAGCCAGTAAGTTCTTTTTTATAAAATATAGCCTGATTTTAGAGCAAGTCATAGCAAACCTATTCTAAAAGGTTTGAAACATGCATATGATTTGTACAGCATCAGTTGTTTCGAGATTAGTTTTAGATAATTTAAAATACCATCCATTCGTAACACTTGCATCAGTTGTGTTAATGAAGTCAATAACAGTGTAACAAATTGTGGGTCAACTGCTACACTTAACATTCTTTCAATCCAACATATAATTGTTGTGGAGTGAAAAAAGTATTTTTCTTGGTAATGAAGCTTGCAGCCAATTTTTAAATCTTCCACTTTAACATATAGCAACTGTGTCCTTCAAATTGAACAGATTCACTTACCAGTTCGTTTGCTTGATCTATAGTAAATACGCTATTATTCACGCTGTTCCCAACATCACAATTAGCTTCAGCCAGTGATGCAATAAACTGCTTGCATTCATTCTGCATGCGGGTAAAAGGAATAGCTATCTCATCATAATAAAGATGCTCTGACAAAATAGCCATCAATCGTGGCTGTACTGCACGTGATACAACAGTACAATCCTGAAATTAAAGCAAGGCTCAAATTTAGTCAGGCATAATACTAATATTGCTCACAAAAGCCTAAAACTTTAAATGGATGCCAGTAGAAATTATACTATATTGTTTGAATGTCACAAGAAATCCCAAAAGTCCAGAATTCTTTGCAAGCTAAAATGTTCAAGATTTCTAAATGCAGCATTTGTCCCAGTCGGTCTACTGTGCTTTATTTGTCTACTTAAAATCATGCTTTTCCTTGCTAATGTGCAGTGGTTTACCTTCAATTGATTATAATTTAGTAGTCATGACATAAAGCAGAACTCATTTAGACAAATAAATGCAGAAATGGATTAAAATACAACATGTGTGGAGTGAAGGGTTGCAGATCAAGATACGAAAGCAAAGTTTCAAGATTGAACAGAAAATAAGGAGTCTGAAGACAGAAAGGCTTAATGAAAGGTTTGGTAAAATACAATGAAATTAAGATCAAAAATTCACTTAAAATATATTTTGTTCACAGCATGTAGGCCAATACAAACTTGGAGTGTGACATCCAGATCTTAGAATTAGAATCCCTACTTGTGTGGAAACAGGTCCTTCAGCCGAACAAGTCTACCCTGACTCTTCAAACAGTATCCCACGCAGACCCATTGCCGTACATTTACCACTGTCTCATGCACCTAACCTATACATCCTTGAACACTCTAGGCAATTTAGCACAGCCAATTCACCTAACCTGCACGTATTTGGATTGTGGGAGGAAACTGGAGCACCCAGAGGAAACCCATGCAGACACTGGGGGAACGTGCACAGTCTACACAGTCGCCAGAGGCTGGAATCAAACCCGGGTCCCTGGTGGTGCGAGGCAGCAGTGCTAACCACTGAGCCACCGTGGCACCACTCAATGTCTTGAGGGAAAAGGGTGTATCTAGTGTCTCCTATATAACTTGTAACAGGAGGCATTATGGTTAAAATCCAAAACTGCTTTAAACTATCAGGCAACAAAGAGAGAGGAGAGAAACAGATCTAAAATTCTTAATAGTTATATAAACTCCATACCTTTCGCAGTGTAGCCCATTCAGAAATTACTAATGAAACAGCAATTCTCTGCAGCGCAGATTTAGAATTTAAATGAAATAATAATAATTGAGCTAGTGACTCAGCTGGTTTCACTTCTTGGCTGATGAAGTTCACACTTGGCTCACACAAGGAACAGCAGAGGGCTCCGAGCAATCTTTAGAACGAGAAGATTAAAAAAGTGTTACATGATACAGTTATGATCAAACAGGTAATCCTTAGTTCTTATTAAGTGCAGAGAAGTCTTACTTCAGAAGAACTTCAGCATTTATGGTTAAAATAACCTATGATCATTTGATAATATGAAACTGGCTTCACCAAGTTAAGGTCCCAATTCTCATCATGAGACCCAAATTGATGAATAATTGTAAACATTGTCTCCCAGTTTCATTTGCTTTCCTAGCTTAACTCAAAAGTTTATTACAAATCAAAAACAAAATTAATTAGATTGAAAATTCTTCGGAAATGCATTAGAAGTGTGGAAAAAATGTAAATTTTGCAACAGATATGTAATGTTTTTGTTAAAATAAACTTACAAACACAGGAAAGAAATTTCACATTCCTGTGAAACTACTATCTCTGCAAATGCTTTGCAACGGCAGTGCTCCCACTTATAAAGCTGGGAGTGACAGATTTCTAAACTGAAACAAATCAGTTTGACTGCGCTCAGTTTTCTCACACAAATCAATATCTCTATTGAATTTATTAGAGAGATAAGGCTATTAAAAAGATTGACGTATCATATGAAACTCAAATAAAACAGTTAACAGTACTGATTTAAAGTCTTACTTTACCTAGCTGCCTTTAGGCGTGTCCTAGTTACAACATAATCTCTGGTAGCTTGATCCTCATTAATGGTGTCTGAGCCAGCAATATATTCTTGCCTCACCTCTTTGGTTTGAGTTTGAGCTTGACCTTGTCGATGTTTACTGCAAGATTTTTCCTATAATCACACAAAAAAAACAGGTGAACACAATAAATTACTAACCAATGTTGACATTTTTAAATGTACACTGATCGAATAAAATTAGTGAAATATTAATAGGTAATTCCTAGGTTAGTAACAAGTACTAATATCTTTACATGCTGTACAAGTAGATGTAGATGAACTATGTGTCTATTATTAATTTTTGAAGACTAAATCAAATTTAGAAGTTATCAAGTTATATGTATTAAGCGTCAAAATCAACATCACATTACCTTTTAACTCTAGAAGTTCCTTCAACACTACTTTTTTTATTAATTAGATTAGATTCCTACAGTATGGAAACAGATCCTTCGGCCCAACAAGTTCACACCAACCCTCCGAAGAGTAATCCAACCAGACCTGTTCCCCTATCTTCTATTTATCCCTGACTTGGCAATTTAGCACGGTCAATTCACCTAACCGGCACTTTATTGGCTCTTTATTGTTTCTGTGGGAGGAAACCAGAGCACCAGTTTCACATCGAGAATGTGCAAACTTCACACAGACAGTCGCCCGAGGCTGGAATCAAACCTGGGTCCTTGGTGCAGTGAGGCAACAGTGCTAACCACTGAGCACAGTTTAGCTTTCTGGTGAAGGGTGTGGACTCCTAATTAATACAAGAAAATTACCTTTGATTTGGACTTAATCTCCAGTAGCATATTTGAATCAATTGGTAAATGAGAAGGTTGCATCATTAAACATAACCAAGCTCCCATCCAAGGGCAAGCAGCAGCAACAATGTACTGAATAGGGGCTTTATTCAATAGCTCCAACCACACCTAAATGCAAGATAAAAAATACGTTAGGTTGGTATATCAAAACTTCTGGCCTTGGCACCTTTCCAGATTAAAAATAAAAACGTAACAAAAATCAAGGTTTAAAAAAAAATGATTGAGCCTAGGTTGTTACATTATTCATGATATAAAATATGATCAAAAGAACTTGTAGCCTTAAAAAGTGAAAGTTGTTGCAATTTAAATCTTTAGATATGAAATACTGAGCTTTGAATTCAATTTTTTGATTTGGAATCTGGGGCTGAAATGATTTCTAAAGAAGGGAAAAAAAACACTGACTAAAAATAGTGATAATGATTACTTAATGCCATGATATCAGCCAGCAACTCCCCAGGGAGGTGTCAAAAGATTCTCATCTTCTATTTTAACTTGCAGCCTATGAGGATGTTCACATATTGGAAGATGGAACTTTACCTACAATTGACAAGCCTAAAAACAAATTTCTACCAACACAGAACACATAAATAAGCTTATATTTTAAGGGGCTGCTTTGGCAGACAGAAGATGAAAGGAAGGGTGCACCCATCAAACGCAGTTTGAGGACGCTTTCTCTGTCTGAAATAGAAAAAAGTGCACATTGACATTATTGATTGGAAAGAAACATCAGGACGTTGAGAACTCAGGCATAACTGCTACTGCTGATGGTCCTAGACACCAAATAATAAACTGTGCTCTCAGGCAAAAACCATACTTCTCAATGATACCCGAAGGCTTCTAAATTGTATAATCCTTTCCCTTACTTAACACTGAACACTGTCCCCTTTTCACTTTGAATCTACAAATGTACATGTGTCTGTGTATGTGGGGCCCATGTGGAACTGTATCTTTATCGTTTTTCTTGGGGTTGGCATGTAACAAAATTGTTCCTTCACTCAAGAAAACCATGTAATTGTCTCTTTATTGTTTCTGGTGAAAATAATTGATTGTATTTTAACTGGGGAAAGGTGCAGCTTTGTGTTTTAAGAAGAACTTAAATCTTTGTTGCAACAAACTGAGAACGGAGCAGATTCATTCCTCCTTACCTGGTCATAAAACAAAGATAAATATGAGGAGTTTGGAGGATCAATATTTTGATCTAATTCTATTAAGTTCAACATAAATAAGATCAGATTTTAAAATTGGATATCAATACTAGTCTCCCTAACTTACTATCAAAAAGTTAAATCACCCTAACGTATTGAAAGTGCCATGCATTCTTTCAATCCTATGGTCCCAGGAATGTTACGTTTGCAAAAATTATAACAACATTATTTTTAGGACTGTCATGCAACAGTCTTGAGATAGTCACATGCTTGGTCCTGATACCATTGAAAAGCAGTAGTTTTTACAACATCTACGTAATTCAATGAAGCAGTTATAAGGTTTCTGTTAAAATAGTTGTTGAAGGAATGGGCACGAATCTAAGTACTTGTAGACTAATCTTTAGACAAACGCTAACCCAGGAAAGTATTCAGTTACACAACAGGTTGACTTTGTTCCCTACTTACCAGATAACCTTGTAGATATTTTCTAATTAACCTGCACAGCATTATTATTACACACCTCTGGAGCAGGTGGAAAGTGAACACAGGTCTCCTGGTTTAGAGGTAGGGATGCTATGATCGTGTCCACAAGAGCCCTCAGACTAACTTTGCAATCACTCAGTGTAAGTTTCGATAAAAGATGAAAAATGTGAGCAGATTCACACTTCAAATTGATCACATAAAAAAATTTATACCTTGTGTGATCATCACATGATTCAAATGCCACTAAAGGAGAGATTTTAGAGTAGAGTAATCAGTGACCAAACAGTTCTTCAAAAATTGCTCAATAAATTATATCTAAACAATTTATCGCATATAAAAAATAAAGATAGACCAGTTCCCACAATTAAAATCAATTTTAATTGTTTTAGCCCGAAGTCAGAAGTATTTTTTATCAACAAAAATACTAAAAACGTTAAAAATGTTTTGCAAATTCTTATGTTAACAATGATTACTGAATTGAAGAACAAGGTACCTTTTGAATAAGTTCCAAAATTTCTTGATTGCTTTCCAAAATACACGATTGGTATATATGTCTCAATACATCTTGTAGAATTGGTGTCAACCACATTACACAGCTCTAAAACATGAAAACAATTATTTCCAAATGCTTTGCATACGAACTATTCTTTTGCTATAATTTTTAAATTGATACAGAAAATGGCATCAGTTGCATACTTTACACCTCAGTATAAAAATACATACTTGATCTCGTGTAGATAGAAGAGTGAATAAAGTTTCCAAAGCTGCTTTCCGAACAGAAGAAATAGTGTGACGTAAAAATGGCCAAACCCGAGGAACCAAAACTGTAAGTGATTGCTGGGTACTGGTAATTTAAAACAAATTGCAGTTTTAAGAGAAAAAAAAATCTAAATGTTTCATGCAACATGACATTTAGTAATATTTAAAAGTATGTGCAATATTGATTGCATTTATGACAATATTTGTCACATTTAAGAATTTTAATAAAGTTCATGATTGAATTTGTGCTTATAGGAGACACAGACATCCCAATGTGTGCAATGGTAGGATTCAGGTTTGTATTTATACTTCAGCATTTAGTCAGCTCCCATTATTGACCATCAGGAGGTTATTCAATGAAGAACAAGAAAATTGATTTCAATTGTTTTTGGATTCTTCAATCACACCTATTAAATGCTGCCTGCTGCGATTAAGAGAGCCACAGTTTCTATTCATTCTCTCTCCACAACTAAAGACACCCAGCCCCACTATTAGAATTTGATTTTTTTTTTCAACTCTTCACTCCTTAGGATTTATTTTTGCTGGAAGTTGTTAGAACATGAAATGCACTAACAAAAGCAGTGTTGGAAGTGGAATTTATTAATGCTCAAACAGGAAGTGAATAAATTATTTGGTAAAGAAAGAAAAGAATTAAGATGGTCTAGCAAAAAGACAACAGATTGGGACAGTGTATCTTTGAGAGTTAGAACAGGTATTGTGGATTGACTTGTTTCATTTGTAAAATTATATGATCTGTGCAAGAACACAGAAAAAAGAATTAGATGGTAAACATGAAGGAAAGAATAAATCTCAAGTGAATTTCAGATAATACATCTAATATAAAAATTATTTTCACAAGATTGCTCAGTAGCATTAAAATTTAAGTAGTTACCTGTACTGTTGAATTTGACTATATGTCAATAGTGATGACAACAGGGTCATGATGCTGTTAGTAGAAGCTGTAAGATCATCCAATTCCAAAAGTGCATCCCATAAAGTATTGACAATAAAAGGCACCTAGCAATACGAAAATGCAAAAAGTGGACAATAGCAAAGTGTTCCACATAGTTAATAAGAATAAACTGAGGAATGCAAAAATTAAAAGTTTACATTAGGAATTTTCAACACAACTGGATAATGTAATCACAATTAGAGGGACCATATGCAACCTTTCCTGTTAAAATTCACAATATATCTGGATTGGACTGAGAAGACAAGAGTATACTGGCTAGGATGGCAATCTATGGTAGAACTTGTAGCTTTAAAAAGAAAAGGTTGTAACAATTTAAATCTTTTGATTCTTATGAAATAAGTATTGACTGAGTGAAATTTTGCAATAGAAAAGACAATACTAGCTAAATGCAAATATTCAGATACAGAGAAATATTAAAGATTGAACAATATAACTACTGGTACCTAAGTTAGCAATAACTATAAATTTGAAACT
The DNA here is from genome assembly GCF_004010195.1 of Chiloscyllium plagiosum. Lineage (NCBI taxonomy): Eukaryota > Metazoa > Chordata > Chondrichthyes > Orectolobiformes > Hemiscylliidae > Chiloscyllium > Chiloscyllium plagiosum. The sequence continues at coordinate 17,124,477 of NC_057731.1, forward strand.
TCTTCTTTCATCACTAAATTCTCAAATGAGAAAACACTTGAGACCATGTTGATGATCTTCAATCTATCGCAACATGTTTTGTGAATACATCCAGAAGTATATTTATTAGGAGAAAAATGTGAGTAATGTGCTGTCCATTAAATAAAAAAAAAACGCTTTAGAAGTCAAATCTGATGTTTTGCTCTTTTAATGCTGAGAAACACAGTGAAAAAAAAAATCTGTGATACTAATTGACTGATACAATGTTTTAAAATCATTCAAGAGGGATGGAAGAAGAGAAAAATGACAACAAGTTAAACTTGAATGCCTCTAAATAGAGTCATAGAGATGTACAGCACGGAAACGGACCCTTCGGTCTAACACGCCCATGCCGACCAGATATCCCAACCCAATCTAGTTCCGCCTGCCAGCACCTGGCCCATATCCCTCTAAACCCTTCCTATTCATATACCCATCCAAATGCCTCTTAAATGTTGCAATTGTACCAGCCTCCACCACTTTCTCTGGCAGCTCATTCCATACACGTACCACCCTCTGTGAAAAAGTTGCCCCTTAGGTCCCTTTTATATCTTTCCCCTCTCACCCTAATTATATGCCCTCTAGTTCTAGACACCCTGACCCCAGGGAAAAGACTTTGTCTATTATCCTATCCATGCCCCTCATGATTTGTAAACCTCTACAAGGTCACCCCTTAGCTTCCGACACTCCAGGGAAAACAGCCCCAGCCTGTTCAGCCTCTCCCTATAGCTCAAATCCTCCAACCCTGGCAACATCCTTGTAAATCTTTTCTGAATTCTTTCAAGTTTCACAACATCTTTCTGATAGGCAGGAGACCAGAATTGCATGCAATATTCCAACAGTGGCCTAGCTAATGTCCTGTACAGCCGCAACATGATCCCCCAACTCTTGTACTCAATATTCTGACCAATAAAGGAAAGCATACCAAACGTCTTCTTCACTATCCTATCTACCTGCGACTCCACTTTCAAGGAGCTATGAACCTGTACTCAGAGGTCTCTTTGTTCAGCAGCACTCCCTAGGACCTTACATTAAGTGTATAAGTCTTGCTAAGATTTGCTTTCCCAAAATACAGAAAGCGAAAATAGTCCAACTCTGAAAACTGAGAACTTATGAAGGAGAAACAAAGTAAAAGGAAATGGTAAACAGAATATGAAGTCACAAAAATCAATTTGGATAACTTTAATGCATGAAATTTCTTGGAAAATGAAATTTAATCAGTGCCAACAAATAATCTGCAGCAAAACTCAATAGTATGTGTTTCAGTAAAAAAAAATTATGACTGCTTATACAGTGTAGGAGAAAATGAGGACTGCAGATGATGGAGCGTCAGAGTCAAAGAGCGTGGCACTGACAAAAGCACAGCAGGCCAAGCAACATCCAAAGAGCAGGACGTTTCGGGTGCAAGTCCTTCATCCTGAAACACTGACTTGCCTGCAGCTCAGATGCTGCCTCACCTGTTGTACATTTGTCAGCACCATGCTTTTCAATTTATACAGTGTAGCTTTATTTAACGTGTCCAGGATCCAGGATTATGGGGTCCAGGATCCAGGATTATGGGGTCAATCCCTATTCAAGACAGCCTGTGGAGAAATGATTTCTGATTTTGGACTACTGGATGTTCATGGCCAATAATATGGAATGCTTCTCAACTAGATCATCACATTTTGTGGTGCTTCTTCAAGGGTTTTATAATTCAGACTAATAACCAGTCCACATAAAAACATCTGTGTCATGGAAGCAATCCTGAGCACCACCATTCTGATGGAATTAAAACTAAAGCAGCAGAATGAATGGGTTGCATCATGTACCACTATACTGGGGAGAAAAAAAATGTGATCCCAAACAGGATATGAAATAAGGTTCCAGGTTAACAAGATTATTTTGAGAGCTTTACAGGATACTGAGAGGGTCAACTTTCACATCTGATTAGATTAGATTAGATTACATTACAGGTGGAAACAGGTCCTTTCGGTCCAACAAGTCCACACCGATCCGCCGAAGCACAACCCTCCCATACCCCTACATTTACCCCTTACCTAACACTACGGGCAATTTAGCATGGCCAATTCACCTGACCTGCACATCCTTGGACTGTGGGAGGAAACCCACGCAGACACGGGGAGAACGTGCAAACTCCACACAGTCAGTCGCCTAAGGCGGGAATTGAACCCGGGTCTCTGGCGCTGTGAGGCAGCAGTGCTAACCACTGTGCCACCGTGTCGCCCACTCTGATCACATGACTGGTTTACGGAACTACTTGTCTCCTTCATTTTATGCCAATCTCTATCCACCTTAAGAGATATTTCTCTGTATGCCTGCTGCCCCTAGCTTTCAACTCCTCTTTCAGAACACTAATTAACACCTGTACATGTTGTATTCATCAATAAAAAAAAGGTGGTAACCAGGATAGAACCAGCTGTTTAAAGGTCTTGTTTGCTTACAAAAGTGAACTGATAAAACTCTCAAACTTGAATAAGGAAAGTACACAGTTTAATACAGTTTCTAATATTTAGGATTCTTATAATTCTAAAATAAAAAAAACTATATCATTTAGAAAATACCACTAGAATAGATTTTATCCTCTGATTTCAACCTCTCGTAGTTTTGTAAACTAGGGATAAATGCAAGATACGGCTCAATTCTCACCTTATTGTCAACATTCAATTCTTATTTTATATGCTACTTTATTTGAACACTATTTAAAATTAAATAGAAAACACAAATTTGGGGAACAGAGAAGTAGAATTGGCTATAGGAATAGCAGTGCAACTGGAAAATGCAAAATTGAGGTATTACATCACCACCATTGAAGCAGGATTGAGTTAAATCATGAGGAATTTACAGAAATCTTGCCCACTATCTAGAGATGACAATTTAAAATAGGAATGTTAGAGGTGTGCAAAAACAGAACAACTATAAGCAAGATTCTGCAAACAAGAGAGATGTGAACTACTGCATCAACCAATATGTTCAAAAGAATGTGTACTTCCACCAGGATTGGACTGGTTTGCTATATTCACAGCAATTTCAACCAGCCTTATTACCTATCAATATACAGCAAGTGGATTGAATTAACTGCACTGCAACTTTACAAGTAACTATGCAGGCAATGAAGTGGGAAGTACTGAGACAATAGATCAGAGCAGGAATTCCTCAGGTTCAGTCCCTGCTCTGAATTGAGTTAATTAATTGCAGACACAAAAAAACAGTTTTCTAATTCCTCAAAATCAAAAGCTTGTAGGTGGAGAATAATGCCTTGATAAAGTGTTCAAGGTCTGTTTGCATCTGTGGAACTGCAGGCCCACACATGAAGTTGCAAATCTAAAACAAAGCCTAATGTAAGTCACTCAGCTTCAAGTTCTTTTCTCAGACTTGTTTCTACCTTAAGAATATGCTATGCTTACAGAAGATTTTGTACTAACCTCAGATGCTTGAAGTTGTACAAGATTTTCCACGACTGGTACAAGCGCAGCTGCTGCTACTGCACGGACGTCATCATCCAAATCTTGCAAACCATCAACTATAGTAGGAAGGACTTTTGGTAACAATGTCTCAATCAAGTCCTACAGTAAAGTACAAATACTTACTATTGTCATTTCACATGAATCAAAATATGTACAAATCCAAAGAATAAATACTATGTTTAAGATTTATTTCTAAATTACTGCAAATTTTGTAGAAACCAGTAAATTGTTACAACTTACCTGCCGAACTGCCAAAGCATATTTTATTCCTAGAAGTCCACCATGTCTCACTTCCCACTGTTCCTGTGCCAGCAATCTTAGTAAAACAGCTACAGTTCCATGCACCCCCCTCTCATTCATGTACTTCAACACAACTCCAAGTGTTTGAGCACAAGTTTCGCGTACAGGTGCCACAACCTTTAAGACAAAATAATCATATGTTTCTATATATTCCTCACTTCCACCCACCCATTTAAGTCCATTGAGATACTGAGATAGTTGATCCCAAAAGGAGATTTCATTGGACATTAAAGCTATTGCTCAAACAGATAATCTGTGTGATTATGTGCTTGATCAGACAGGGAATTGCACCCTCCCTGAACAGTACATTTTTCTTCTTCAAAAGGTAGGGAGTTTGTAATAAATCTGTAAAGCTAAATTACAATGCACAACTGATCTGAGCTGCAGTCTCGTAGTCTGGCATCCATTGTAGCTGTAGGACCACCTAACTTGCTCAGAACATACAAATCTTACTAAAAGCACCACTAGTAGTTTTAATGCTCAAAGTTAGCATTCTTTAATTAGAAAGGAAAGTGTGCTTCTACATTTAAAATATTCCAGTAATCAAGAATAACTTGAAATAAACACTTATACACAGCATATAAGTTGGGACACAAAGCTTTCTGTATTGTGTTAACAATATTTTATGTACTGTGAACTATATTTAGGATGTAGTAGCTATTTACATTGCACGAAGGCTTTTATAAAGAATAACTATTAAACAACTTCTTTTGAAAATAATAGATTTAACATGTTCATGCCTTTTGGAATTTCATGTGATACTGTCATTTATACTACTGATTTAACACTAAAACTGTTCCCTCCGACCTAAAGTTTAACAGCAGAACACTTACTTCATCAGAAACAAAATCTCCAAATCTGTCCAGTGCAAACACACAAAGTAGACGAATAGCCAAATCCTCTAGCCATTCCTGGTGTTGTTGTTCAATCTGAAAAATAGAAAGTTAAGACCTAGTGTAGACTTCACAAAATAAGCAACAACATGGGTGATCAAAAGTTCTTCCTGACCTTCATATTAATACAAACAAGGGTTTTAGTATTAGAAACATTAATTTGCACAAGTTCCATGTTATTGTTATAATAAGATTTTGGTGCAAGAGATGAAAAAGGCATGAATGGATTTTGTCAGCAGTTGGAACAAAGTAACAGTTGTAAAGATTGTATTAAGGTTTAATACAAAACATAAAGGTTTCAAAAACAAATTTTATTGAACAGCGAATGAAATTATTTGATTTGAGGGGAAATGATACCTCCAATATTTCAATGTTCTGGGGAGTCCACTAAGTTCTGAAGCTTAGCCCTAATGCTCACTAATCAGAGTTTTTACATGATTTGATTACCCAGTAATCTGTGCTCTCAAATCTTTGCCATATCTATTTTAAATTATTCCTTAGGGGATTCCATTGATTAACACTATAAATTATAGCTTTAAAGATTTTCATACTTTATTGTCTTGTGGGATTTATTTGATTAAGTCAAAGAAACAGGGAGTTGGTATTCCCTTGAGTTAATGGCTCTGCTATCTGAAGTAGAAGGGATAGGCACAGGACTCTGTCACTCAGGGGAAAGTGAAACTGCATTAATCATAGCTCTAGAGAAAACCAACATCGTATCAAATTTAGTCTGAGATTAGTGGAAAACATACTTGTCTGCAGAAAGGGCATAAACATACATATTTGAGTGACAGAAATCATTGAAATGTGCACAGGTTCAAACATTGCACCCTCACTACTGATAACCTAGTACTCTCATGCAACCAATAATTTTCTTTTTCAAAATTCATAGGCAAGACAACATTTGACCTTTTTTTAAAAGAAAGAACTGTTATGTTAAGCATCAGGTAACTGAGGCATTGCTTAACACAAAAGCTATAACATAGTTATGGACCATGACTTCAAGACACAATTCTGAGAATTTCCTACATCATTTCCATCAGTCAGCATCTCACACTTAGATGGACATAGCACAGAGCCAAAGACAATGCAGTGTGAAATCACATTTAAAAATTGCTGGGATGATCAATCTTCCTGGGAATTAAATAAAACTGTTACCGTAAGATTATAAAATATATTGAATAAATTACATTCTCACTCAAAAATAACTTTACTATCTCTCAGCATGCCTTTTTTCATAGCATGTTTGCAGAGCCCCCTCTTGGCAGAGAACAAACAAAGCAACTGAAATCTTCCCGACAGCACTTCTGCAGTTTACTAATCACAGGAAACTTTATAAAACGGCTACCTATTTTAAATGATTTTAAATGGTTAAAACAATGCATCCCTCAAAAAAACAATTCTTTCATTCCACCTAGAGTCTTAGATCCAGACAATAATAAATACAATGGCAACCAAGGTCTAACCATGTCTTCTTAAAAAACTCAAAACCTCTCCACTTCTTTTGTATTCATTTTACAGTCCTATCTTTTACATTATTGCCTTTAAATTATCTGTGCACTTGCATTTCTGCATTATATTTCTCTGGCCAAAACTGCATTTGTGCCCATCAACTATTTTACAACCATCAAACTTGGGTATCATTTCTCTTTTGCGTATAGCTTAGCAATTTGTATAAAATGTTTCAAAGTTTGTGTCTACTAAGTATTGGATTAGGTCATGGTTGTGGAAAGAACTGATTTTTTAACCTTTCAAAGAAAGTAACCAATACTCATGTGAAATCAAAACTCTAAAGTGATATGAACATACAAATCACACACTTTTCATTACAATTTATAATTAGATATTAGCTGATCTCATGCAGAGTTAAGACCAAGTAGAGTCTTTAGATGAATTGAGGTTAGAGTAATTAGATTAGATTCCTTACAGTGTGGAAAGAGGCCCTTTGACCCAACCAGTCCACACCAACCCGCTGAAGAGTGACCCACCAGACCCATTTCCCTCTGACTAATGCACCTAACACAATGGGCAATTTAGCATGGCCAATTCACCTGACCTGCACATCTCTGGACTGTGGGAGGAAACCCACACAGACATGGGGAGCATGTGCAAACTCCACACAGACAGTCGCCCGAGGCTGGAATCAAACCTGGGACCCTGGTACTGTGAGGCAGCAATGCTAACCACTGAGCCACCGTGCCACCCTAGAGGTCATGGAATAACTGGAGAAGTGCATGTAGATAACAGTCTCAAATTTTAAGTTATATACTTGGCCATAATTTTCGTATTTCCCAGTTAAATTCTTATGTCTATAATCAAAATGGAAACACACTGTATAAATCTGACCTGGTGTAGTGGGCACAAAAATGACTCCTGCATCAGAAATTCTGGAGAAAGACCCTTTAATAGGCAAATGGGAGATTCTGCAGCAGGAGCCCTGATGAATGGGAAAGTGTAAGTAAAGGTGTCGGTGAATAACCATACACTGAAACAAAGCCTCAGATCAATATGGAACAAAAATTAAACGCAGAGCTTCACAATATCATGGCGTTATGGTGACAAAAGGGGTAAAACAATGACTGCCGATGCTGGAAACCAGATTCTGGATTAGTGGTGCTGGAAGAGCACAGCAGTTCAGGCAGCATTCAAGGAGCAGCGAAATCAACGTTTCGGGCAAAAGCCCTTCATCAGGAATAAAGGCAGAGAGCCTGAAGCGTGGAGAGATAAGCTAGAGGAGGGT
>NC_057731.1:17133235-17168278 GCF_004010195.1 Chiloscyllium plagiosum
GAATGTATGTGGGGAGTTCCTGGACTAGGGGGGCTAGGACAGTGTCGAGGTAGGTAGAGGTGAGTTCAGTGGGGCAGGAGCATGCTGAGACAATGGGTCGGCCAGGGTGGTCAGGCTTGTGGATCTTGGGAAGGAGGTAGAACCGGGCAGTGCGAGGTTCCTGGACTATGAGGTTGGAAGCTGTGGGTGGGAGATCTCCTGAGGTGATGAGATTCTGTATGGTCTGGAGATGGAGATGGTGACTGCCTACTAATTTGGGGATAAAGTTAAGAGGCGGTAAAAGATGCTGATAAATGAGATAGTTTGGAGTATATTCTGAGATACTTGAGAAGGGTCAACCAAAAATGGATTTTTGCCAAAAAGTCCTTGCAAATGGGACTCATTGAACTAAACTAAGGCTAGTTGCTCAGGGATGTGAAGAGTGACTGGATGATTTACATTCTGTTTTCCCACAGCTGGAAAAGTAAACTTGAAAATAGTTTAAGCACTTATGGCCTTAATCAGTTGACCTATAAACCACAATATTGCAATACACCGCTTTTCAAAAAGAGAAAAGTTTTTCTGAGATGCCCAAAGCAGCATATGCAGGAAGAAACCTATGAAAAATAACTAAAGGGTTCTACATTTTGAATGATGCTTCAAGGTGTGGTTCCAGTGAGATTTGTTTGGCTGAAAATTGAACCCAAGAAGCTTTAATTGATAAACAAGCATAAAAAGAAAGGACTATTTCACCCTTGAGCTCGCTCTGCCAGTAACAATAAAATCATGACTGACCTATTGCATTTCAAATTCCACATTCCCATCTACCTCCAATAACATTTGACTGCCCTACCAAACAAGGATCTATTGACTGACACCTCAAGATGATTTAATGGCTTTATTTTCGCTGTCTTCTGAAGCAGAGAGTTGCACAATCCTTGGAGGGAAAAAAAGTTCTTCTTAACTCTACCTGAAAAACATCATCCCTTATTTTAAAAAGCCATCCCTTAGCCCTGGACTCACCACGAGGAAATATTCTTTACATGTCAACCTTGTCTGGCCTCTTTACATTTCAGTCAAATCACCTTCAATTTTACAAATGTCAGTGGAAACAAGCCCAGACTGTCCAACCTATCCTAATAGGACAGCGGACACATTCTAGATATCAATCTAGTAAACCTCAACTGAGCTACCATTTACATCGTAGGTGGCACGGTGGCTCAGTGGTTAGCACTGCTGCCTCAGAGCACCGGGGATTCTGATTCAAGTTCAGCCCTGGACAACTGTCTGTGTGGAGTTTGTACATTCTCTCAGTGTCTGCATCAGCTTCCGCCAGGTGATGTGATTTCCTCCCACAGTCCGAAGAGGAGGCAGAGTGGATTAACCATGGGAAATGCAGGGTTACAGAGATAGGGTAGGGGGATGAGTCTGAGTGGGATGCTCTTCAGAGGGATGATATGGACTAGATGGGCTGAATAATTCCATGATCATTTTTTAAATAAGGAGGCCAAAACTGCATATAGTATTCGAGATGTGGTCTGGTCTCATCAATGCCCTATATAACTAAAGCATAACATCCTAACTTTTACATTCAATTCCTTTGTATGGGATGATGTCCCATCAGCCTCCTGAATTAGGTGTTCTGTCTACATGCGTGTCAAGACACATGCACCAGAATGCTTACATTTCTCTGCACCACTGTATTCCACCACTATATTCCATTTAAGTAACACTCTGCTTTTTCATTCTCCCTGCCAAAGTGAACAACTTCATATTTTCCCACATTATACCCCATCTGCCAGATTTCTGTCCATTTGCTCAACTGACCTTCATTTATTCGTAACTTTCTGAAGTCATCTTCACAAAGAAACATACAAAATAGGAGCAGGAATAGCCATTCAGCCTTTGAACTTGCTCCATCATTCAATATGGTCATGGCTGATCATCTAACTTGGTACCTAGTTCCCACTTCCTCCCCATTCCCTTTGACTTATTTAGCCCCAAGTACAATATCAAATTCCTCCTTGAAAGCATTCCATGATTTGGCCTCGACTGCTTTTTGCAGCAGACGATTTCATATGATCACCACTCTCGAAGTGAAGAAATTTCTCATGTCAGTTCTAAATGGTCTACCTAATATCCTTAGACTGTGACCCAGAGTTCTGGATGCCCCAGTTTTTTGTGAACGTCCTTCCTGCATTTATCCTGTCTAGTCCTGTTAGAATTTTCTTGTTTTCTATGAGATCCCACCTTGTTCTTTTAATAGTGAACATAGTCCTAACTGATTCAGTCTTTCTTCATGTGTCAGCACCACTATTCCAGGAATCAGTCTGATAATCTCTTTACTAATAACATCTTCTCTATGAGAGATGTTAACTTAACAGCTTCCTGTATTCTTCCGAAATCCTCTTCAAGAAGAAAGGGACGCTTGCAACTTTCCAGTCTAATGGAATCTTTCCTGGATTGAGAACTTTGGAAATTTTTACACAATGCATCTACTGGGGGCTCATTAGCAACCGTTTTTAAGACCCTGGGTCTGATTGGACCTCTTCCTAGAGACTTACCAACTTGCTGATCCATCAATTTGCATCTATTTCTTCTCTGGTGATTTATACTTTCACAAAGTTCCCCTCTCCCTTCTATCTCCTGATTTACATCACTATTGGCTTTTTTAGTTTTTTTTAATAATGAAGACAAAAACAAAAGATTTCATTTCATCCAACATTTCCTTCTTATCATTCCTCATTCTCACTCCCTAGATGACTACCTCATTTACTTATTCTTTTCCTTTTTAAATATCTAGATGTACTCTTGCTATCCATTTTTATATTCCTAGTTTCCTCTCATACTCGAAATTCTTCCTCTTGATTAATCCTTTAGTCATTCACTATCATTCTTTATATTCTGACCAATCATCTGACCTGCCACTCATATTTCCAGTTATATACTTTCTCTTTCATTTTGATGCTTTTTCTAACTTTAAGCATAGATGGTATCTTTAGAATCTTTTAAAATTAGGAATATACTTAAATTCTGAGTATTCCAAAATATCCCCTTAAATATCTGCCACTACATCTCTATTGATGTATCCACTAATCTAGTATATTAGTTTATTTCAGCTTTCATGCCCTTATTTAATTTTAAAATGCTGGTCTTAGCCATAATCTTCTCCCTGTTCAAACTGTAGGTAAAATATAATCATATTGTGCTTGCTTCTATCTTTATTCTGAGGTAATTAATTAATCCTGTCACATTACACAATACCAAGTCTATATAGACATTATAATGGAAAGTTTTCAAGCATCTTCAAACTGCATGTTAATTTCAACTCGGTTGGAACCAGAATTTGAGAAATAAGTTATTAATAGAATTAGAGCAAAACTCATGCAAGCAAACCCAGTAATTGCAACCACTGCTAGTTGTACGGCTTTGGCATTAAGATGTTAGTTTTGACTGATTGGAATGAAACTAAATACCAGTTTTGATATATTGGAGTTAAGTGTGATGGGACACCCAAAAGTTAAGAATAGTTTAAAGGCACATAAAATATTTTAAAAAAGAGTAAATATGCAAAAATGAGTTCCTGACCTTAAAACTAGTTATTTCTAATAACACTTCACATAGACAGCCTGATACATACACTAGTTCAACTGGTTTCATAATATTTCTTAGGAGAGATAATGAGAAAAGTTCACCCTTAATTTTTCTGTTTTTCTTAGCTTCCCGAAGTAGTATTTTTTAAATGGCTATTGAATCCATGTAGATAAATTATTCATTTTGGGATCACATACTCTCTATCAAAAAAGACAGAAAATGCTGAACTTGCTGACTTGAAAGAAATGTTGAGAAAAGACATGCTTAAAAAAAATTACATGGATGGCTGAAAATGAAATACGTAATTATTTTACAAAAAGGAAATGCAAGTACAAATAAATTATTAGAGATTCTAGAGGCGGGACATCCCAGAATGCAATGCTTTGTGCAGAATATGGCATTTTAAAAAATTTGATGTGCTTCAAAATTTTGATTTAAATAAAATTTAGAGATTGTATGTACAAAGAAAAGGAATGTTAATAAATTGTTATTGGAATGGGGTGCTTGCTTGTAATCTGTAACTAGAGATTAATTGTTTACAAAATAGGTGTGCAAAATTGGCTCCAGTTGCACCTTTGATCAACTGACTTTCATGACATTAAACAATGATTGAACAGAAATTTCCACCAATTAACTATTAAAAAGATTAAGCCATTTCTTTCCTTCCCACTTCAAAAATCCATTCCTCAGCTATTGACTCCTTTCCCGGCAACTGTCTGTCTGAGACTAAACTGGACCATGCACAACCTTGGATTCATATTTAAAATTAATATGCAGTCAACCACATATTTGCATTATCACCAAGACTACTTTTGCCACACTGACCAATTTTGCACTTGCCTTAGCTGGGTTGAAGAGTGGCAGATGGAATAATTTAAATAAACGTGAGGTGTTGCTGAATAAAGAAACCTTGGGGTGCAGGTTCATAGGTCCTTGAAGGTGGAGTCACAGGTAGACAGGGTGGTGAAGGTGACAATTGGCATACTTGCCTTTATTGGTTAGTGCACTGAGTACTGGAGTTGGGATGTCATGTTCTAGCTGTACAGGATGTTGGTTAGGCTTTTGGAATACTACATTCAATTCTGGTCTCCTGGCTATAGGAAGTTAAACTTGAAAAGGGTCAGAAAAGATTTACAAGGATGTTGCAGGGTTGGAGGATTTGAACTATAGGAAAAATAGGCTGGGGCTATTTTCTCTGGAGCTTCGGAAACTGAACTGTGACCTTATAAAGGTTTATAAAGTCATGTGGGGCATGGATAGGGTGAATACACAAGGTCTTTTTCCCTGTGGTGGGGGAGTCCAAAACTAGAGGCGATATGTTTAAGGTGAGAGGGGAAAGATTTAAAAGGGATCGAAGGTGCAACTTTTTCACGCAAAGGGATGTGGATGTATGGAATGAGCTGTCAGAGGAAGTGATGGAGGCTGGTACAATTACAGGATTTAAAAGGCATCTGGATGGGTATATAAGGGTTCATAGGGTTATGGGCCAAACGCTAGCAAATCGCACTGGACTAATTTAAGATATCTGGTCAGCATGGATGAGTTAGACCAAAGGGTCAGTATTCATTCTGTACAACTCTGATTTTATGTCTTCACACATTCCTTTGACACCTCTAAATATGACTACTCCAACGTATTTCCAGCTGCTCTCTTAAATCCCGCTCTCTGTAAATTGGGGACCATCTGATACTCTGCTGCCTATTACCTTTCTTGCATGAAATCCTATTCACATAACACCCCAGCTTCAGGACCTACATTGATAATACCTCAATATTAAAACTTACCTGTGTTTTAAAAATTACCTTCATGACCTTTCTCCTCATTATTTCAGATATTTGTACTCAACTAATTCCAATTTCCTTTAATCATTTCACCATTGGTGGCCATGCCTTCAGGTGCCAACTCCCACGTTGTTGGATTCCTTCCTAAGATCTCAGAAGCTCTTTCTTCCATCAAGATGCACTTTTAAACATACATTTCTTTGCCCAAGTTTTGGTCATCTGTTCTAAAATATCCTGTTATGGCAGTGTCCAACTCTGACTTATAAACTGTTTATGTGTAATTCCTTAGGATGCTTTATGAAATATGTTTTTGTTGCTGGTCACTTTTATAGAGGGCAGTTTTGCTTTACACTTAGGACTTCTAGCTTGAATTCACATACTTAAGTTGCTGTGGTGGAATTGTTAATGCTAGCCTCTGGATCTGTAATCCAGTATTATAGCTGTATCAAATCAACCAAAACCTCCCACGTGTAAGTAAAGTAAAAAAGCAAGAAGAAATCAACAGCAATCAAGAAACATAGATATAGAGAAGTACAGAGATGAACAAAATACTTGGATGCAGATGGGAAGTGAGGTTGACAGAGCACCCTGAGACTTGCTCCTGAACTTGAATACAAAAATCAAGGCTGACACTTTACTACAGTGTTTAAGGTGCTTTGTATTGCAGATAAGATGTTAAGTCAAGCTAGGCTCTTGTTCCATCCAGGATGGGGACACAAAAGATATCACAGCATGGATTCAAAGAAAAGGCGGCTTGTCCTCCAAACATTGTTTTGTGTAATATGTGTTGAAGGAAACCATTCTTACAAAACACTATTTGGTGATTATCATATTTGATATTTGTGGGAGATGCAATGCACAACTGGCTATCATATTTCCTAGATTACAACATTGATTGCGCTTCATGAAATACTTCCCATATTTCTCCCTGTTAGTATACTCCCTGTACGCTATTCTGTTATTACTGAATAGCATATCCAAACATGTCATTCCCACATATGAAATAAAGCCATAATTCTAGAAAACCCCAGCAGGTCTGGTAGCATCTGTGGAGAAATATTTTGAATTGAATATGACTTCTTCAGAACTTTGAGTTGAGCTTAAAAGAAGAGTTATATTCAATTCATTTTTAAAAAAAAATCACTCGTGAGACATGGGGATTGTTGGTTGGCCTGCAATTATTGCACATCCTTATTTGCCCTTGAGAAGGTGATGGTGAGCTGCTTCCTTGAACCTCTGCACTCCACGTGCCCTAGGTTGACACATGATGCTATTAGGGAAGGAATTTCAGAGTTTTGACAAAGTGACAGTGAAAGAAGGATGGTGAGTGGCTTGGAGGGGACCTTGCAAGTCATGGGGTTCCCATGTATCTGCTGCCCAGTCCTTCTATATGGAAGTGGTCATGGCCTTGGAAGGAGACATCGAAGGATCTTGGTGAATTTCTGCAGTGCAGGTTATAGAAAGTACACACTGCTGCTACTGAGTGTCAGTGGTAGAGGGAATGGATGCGTACGGACATGGTGCCAATCGAGTGGGCTGTTTTGTCCTGAACGGTGTGTCAAGCTTCTAGAGTGTTATTGGGGCTGCACCCATGCAGGAAAATGGTACTATTCCATCACTCTCCTGACTTGTGCCTTGTACGTGTTGGCCAGGCTTTGGGGAGTCAGACTGTAAGTCACTTGCTGCAAAACTCCGAGCCTCTGACATGCTCTTGTAGAAATTGTGTTTATGAGGGAAGTAAAGTTGTGATTCTAGTCAATGGTAACCCTCAGGATGTTGATAGTGGGGGATTTAGTGATGGCAATGCTTTGGTGGGGGGCAGGGGGTGGATAGATAGTCTCTTATTGGAGATGATCATTGTGTGGCAGGAATATTGCCACTTTTCAGCCCAAGTCTAGATACTGTCCAGATCTTGATGCATTTCAACAAAGACTGCTTCAGTATCAGAAGAGGCACAAATGATGCTTTTCATTGTGCATCAGTCAACAGCAAACATCCCCACATATGATGTTATGATAAAAGGAAGATCATTCATAAAGCAGCTGAAGGTAGTTGTGCCAAGGACACTAATCTTGCAGAGATGTTCTGAAACAGAGATGTTAAATCTATTCCTCTCTTTACAGATGCTTCTAGACCAACAGTATTTTCAGTACTCAGTTTCTATATCAAATTTCCAACATTCACAGTATTTTACTTTTATTACACCATTTCCACATCTTTAATTGCTGAAAACAGGTACTAACAGTTCATTATAAGTGACCTTGTATTGATACAACGCATTTCACACACTTTTAAAAAAGAATACTGACCCAAAGGTTAATTGATAATTAACCAAGAACAAATGAACCTGCATTATACAATATATTTAACACCACCATAAAAAGTCCTTCACAGTCAAATGAATTAGTTTTTGGATTGCAGCCACTATTACATGGATAGGTAATTCACACATGCCAAAATCCTCCCCCAAAAAGGCAGAAAAAGGATTACATAATTTTTTTTGGTGGCACTTTATTTTATTTTGATGTATAAACATTGGCTAGAATAACTACCCACATTTCCTTCGAATATTGTCATGAGTATTTCCTGTCCACCTGAACAAGTAGATGACACACCTGACACAAACTAATCTTTGCCAGGCTTATGTTACAGTTATTCAATGCACTAAGTAATCTTGAAATCATAGTGCATCAAAATTAATGTTAACAAAGGTACCTCAGTCATTTCCATAATACTTACCTCTTCTAAAGTGCTGTCTCCAACTTTACCGCCACTTTTTCCATGAGCCTTCAATATCTCCCTTAGCCCAGTTCCTGCACCATGCCGAACCTGACAGAAAAAAAAGAGGTTATTATTGATCAAACTATATTAAAAAAGAACTTACTGCTCAAATACAATTGCTATTTGAACAGAGTACCTACAAAGTACATAAAATTTAACTTGAAACCAGACGGTTTGTGAAATACATGCAGAGTACCATCTTTAGAGTTCTGGAATTCACTTCAAAAATCACCCAAAAAAGAAAAAAATTGGGTTTTGATGGTCACTGTTACGACACAGGGTAAACCAGACACACAGAAAAGCTCACCTTGCGCCGTAATCTGTTAAATTTCGAGTGGCAAAGAGCCACCCCAAATATCACTATTTAAAGAAAAATTTGACAATTTTATTCTTTAAGTCTCAAAGAGAATGTTAGACAACAACTATTTCCAACTCCTTTCTTTTAAATCCATCTTTTATCTCCCACTCTACAATACTAGTCCCATCAAAACCCCGATTAAAATTACAATAAAAATATGTTTCAAAGCCAATCAGCTGTGTTGATTCTCCTTTATAGATTTTTCTCTGTAGATTTTCCTGGGTCATCTTTTCTTCGGTCTTCTGCTGCACAAATTTCTTATGGACCAGTACCTTTCAGAGAGCTATTCTGTTAGCAGTTTTGGTGCTTGGCTGGGTTTTGCTGTTCTTCCCTCAACTGTTCAAAATGTCCAATTTTATACCTCAAAACATCAGTCATTTCATTGGCTCGATGTCATCCAAAACAGTAAAATTCAAATTCGATTGGATTTTGGTATCTGGGGCATAACTCAAAATGATCGGCTGAATTTGTTTTGTAGCATGGCAATGCAGTTCCAACTATATGTTTCAACCAAATGTTACATTTTTAATTTTTTTTCAGCACACTCTGTGCCTCTCTAGGTCTGTGCCAGCTTCCACATTCTCAAAGGTACAGTACATACCTACACCTTCATAATACCTTCCCCCTTAAGAAAAAATGAACCATCAAAATGAAAAGATGGCTTCATTTTTCCCTCTATTCCTTAACCATATTACCATGACATACAAATGACTTTAATCTAAATTCATATTAACGTCTTCCCATATACAATAAATACCAATCTCATCTGTACTTTATCAGTTAAATCCACAATAACATTCTTACGACCCGCAACATGTACGATTTGTAAATTAAAAGTCTGTAACATAAGATTCCAATGAAAGAGTCTCATTTTCTTCTCGTTAAAGCGTTCTAAGAATGTAAGAGGATTGTAATCTGTGTACACAACCGTCTGACACAATGTCTGTAACATAAACATTAAAATATTGTAAGGCCAGTACCAACTCAATAGCTCTTTTTTGATCATGGAGTATTTCCTCTGGTAGATGTTGAGTTTCTGTAAAAAGTAACCAACTGGCAGTTCAGTCCCATCATCATCTTCCTGTAGCAGTACAACTCCAACTCAATGCCATTAGCATCGATGGCAACTTTGAAGGGTTTTGAAAAGTTTGGTTTAGCTAAAACTGGTGCAGTGGTTAATCTTGCTTTTAAATGGTCAAATGTCACCTGGCATTGTTCTGTCCACCGAACGTTTGTGTTCTTCTTCAGCAAATCTGTTAACAAAGCCATTACACTGCTGAAGTTTGGAATAAACTTCCAATAGAATCCGCTTAGTCCCAAAAATTGAAACACCTCTTTCTTCGAGGTTGGTCGTGGAAATTCTTCGATGGCCTTCATCTTTGCGTTCCGTGGGGTCAACCCCCCCCAAGACCAATGTTATATCCCAAGAACATCACCACTGCTTTTGCAAATTCAATTTTAAGTTTATTACCAGTTTTGCTTTCGTAGTCATTCAAAGAGCTCTGCCAACTGTACCATGTGATCTTTCGAGGACTTACTACAGATCACAATATCATCCGAATAGACTGCACAGTTTGTTAACCCAGCCACAACTTTGAATTGATATAGCCCATCTGGGGTAACAAGCGCAGAAATGTCTATTGTGGTTCTGTTCACCAAGCTGGGAATTTGTGTTGCAGACGTTTCGTCCTCTGTCTCGGTGACATCTTCAGTGCTTGGGAGCCTCCTGTGAAGCGCTTCTGTGATCTTTCCTCCGCCATTTGTAGTGGTTTGAATCTGCCGCTTCCGGTTGTCAGACAAACTGGCTGGGTTAACAAACTGTGCAGTCTATTCGGATGATACTGCGATCTGGAGTAAGTCCTCGAAAGATCACATGGTACAGTTGGCAGAGCTCTTTGAATGACTACGAAAGCAAAACTGGTAATAAACTTAAAAATTGAATTTGCAACACAAATTCCCAGCTCGGCAACAGAACCACAACAACGAGCACCCGAGCTACAAATCTTCTCACAAACTTTGAGCAGAAATTTCTTTTGCGTCTGTGATAAAAGGTACCTGCCAGTAACCACGCAGTAAGTCCAACTTAGTGATGTAACTGGCTTGTCCAACTTTCTCCATATTGTCTTCTAATCTCAGTATTGGATACGAGTCCGATTTTGTTATGGCATTGACTTTCTGATAATCCATGCAAAATCACTGAGTTCCATCAGGTTTGGGAACTAAGAAGATTGGTGAACTCCACTCGTTCTGGCTCGGTTTGATGATTTCCTTGTCGATCATGGCCTCCACCTCCTTCTAGACCTGTCTGGCTTTGAAAGAATTAAGCCGACAGGGGTGTTTTTTTTAAAAATCAGAACAGCATTCTCTATGTCTACTTCATGTACAACAGCATTAGTCCTCTCCAACTGATTCCTGCATATGTCCTCATACTGCAGTAACAAACCTTTCAACTGTGTTCTTTGCTCCTGAGACAGATAATTTACTAACCTATCTCACTCCTCAAGGACTTCTTCATTTTTTAAAAACATATTTTGAGGCACATCAAAATCCACAACATCTGGATTGGATTCCCCACTCTGCAAAGCAGTAACTAACACTTGTTTCTCCAGTTCTCTCTCTCTAGTATAATAACCCTCAGGAATATCCACTGCCTCCTTTTTGGAGTATGCATCATCATGCATATCTTTTATTGTCTCATCTTTCTGCCTTTTAGGACGAAACACTTCTGTCTGACTCTCTCCCTGTTCAGGTTTTTCCTGTACTAATATGTCAAACAGGGTGTCTGCTTCGTGCTGTTCCTTTTGATATGGGATCTTGTTACTACACAGTCTGGGAAAATACAGTTTTTTTCTTTTAACTCCTCAGTTTCTTGGTCTTCCTTGGGTTTCTCCACAACAAGGTGTGCCACTTCCATCTTGGACCCTGTTAAATAATTCTCAAACTAGGATTCCTGGAACTGACACTGTCACTCCCATTGTTACTTCCCCAGTCTTGAGTTGGTATTCCAACCTGATTTTACGAAGGGGAATGCTAAATTTCTGTCCATCTATCCCATAAATTACCACACTCTCGGGTAACAGATCAGAGAGAGTGCAAATTTGCTCATCTCTTATTATTAGAGACTGGTTCGATCCTGTATCTCTCAAAATTATAACTTCTTGCCCTTCTCCCCCTGTTTTTTCTGAGTAAACTTTAATCACAGAGGCAAATTCTTTATAGACATCAAGCACTAACTCCATACCAAGCCCCTGTCTAGGCTGTGCACTCTCCTGCAGCTCCTCAGCTTTTATTGGGGTTTCCTTTACTACTTTCACTAATGCCACTGGCTTAGCTTCTTTTACCACATCTTTTCCTACAGAGCCTTTCTTTAAAGACCAGCACTGTGACTTTACATGTCCCACTTTACCACAGTGGAAACACCTGAGGCCTTTCACCACCTTTACAACCTCTTGGGCTTTTTTTTTAACCTGTGGTAAACACTTACCAGTGTTCGCTACTCTGCGTTTCGTAGTTTTGGATCTCCCTTTCTCCCAACTTCTATCCCTCACAGGATGAAATTCTTGCCGGAAGCTTGTTATATGCACCAACGTGTATTCATCTGCTAACTCTGCTGCCCTTCTCACTTCCTTGGTTTTCTCTTCATCCATGTGAATTCTTATCTCTGGAACTGAGTTTTTAAACTCCTTCAGCAGAATAATCTCTCTTAGAGCCTCATAGGTCTTTTTTTCTTTAAGGCCTGCACCCATCTATCAAAATGACTATCTTTTGAACTCAACCTAAGTCTGACCTCCTTTGTGTTTCTGAACTGCTATCTATACGCTTCTGGTACCAATTCATAAGCACTTAAAACAGCCTGGTTGACCTCTTCATAATTTCTTGACCCTTCATCTGACAGCACGGCAAATACATCACTAGCTCTACGTACCAGTTTAACTTGAACTAGCGTTACCCATAAATCCTTGGACAACCCCATCTGCCGAGGCAATTTTTCAAATGAAATAAAGAAGGCTCCAACATCTTTCTCATCAAAATGTGGCAGAGTTTTGACATATTTATATATATCACTAGTTTCTCTTTTAAAGTCCATCTTGTTAACTTGACTTCGCTCACTAAATCGCAACTTCTCAAGTTCAAATTCTCTCTTTTTGCTCAGCTAAGAACCTTCTGTCTCATGCTTTTTTCCTTTATTTCTCTTCCTCTCTCTCTCTCTCTCTACCTTCTACCTTCATTTTCCTCAATTGTAATTATAAAGTTTTTCTAACTCTACTGCACTTGTCTATTTCTCTGACATACCTAAGTGTGAATAATTCCCTTACAATTTCAGCTTTACTTTTGTCCTTAGTTAAATTCAATTCTAACCTCTTTGCTAATTCTAAGAGTATGGTCTTTTCTTTATTTCTAAACATTCTTGGCAAATTTGGGAATTACCTTCAAAGCCAAAAACCTTTTAAGCAACTTTAAAAGCCACTTCTCCTACTTTTAATTTAACCAACCACAAATAACCGAAATTATAGGTGTCTCATCTAAGTTTTATTTAAAGATCTAGGACACGAACTGGCAAGTGTTTAAACCTACTGGGCTTTCTTCTTACCCCAAATCGATTCAAATCTCAGACTGGATCTGTCTAAACATATCGAAATCAAGAATTCGAAACTGTTCAAATCCCGGCAACGAGCCCCCAAACTGTTATGACACAGGTAATTTACACCAGACACACAAAAAAGCTCACCTTGCGCTGTAATCTGTTAAATTTTGAGTGGCAGAGTTATCCCAAATATCACTATTTAAAGAAAAATTTAACAATTTTTTTCTTGAAGTCCAAAAGAGAACATTAGACAACAACTATTTACATCTCCTTTCTCCTAAAGCTATCTTTTACCTCCCGCTCTACAATAATGGCCCGATAAAAACCCCGGTTAAGATTTACAAAAAAAAATCACGTTTCAAAGCCAGCCAGCTGTGTTGATTCTTCTTTGTAGAATTTTCCTGGGTCGTCTTTTCTTCGGTCTTCTGCTGCACAAATTTCTTATGAACAGGTATGTTTCAGAGAGCTATTCTGTTAGCAGTCATGGTGCTTGGCAGCTCTTTGTTGTTCTCCCCATAGCTGTTGAAAATGTCTGATTTTATACCCCAAAACATCAGATCATTTCATTGGTTTGATGTCATCCAAAACAGTAAAATTCAAATTTGATTGAATTTTGGTATCTGGCATCATTTAAACTGATTGGCTGAATTTGAATTTGTTTTGTACCATGGCAACACTGCTCCAGCTATTTGTTTCAACTAAATGTTACGTTTTAAAATTTTTCAACAAACTCTGTGCCTCTCTAGGTCTGTGCTAGTTTCCATGCTCTTAAAGATATAGTACACATCTACACCTTCAGATCAGTCACAAACTGACATACTAGTTCCGCAAGTATTAAATCACTACACAAGGTTGATGGAATACTAGACACAAAATGAAGCTGTATAACTGTAAGCAAAATTGTACTATGTGGCATTGGAATTACAATGTAGAGATCTACATCAGACTAAATTTAATTATTCCATAGCCTCATGCAAATAGAATGACATGCCAAAGACCCGACTATGAAGGTACAATAACACTTACACAAAATCTTCTGCACAAATTTCAAATTTTATTTTGATACTAGTCTAACATTCAATATCAAAGCTGTCCATTTGATATAATGAAGTTGGAAGCTAAGGAATCAGAAATAATTTAAAGATGTTGCCCTGTACATTTCTCAGTTTGGGTTTTCTCAGTATCAGAGACAAAAGTTCAGCCTTTGATCTACGCTCTCACATGTAGCTGACTTACAGAAGTACTAACAGAGGAATGAAGGAAAGGTAGCAAGAACTTGTGTGAAAGTAAATTTTTCAAAAACATGACCTAATGTGAAAACTGGGCCATCCTTTCATTTTATTTGGACTGCTCATTATCCACTGAGTCTTTATTTTATTTTAATTTCAAAACATAATTAACCCAACTCACTACTCCACTGTTAACTGTATAAACAACGGCACTTGTACTTTTACTGAAATTGCACAAACAATCCTGATTTCTCAGGAGGTACATAACTTGTAAACAGAATTCATTGCAACGCATTTTTGCATCTTGCACCTGCTGCATGGGGAATTTATTACTTGTGACTCTTTCCATAGTCACCATAAAAAAAAGCATTCTAGGAACTGGTATAATAGCATGCTTGGTGACATGTATCTGAATAATGACTCTGGCTTGAAAAGGCATATAATAATATTAACAGCATTTAACCTTAATTTTGAGAATTGGTTGCTGACACTTATTAACAATGATTTTAATTACCTCCCATGAAGAGTTAAAAAGGTCGTTGCAAAGTTCTTCACAGAAGCTTTCTAATGGCCATTCATTTGACTAAGTGGAAAAAAAAGTGGTTTGTTAATACACAGCACAGAAATATCCTTTGTATCCTTTAAATGTTGACAAATTAATAAATGGATACTTACGGGATATCATGCAATATAATACAGCACAGGAACAAACTCTTTGACCCAAGTCTGCACTGATTCATAATCATTATTTAGACCTGCTACTTATTGCCAATATGCAGTTTCTATCCCTCTGTTCGCCTCCCATTCATAAGTCTATCAAGGTACATCTTAAATTTTGCTAACACGGCTGCTTCCACCACTTCCACTGGCTGCGAGATTCAAGCATCCACCGCTCTTTATGTGAAAGCTTTTCCTCCCCACTTTGTTCCTAAACTTTTCCCCTCTCAGCTTGAACCTGTGTCTTCCTGTAGTTTCCACCCTTGGAAAAAGCCTCTGACTATCCACCCTATCTATGCTTCTCATAATTTTGTAGACCTCTATTGGTTGCCCCTCAGCTTCTACTGATTTCAGTGAAAACAAATCTGAGTTTATCCAACATCTCCTCATAACTAAAACATCCAAACCAACAACATCCTGGTAAACCTTCTCTATACCCTCTCCACAGCATCCAAGTCCTTCTGGTAGTGTGGCGACCAGAACTGGAGAAAATACTCCAAATATGCCAAACTAAAGTTTTATACAGTCATAACATAACTTATCAACTTTTATATTCCATGTCCAGGCTGGTGAAGGCAAGCATGTTGTATGCCTTCTTGACCACCTTACCCACCTGTGTTGCCACTTTCAGGGACCTGTGGACCTATACACCCTATGAGTATCCGAAAACTCACAGAATTATGGCCATAATTCCAAAAATGCTCCCCCATTGAAACTTTGATCACCTGGCTGGGCTCATTTCCCAATTCCAGTATGGCCCCGCACTCATTGGACGATCCACGTACTGTTTCAAAAAACCCTCCTGGATACACCTAACAAATTGCTCCCAATCTAAACCCCCAGTACTAAAGCAGTCTTAATCAATATGGGTGAATATTGATTAGCACCATAACAATCCCATTATTTTTAACTCTTTTCAGAATCTGATTACATATCTCTTCCTCTATCTCCCGTTGGCAGCTCGGACATGCGTAGTACAATCCTAGCATTGTGACTGCACCCTTCCTATTCCTGAGCTCTACCCACAATGCCTCAATACAACATCTCTCCAGGTTGTCCTCCCTCAACACAGCTCTGGTATGCTCCCTAACAAGTAATGCAAGTCCTCCACCTCTTTTGCTTCCTCCTCTGCCTCATCTAATATCCTGGAACATTAAGCTGCCAATCTTGTCCCTCTTTCAACCATATCGCTATGGTAGCAACAGCATCATAACTGCATCCGTTCATCTAGGCTCAGAGTTTATCCGATTTGCCCGTTAAACTTCTCGCTTGAAGCAGATACAGTCTAAGCCTCCAGTTCCACTGAACTTAGCAACAACCTCTCCTTGACTGCTTTTCCTCTTAGCTATATTTGGTTTACTCTCAAGCTCTTCCCCAGTCTCTAGATTTACTGATCTACTGCTCTGGTTCCCACCCCCGATACACTGGTTTAAACTTTCCTGAGCAGCATTTTCAAACTTCCTGGCCAGGATATTGGTGCCTCTCAAATTTAGGTGCAACCTGTCCTTCTTGTACAGGTCCAACTTTCCTCGAAGAATCCCAATAATCCACATATCTGAAGTCCTCCCCAACACCAGTTCAGTTGTACTGTGTCTCTGTTCAGAGTCTCCATAGTACAGAGGAATCTCGATTATCCAAAGAACACGGGCAGGAAGTATTTAGTTCGGTTACTCAAATTCTGGATAATCTAATGCCGGAAAACAGTTTAGCCAAGCATTGGGACCTTGGCGGATAATCTGATAGTCAAATGCCATATAATTGAGGTTCCTCTGTACATGGCACAGGAAGTAATCCTGAGAGTAATACCTTAGAGGCCCTGCTTTTTAGTTTACTACCTAACTCCTTGAATGATCATTGCAGACCTTGTCACTCTTCATATCCATGTAATTTGTGCCAATATGGATAATCACTTCTGTGTGTTTACCCTCCTGTTTAGGACAGCCTGTACCTGCTCAGAGACATCATGGCCCCAGCACCAGGCAGGCAACATACCATTCTGGAGTCTCTCGTGACCACATAAGTTCCAATTTGTGCCTCTGATATCAAATCTCCAATTACTATTTCTCTAAAACACTTTGTCCATCCCCTCTGTATAGCAAGGCTAGCTGTGGTGCTGCTGTCACCTGATGAGCCATCCTCCTCATCAGTATCCAAAATAGAATTTTTGTTTGATAAGGAGACTCCTACACTGACTGCCTACCCTGTCTAACGGTCACCATCTATCTTCCTGTACTTTGGGAATGACTTCTACCTATGATGCACTTTGCCATTTAGTGGTTTTTAGAGTCTCCAATTGCAACTCAAGCACATTCATTTGTTCAGTGAATAGCCGAAGCTGGATACACTTTCTGCAGATGTAATTATCAGGAATGCTCTCAGCATCCGTTATTGGCCACACCACGCAGGCAGACCACAAAACCCCACTAACTGATATGACAAACCCTCTAATGACTGTTAGTTTAAAAATTAAATTTTAATTAGCTACCTAACAATTACAGTTATTACTTGAAAACAAATAACCCCCAGTAGTGATTTTCGAAAAGATTTGTAGCTCAGGTTGAAGTTCTGGATATAAGTTTGCTTGCTGAGCTGGAAGGTTCGTTTTCAGATGTTTCATCACCATACTAGGTAACATCATCAGTGAGCCCCCAGTGAAATATTGGTGTTTTGTCTTGCCTTCTATTTATGTGTCTTGGTTTCTTAGGGGGAGTGATACCATTTCCTGTTTTAGGATGGTAGCTGGGGTCCAAATCCATGTGTTTATTTATGGAGTTCCGATTAGAATGCCATGCTTCTAGGAATTCCCATGCATGTCTCTGTTTAGCCTGCCCTAAGATGGATGCTTTGCCCTCCTTCGTCTGTATGTAAGGATACTAGTGATAGTGAATCATGTCTTTTTGTGGCTAGTTGATATTCATTTAGTTAGTTTTCTCCCTGTCTGTCGGATGTAATGTTCATTACAGTCCTTGCATCGTATTTTGTAAATGATGTTCATTTTGCTTGTGGTCTGTATAGGGTCTTTCAAGTTCATTAGCTGCTGTTTTAGTGTGTTGGTGGATTTGTGGGCTACCATGATTCCAAGAGGTCTGAGTACTCTGGAAGTCACTTCAGAGATGCCTTTGATGTAAGGTAATGTGGCTAGGGTTTCTGGACACGTTGTGTCTGCTTGTTTGGGTTTGTTGTTGAGAACTGTGTTTACTGGGTATCCGGTCTTCTTGAATACACAATATAGGTATTTTTCTTCTGCTCTTCATAGTTCCTGGGTGCTGCAGTATGTTGTGGCTCGTTGAAAATAACATCCTGATGCACCTCTGTTTGTGGGTGTCGGGATAACTGCTTCTGTAGTTAAGTATTTGGTCTGTGTGTGTTGTTTTCCTGAAGATGCTGGTTTGAAGTTCCCCACTGACTGTTTGCTCTACATGGGGAATTTCAAACCAGCATCTTTAGGAAAACAACATACAGACCAAATACTTAACTACAGAAGCAATCATCCTTACATCCACAAACGATGTTGTATCAGGACGTTACTTCAACGAGCCACAACACACTGCAGCAACCAGGAACTATGAAAAGCAGAAGAAAAATACCTATACAGCGTATTCAAGAACGGATACCCAATAAACACAGTCTGCCGATTTCTCAACAACAAATCCAAACAAGCAGACAGAATGCACCCAGTACCTTATATCAAAGGCATCGTCAAAATGACTTCCAGACTACTCAGACCTCTTGGCATCATGGTAGCCCACAAACCTACCAACACACTTGAACAGCGGCTAATAAACCTAAAAGACCCTCTACAAACAACCAGCAAAACAAATGTCATTTACAAAATACCATTCAAGGACTGTAACAAACACTACATTGGACAAACAGGCAGAAAACTAGCCACCAGGATACATGAACATCAACTAGCCACAAAAGACATAACTCACTATCACTAGTATCCTTAAATACAGATGAAGGAGGACACCATTTCGACTGGGACAACATGTCCATCCTAGGACAGGCTAAACAGAGACACGCATGGGAATTCCTAGAAGCATCGCATTCTAACCAGAACTCCATAAATAAACACATTGATTTGGACCCCATCTACCATCCTTTGAGAAAAAGAACCGGAAATGATATCACCCACCTTTAGAAATCAAGACACATAAATAGAAAGCGGGACAAAACACCAGCATTTCACCAGAGGCTAACTGATGGATGTTACCTAGTATGGTGATGTAAAGTCTGAAAACAAACCTTCCAGTTCAGCGAGCAAACATACATCCAAAATATCCCCCTATCTGCGCTTCCTGTACTAACAAGAAGGTGGACTAATTGTACTAACCTTTTGAAGATAGAAAGTGAAGACTGCAGATGCTGGAGATCAGAGTCGAGTGTGTGATGTTGGAAAAGCACAGCAGGTCAGGCAGCATCCAAGGAGCAGAAGAATCAATGTTTCGGGCATAAGCCCTTCATCAAGAAAGTGCAGGTAAAGCCCTTCGTCATTCCTGATGAAGGGCTTATGCCCGAAACGCCGATTCTCCTGCTCCTTGGATGCTGCCTAACCCTTTTGAAAGACTGAAACACTTTATTGTGTATTGCAGTGAGATTCCTTCATCGGTAGCACCAAAGGAATTAACATTTTAACACAAACATGATCACTATCTAATTACACTATTTAAATCAGTTTCAGATAATAGATGGTTTTAGGAATTCTTTCCTTTTCCTGGCACTGTAAATCAGAGATAATACAGAAAACATTATTCTCTATTCAGCAAAACTATTAATATTACCTCATCTAAATTTTTTAACCACACAAGTATATCCATCTCACCTCATCAAATAAAGAAGAACTGTCAAGTATATTATCAATTAAAACCTTCGATTCAGTTGCTGGTTGCTCAATTACAACATTGGTAAGTTTCCGACGTTTCTCCTCTGGCTCCCCATCAACATTATCATTGCTGCAAAAACATGAATAAGCTATTTTAAAAATAAAAATCCTCTCAATTCTGTGCATAAAGCATGATTCCATAATTTTGGATTTATTTTTAAAAACTCAATTCAGTTAAGACAAACAACCATATTTTCAGTGGCGAAAAATCCTTTCTGGGCGAAGTGTAAAATATTTTCCCTGCCATATTTTTAAATTGAAACAATGTTGAAAAATCATTCAGCAAAAGCAGCATTGAAAGATTTTATATTCATGAAGCTTTTTTGACAGAAAAGAAATTGAAATGCACAGTGAATGGTTAGAATTTTCACAAAAACTTTGAAGGCTGATTAATCCGCTAATTACACCATGCTTGCTAAAAGATATAGAAATATTATTTGCACCGTTGTTCAACAGAATTCTGAAATGCACCATTTTTATCCTGTGGGAGCAGTACCTCTTAATTCGGTAAGTGGCTACTATGCTACCCATTTTCTAAAGCAAACATAGATATAATGATCCTAATTGTGTGACTGTAATATCATTACCCTTCAAGTAAGTGGCTACAATGTTACCCATTTTCTAATTGTGTGACTGTAACTGACAATGTATGGAATCCACATATGGAAAGGGGAAGAAAAGCTGGGTAAGTGATAATAGGGGCTGTAAGTAGATGAGAGTGGACTGGCTGTATTGAAAGCAACCCAATTCATGACAGGGCCTGGAGTGTGGAGATGGTTAATAGACATGGAAGGAGGTGATCATGCTCTAAAATTGTTAAACTCAATATTGAGCCCTCAAGCCTGCAAGATCCCCAAGTGGAAGATGAGGTGTTGTTC
Source organism: Chiloscyllium plagiosum (assembly GCF_004010195.1). Classification (NCBI taxonomy): domain Eukaryota; kingdom Metazoa; phylum Chordata; class Chondrichthyes; order Orectolobiformes; family Hemiscylliidae; genus Chiloscyllium; species Chiloscyllium plagiosum. Next base: position 17,154,023 of record NC_057731.1, read on the forward strand.
CTACAACTTGGGTGGAGCCTCACTTGTTAGTAACATGCCCTCGGCTTACTAAAGGTACAAAAACACGTGTGAACACAGAACACAACAGCGCAGTGCAGGCCCTCAATGTTGCTCTGACCTGTAAAACCAATCTGGAGCCCATCTCACCTACATTAGTCCATTATCATCCATGCCCTTACTACTCTGAGTAAAGAACCTACCTCAGACATCTGTCCTATATCTATTAGCCCTCAATTTAAAACTATGTCCCCTCGTGCTAGCCATCACCATCCAAGGAAAAAGGCTCTCACTGTCTATCCTATCTAATCCTCTGATCATCTTGTATGTCTCTATTAAGTCATCTCTCAATTTTCTTCTCCCTAATGAAAACAGCCTCAAGTCCCTCAGCTTTTCCTCATAAGACCTTCCCTCCATGCCAGGCAACATCCCGGTAAATCTCCTCTGCATCCTTTCCAATGCTTTCACATCCTTCGTACAGTGTGGTGACCAGAACTGCATCCAAGTGCAGCCACACCAGAGCTTTGTACAGATGCAACATGACCTCATCGCTCAGAAACTCAATCCCTCAACCAATAAAAAAACACACAGTACACCTTCTTAACAACCCTATCAACCAGGTGACAACTTTCAGGGAACTATGTACACGGACATCAAGATCTCTCTGCTCATCCACACTACCAAGAACCTTATCACTAACCCCAATACTCTGTATTCCTGTTACTCCTTCCAAAGTGAATCACCTCACACTTTTCCACATTAAACTCCATTTGCCACCTCTAAGCCCAGCTCTGCAGCTTATCTATATCTCTTCCTTCAGCACTGTCCACAACTCCACTGACCTTAGTGTCATCTGCAAATTTACTAACCCATCCTTCTATGCCCTCATCCAGGTCATTTATAAAAATGATCAACAGCAGTGCCCCAAACAAATCCTTGCGGTACACCACTAGTAACTAAACACCAAGACGAACATTTCCCATCAACCACCACCCTCTGTCTTGTTTCAGCTAGCCAATTTCTGATCCAAACTGCTAAATCACCCTCAACACCATGTCTCTGTATTTCCTGCAATAGCCTACCGTAGGGAACCTTATCAAATGCTTACTCTAGTCATTCTTTTATTCTTGACATATCTATAGAAATCTTTAAGGTTTTCCTTGATCCTACTTGCCAAAGATTTCTCATGTCCCCTCCTGACTCTTCTTAGCTCTCTCTTTAGGTTCTTCCTGGCTAACTTCTAACTCAGAAGCGCCCTAACTGAGCCTTCATGTCTCATCATAAGCCTCCTTGTTCCTCTTGACAAGAGATTCAACTTTTCTAGTAAACTACAGTTCTCTCGCTTGACCACTTCCACCCTGCCTGACAAGTACATACTTATCAGGGATATGTAGTAGCTGTTCCTTGAATAAGCTCCACATTTCAATTGTGCCCATCCTCTGCAGCTTCCTTCCCCATCCAATGTATCCTAAATCTTGCCTAATTGCACCATAACTGCCTTTCCTCCAGCAATAACTCTGGCCCCACGGTATGTATCTATCCCTTTCCATCACTAAAGTAAACGTAACTGAATTGTGATCCCTATCACCAAAGTGCTCACCTACCTCCAAATCTAACACCTGGCCTGGTTCATTACCCAGTACAAAATCCAATGTGGCTTTGCCTCCTGTTGGATTATCTCCATAAAGTGTCAGGAAATTCTCTTGCACACACTGGACAACAACTGACCCATCCAAAGTACTTGAACTATAGCATTTCCAGTCAATATTTGGAAAGTTAAAATCCAAAGTAACAACTACCTAGTTACTTTTGCTCCCAGCCTGAATCATCTTTGCAATCCTTTCCTCTACATCTCTGAAACTTTTTGGAAGCCTACAGAAAACTCCCAATAGGGTGATCTCTCCTTTCTTGATTTTTAACCTTAGCCCATACTACCTTAGTAGATGAGTCCTCATCAAACGTCGTTTCTGCCACAGTAATTCTGTCTTTGACTAACAATGCCACATCTCCCCCTCTTTTGCTATCTTTTGTGTTCTTACTGAAACATCTAAATCTCGGAATCTGCAACAACCATTCCTGTCCCTGCTCTATCCATGTCTCCGAAATGGCCACAACATTGAAGTCCCAGGTATCAACCCATGCTGCAAGTTTATCCATCTTATTCCCAATGGTCCTGGCATTGATGTAGACACACTTCAAACCACCTTCCTGCTTGCAGGTACACTCTTGCAACCTTGAAACCTTACTTATGACCTCACTACTCTTAAACTCCTGTACGCTGGAACTACAATTTGAGTTCCCATCCCCTTGCTGAATTAGCTGAATTTTTCCTTCCACAAGTTAAAGCAGATCATACTGGTATCAAGGCGTTCTGAAAAAGATTGTTGAAATTTTTGGTTTGAGCCTTCTATATGGAAATCTTGTACATTTAATCAGGGATGCTGTACCAAATAATATGGTACTGGAACACTACAAAGAAATGTGCTGACAACAGAATTCTAAATCTTTGATGTTATTTTAGTGTTCATTTATTATTAGAGTTCCCCCAAGCAAATGTCGCTTATTTGTGCACACTCTTAGAGCCACAGAGTTTTACAGACCTTAACGAGGACCTTCAGCTCATCGTATCCATGTCAGGGACCAAATACCTCTTCATTCTAGTCCCATTTTCCACTGACCCATTAGTGTATCAGCTATGGTATTTCAAGTGATCATCTAAATACTTCAATTTTGTGATTGTTCCTGTCCCAACCTCCCTTTCACATAGTGAGTTCGAGATATGCACCACCTAGGTGAAAAAATTACACTTTCAATCCTCTCAAAAGATCTTTCCCTTTACCTTAAATTTATGCCCCTTGAGCACTGACCCCTCTAATAAGGGGAAATGCTACTTTCTACCTATCCAGTCTAGGGCTCTCAATCTTGTACATATCAATCAGCCTTGCCCTCAGCCTTCTCTGTTCTAAGGAAAGGAATTCCAGCCTATCTAGTCTCTTTTCATAACGGAAATGTTCCAGCCCAGGCAATAACCTGGTCTATTTCCTCCACATCCACTCTCGTGAAACCATATCTTTCCTATCTTGCAGTGACCAGAACTGAACCCAGTATGCCGTGCTGTGACCCAACAACTTATACAGCTCCATCATAACCTCCTAACTCTGTATTCAATACCTCAACTAATAAAGGCAAGTATCCCATATGCCTTCACTATGTCACTCATATTCTCATTCATACATTTTCTCAGTCTCTGTCTCACACACACAGAAAAAATATAATTTCTCTTTTGCACATACTCTCAGTGTTCACATAGACACACCCTTACAGTTAAAAACTCTCTCACTTAGTCACACACCTTTAGTCTCTCATAGTGAGAATTGAGAAGGACCACACTCAGGAGGAGATATAGGAACATCGAAAACTTAGAAGAACACATTCTGAACCAGAACCAATGTAGTTTGTGAGGGAGGTAAATCCTGAGTCTGCAGTGCAGGAAAACATTGCTGAGGGACATTTGGTTAAAATTTGAACTCCCTCCACCCAGCAATCCAGCACCTGTTTTGGCTGCAGGTCCCAGTGCCTTCTGCTTGCCTTCAGAAACAAGAATCCACTTACTAGTGCCACTGTCCCTGCCAATGGAATTCCATCTCAAATTGTCACCAATTAGTTTGCAGAAATCTGCATTGACAGGGAGCCAAACTAACTTTTCTCATGACATTGTGATATTGTAGAACTCTACATTAGAATTTAAAAAAATGCCCCGAGGTGCTTGGTAAAGCCCACCCAAGCTCAGACCCATTCACTCAGGGCAGAATACACATCTGGTACTACAGGAGTAAAGTATCTTGGGATATACAAATGTCCCGAATTAGAGGATTGGAAGATCTCAAGAATGTTGGATATTACATGCCCACCACCAACTGCTGGGGGTCCAATACACGGCCTTTTATGCGATTCTCCATGCTTGCCCACCATAATAACTTTCTTTAAAAAACAAACAAGTATCCTGGGTAACTTTTGCAAACTCAGGTCTGCCAATTCCAGTGTGCATGCAATAAAACTGTTTCTGCATGGCTTAACTATATGCTTATTAGCTGAAGCATACAAATATCAAGCTAGGTTCAGTTCTTGTTCTCATGTAGAAGATTAAAAGTATTTCCTCAAAATGCAAAACACATAAAATCCTTTATCTCATTAGATTTTTCCTCCCTTTCATTCGATAAGTAATTTTTTCTTCCACTACAACTTTTTTCAGTGTTACGTCATTTCGTATGGTGAGTAAAAGCAACTTGGTTTAATATATTCAATTCTTTAAGCTGATAAAATGTAGCTTCCGTAACAGTAGCTGTAAGATAAATAATACTTAATGAGCAAAAAAGTTATTTCACTCAAATGAAGGTCAGACAATGATTACTTTTAGTTCAGTGTGCTTATCTTGCAATACGGTGAAAAACACCTCAACTTTAACATAATTCATAAAAGACAATTTTGCACACCTTTAGAAATAAACACAATTCAAAATACAATGAATAAGATTTTACCTGGTTATCTAAAATTAAATTTTAATTTTCATAGGGCATGTATTCATGGTCTAAATGGTATTGTGGTTTCTAATTCTCTCATTTAGACATAGAAGCAAGCAGAATATTATTCTTACCATTTTTCATTGTTGGTATTTCCTTCCACTGTGTCTCTGGATCGTTGCTTAGCAAACAGCTTAGCCATCCTCTTTGCTTTATTCTTCTGCCGACTGCTCATACCAGGCTGAAATTCAGCTTCGATTAGATCAGCAGCCTGGACAAGCTAAAAAAAAAGTAACCGTCTCCAGTTATGATTAGAATTTATAATGTCAAATTTGCAGTTAAAGACTATGTAATAAGATATTTCAGAGGGGTTTTAGCTTTTATTTTATAAAACAATTAAATAGGCTTGAAAATGGGCAGACCTCAGATATAATCACATTATGTGAAGTACCTTGTTAGCAATTAAGTTAAAAGAATGAAAACAATACATTGTCAAGACAGTATTAAATTATAATCTCTAAATATTCAACTTATTTGTTTCACTGGATCAAATAAGCTGATAAAACAAAAGGCTCTGGATTTAAAATCAATAGATTTATAATAATAGCTCATCAGAACATTGTTGCTGAGAGCTTTCTAATTCCTCACTGACACATAATCAAGTTACCAGCTTTAATACCAATTATTGCCAAGCTATCTTATCTCAGTTAGACCAGTATTGGATAGGCTATTAGTCAGAGAGGGAACAAAGGGATAAATCAAACAGGAAACCATGAATTCTACTGCAAGTTTGCATCAATGTTGAACAAGAAGATGGTCTCGCTGCAATACTTCCCTGATCTGATGAATTATTCCAATCAAAGTTTTAATTCACAAGTAAAGATCAGCTAATTGTGGGTGAATAAGGAGATAATCATTCTTGATTGGCATTTTCACACAAGGTTTAGTAATGGTAAGCAATGCTTTGCAACTACATAGCTTTTATCACATGGTTGCCCTCCGGCTATGTTCATAGTTTGCTTCTTTGAAAACAGTGGATTTATTATTGCAGTCACCCATTTGTAACGACCATTTTCTTAGCTTTAAGTTGACCAAAGATGTCACTTTTGACAATAATCATTTAGTAGCACACAAATTGAATTTTGCTGACATAAGATATGCACTCATCAGCAGCCCTCACAAGAATACCAATTTAAGAGGGAAACCAACATTTATGCTACACAAGTGTGCTGACTGGTTGAAAAGTAGACAATGATTGATTAAAAAGTATCCACCAATCTATTCAGACATGTTACATCACATGTCTGAGGCTGGTGGGACTTGAACCCAGGCCTGCAAGGCCCAGAGGTAGAGACAGCACTACTGTACCACAAGATCTCTCTTGATTGGTGTTGCCAAGGAAAACACATCAGCTAATGATTTTTCACAGTCAACTGCTAGACTTTAAACTTTTACGTGAGGCAGGTTGATTTTGACTGGTTTAGGAACTGTCCTGAGACTGAAACAGCAAGTGGATGCTACCCATTTTGTTGACTTGAAAACTGGTGTACATGTTCTTTCTCATTGTAAAGAGACCACATATTTTTCTTTTTGGGACTATTAAGTGAAATGCAAGCTGGAGTGTTATAATTGAAATATCGGGAGTGTTTTGTACCTTAATTTTTAAGAGCTGCACATTTTTTAACATAAGTCAAAAGAACTGAGAGAAAATAACTTCCCACCTCTGGTCTAGATTTTTGATGTTTGGAATTTTGTTTTCACCTGCCTTTGTTTTTTTCCCACTCAGTATCTGTATTAAAACATTTGTCTTTTGTCTGTTGTGTGCATGCGCTTGGGGGGCAAGTCTTTTGTAGTTGTATAGTAGTAGTTTAGAAATCCTCTCTTTTCCCTACTCTTAAAGTTGTAGAGTTATTTTTAAATTGTGGACAACATCTAGTGTGATTTGCTTTTTTTTCTGAAATAAGTCCATCCGGCAAATTGGTCATTTTGCGATTGCTTGTGGAACAGTGGAGGACAGTGAAGCATATTACTGGTACTCTTCCCAGCTAAACGGAGATATTCTATTAATATATGTAGCTTCTAGTACACACAACTGTTTCATAGTGTGATCCTAAATTGGTTGCACTCTGCACTCAAAGCACTTTCCAATTGTAGAGAGTTTAATGTAGGTCACTGTGTTGGCTGTTTTGCAAGTGTGGCTTGATTGGATACAGTTAGCATCTTGATTATTGTGAACAGCCAAAGGGATATGCTGTTTAATACGATCTCCCTCAGTTGTTGGGATGCATGGCCTAAATACTTGGCTTTACAAAATTTCTGCCCACATTACTCAATTGTGCAAAAAGCAGAACAGCTTTTTGGCTTCATGCAGTATCTTGTTAGTGGGGAACACTGCTCATGTTGTGACTGCAAATTGCCTAGTCTACTTCAGATCACCCTAGAAGAGTAAAGTATCTCAAAGTGCAGCTTCCCCCTTCACACTATTACCATGCAACAAACATCAACATCAAGCCCATAATCGAGGTGTCTTCCTTGTAGGTAGTGGTTCCTCTTTATAAGCACATAGTACCTATCAAGGGACTGAAGAGCAGGAATCGAATCTTCTTTGGCTTGAGATTCAGGTGATGATACATATCTTGGGTGGGTGTCATATCAGCAGAAACCATGCTCTATCCACTGGAACTGCCTGCATTGAATTCCACTAAATCATTCATATTTAGAACTAAATATACAGCATTTCTGATCTGTCTTACAGCACAAAATTTTGGTATTTGAACCCAAATGGCTCTCTTCTGTATGGGGCAAGTTTGAATATGCTTTCAAAACAATCACTTTAGTTTGATGAGTCTGGAGGCTGGACCCTTGGAACTAAATTAGGAACAGGAGGAGGAGACTTTGATTGGTATGCATGGGACCTGATGGGATACATCCTAGATTATTGAAGGAAATAACTACAGAGATAGTGGATGCACTGGTAGTAATTTTGCAGGAATCCTTAGATTGTGGAAAAGTTCCCGAGGATTGGAAAACTGCCAATCTAATATCTTTATTTTAAATAGGGAAGGAGACAAAAAAAAGGTAACTATAGGCCAGTTGGCTTAACACTTGTTATTGGGAAAATGTTAAAGTCTATTATAAAAGGATGTTATAGCAGAGCATTTAGAAATATATAAAATAATCAGCATGAATGGGAAATCATACCTGACAAATTGCATAGAATTATTTGAGGTAAAAAGCAGAATAGATAAAGAGAATGCATTGGATGTAATATATTGAGATGTTCAGAAGGCTCTTGATAAAGGTACTGCACATTTCAAAAAGGTAAAAGAGTCCAGTGTTAAAGTTAGTATATTGGCAAGGATAGAGATTTAATTAACTAATACGAGAGAGAGAGTTGGGTTAAGGAAGACATTTTCAGGATGGCAATCTGTAACTTGTGGTGTGAGACAAGGATCAATGCACAGGCTAAAATATTTACAATAAGTATTAATGACTCAGATCAGAAAAGCGAATATACTATAGCCAGATGTCCAGTTTACATAAAGATAGGTGGGAAGGCAATTGGTGAGGATGACACAGAGTCTGCAAAATAATATAGGTGAAATGCATGAATAAAACAAACTTAGAAGATGTAATATAATGCAAGAAAATGGTGATGTTGTGCACTTTGACAAGATGAACAGAGGTGCTGAATATTATTATTTACATGGAGAAAAACTGCAGAAAGCTAAAGGAAGATGGAGTTAGGAGTCCTTGTTAACAAAAGTTTAGCATCCAAGTTCAGTGGGTAATAGGAGAAAGTGAGGTCTGCAGATGCTGGAGATCAAAGTTGAAACTTTATTGCTGGAACAGCACAGCAGGTCAGGCAGCATCCAGGGAACAGGAGATTCGACGTTTTAGGCACAGGCCGAAGAAGGGCCTGTGCCCGAAACGTCGAATCTCCTGTTCCCTGGATGCTGCCTGACCTGCTGTGCTGTTCCAGCAATAAAGTTTCAACAGTGGGTAATAGGGAAGGCAAAGAGAATGGAATGACGATGTAGGGATGCTTTACTAAAACTATGCAAGGAACTAGTCAGATTGTAACTGGAACACTAAACAGTGGGCCTTTTATCTAATAAAAGATGTACTGGCGTTGGATGCAATTCACAGAAGATTCACTAAGCTGATAGGAAGGACCATCTTAAGGGGATAGGTTGAGAAGACTGGTCCTGTACTTGTTGGAATTTGGAAGAATGGGAGATAAACTTATTGAAATTTAGAAGCTTCTAAGGAGAGTTGACAGAGTAGGTGCATATTTAAAATAAAAGATGAGGAGGAACTTCTTCTTGGTTTAGATTAGATTAGATTAATTCCCGACAGTGTGGAAACAGGCCCTTCGGCCCAACAAGTTCACACCAGTGGAATATCTGGTCAGCATAGACGGGTTGGACCGAAGGGTCTGTTTCCATGCTATACATCTCTATGACTAAGGGTCTGTTTCCATGCTATACATCTCTATGACTCTATGACCCTCCGAAGAGTAACCCACCCAGACCCATTTTCCTCTGACTAATATACCTAACACTATGGGCAATTTAGCACAGCCAATTCATCTGACCTGCACATCTTTGGACTGTGGGAGGAAACCGGAGCACCCAGAGGAAACCCATGCAGACACGGGGAGAATGTGCAAACTCCACACAGACAGTCACCCAAGGCTGGAATTGAACCTGGGACCCTGGTGCTGTGAGGCAGCAGTGCTAACTACTGAGCCAACGTGCAACCGAACTATCGGAGAGTGGTGAATCTGTGGAATGTTTTACCAGAGGATTGTTGAGGCTTGGTCACTACGTTCAAAACTGAGATAGACAGATTTTTAATCATTAAGGGAATCAAGGCAATGGGAAAAAGGCAGACAAAAATGAAGCTAAAGATCAAATTGGCCAAGATCTTATGAATGATAAAGCAGACTCGATGGGCTGAACGGCTTACTTCTGCTTCTAAGTTTAAAGGTCTTGTGCTTTTCAGGTCCTTAATCCTGAGAAAGACCTGTTAAATGCCTGGCTAGTACTTAAAGTTGGGGCCTTCCCTAACAGGCAACATGGGGTTGTTTCTGACTTTAAATCTGGCAGGCAAAACTCTGATCACTTCTATTAAATTTCATCCATAGTTTAAGCATGTTTGTGTTTAAATTTACACAGTGTAAACAAAGTTATTCCCCAATTCAGTAGAATCGCATGACTTAAATTTGTGGCCCGCTATCATTATTGAACATGTGCCTAATTAATAATTGCTGCACTGTAAGCAATTTATTCTATGCAATGAATGATAAGTTTTAAATGTGACACAGTAGTAATAACAATATTTTCTTTACAGGTTCCCAAATGCAGTTGTGGGGTGAGAGAGAAAAATTTGTTGCACAAACATTTCTTGAAAAGTGTCAATGAAAATTTGTAGACAAAGTCACCGCAGATTGTCTACCGGTCAGTCTTCCTAGCCAGAAGATGTGCAGAGGAACTTAAACAGAGGAGTAGTTAAAAATTCCATTTAAAAGGGATAATTAAATTCATTAAGTTTTAGATATATAAAGCTACATGAACACTATGGAATAAGTGGCACACTGCAGAATCAAACTGGCCTTTTTATATTCCAGGTCCCAGGTTGAAATCCAGGCCAGGGCAAGATGTCTACTCTCTGCAGGTTCTTAAACTATGCAATGTGACTTTGGATTGTCTCAACTCAGTTTAGAAATAATGTTTAATAAATGGATCTGGTGCATGCTTGAAGGAGGTAATGAATCCATAAAGCAGATAAAAACGATGATCCCATTCTCCAGTTAAATCAAAAATATTTATCTTAAAATGATCATAGTTTAAAATGAAAACTGTTAAATTGCACTAGGAAGCAATTAGAATATTTTCAAATAACCTTGGCCATTTACATAATCTTCCGGTTACAAAGGCCTACTAACTAACTCAAGACCAACGTTGTCTAATTAAACTGCATAAATATCAAATGCCCAGATTCATTCGCATTTAAATTTTAATCAAAACATTTGAAAAACATTTGCAAGAAAAGCAGTTAGTAGAGCGTTTAACAGGTGCATGCATGCAGACTTCAAGCTACCAGAAGCACAAAAGAAGCCAAACCCACTGCATGATTCCTTGAAGACAAACAACCCGAGGTTCTACCTACAGGTTGCTTCAGTACTGTTGAAGCTGGAGAAGGATTATAAATTAGATCTTCATCATTAAAGAGCTCTTCAGTGTTCATTCCTAAAGCTGCTCCCATGTCGAGACCCAACTTCTTTTGCAACAGTTTTCTCTGATGAGCTATTCTCTCCTTGGGGTCTATTTCTCCTGTAACAGGGAATACACATTAAAAAAGTTCACGAATACATTAATCATCAAGGGGAACTACAAATCCCAATTCTGACCTACAGTAACATTTTGGGACATCTTACTTAATATCCCAGTTCACAAATTCAAACAGAATATATTAATAAATAACCAGTGACATCTAGATAATACTTTTAAATATAAAACAAAATCAAATTTTGGCATTTGCAAGGAGTGATGCAAGGAAAATTAAGGATACCAGATGGAAAAGATAGGCTCTTAAGATTTTTTCCACTTACATTAACTAGGGAATGTTAATGAGACCAACATACTCAGATAAAGTGAGACCCTTGAGAATAAACTGAAAAAATGGAGAATGGCAAAAACTGTGATATTTGGCATGGTTCTTGACTATAAGTAGCTGTTTCGTGCCATGAGAAAAATAAAAGCTGAACTGGAAAAGTTATAGTCCTAGGAGTGATGTACACAGAATTGGAAGGTAATGCATATTTGAAGACTTGAGAAGAAAGGGACTAGTTTATGGGTCTGAAAAACTGAGGCAAGAATCATTTTGAATAGTTAGCAGTAACATACGAGCTCCAAGTATTTAGCCAACTGAATTTAATATTGCACAGAATGGGAAACTGAGGAGAAATCCATGAACATTAGTTTCCACAAGAACTAATTACAACCAATTCTAAAACATAACTTTTTAAAACACTTATCTTTTATATGCCAATCTTACATTTTAAAAAAATTCATGATATGGATTTTGGTGGCTGAGACAACAACATTTGTTGCCCAATCCTAACTGCTGGGAGAAAGTGAGGACTGCAGATGCTGGAGATCAGAGTAAAAAAAAATTGTGGTGCTGGAAAAACACAGCCTGTCAGGCAGCATCTGAGGAGCAGGAAAATCGATGTTTCGAGCATAAGCTCTTCATCAGGAATGTGAAGAGCTGATTCTTCATTCCTGGTGAAGAGCTTATGCTCAAAATGTCGACTCTCCTGCTCATCGAATGCTGCCTGACTGGCTGTACATTTCCAGCACCACACTTTTTCAAACCTAACTGCCCTAAAGAAGATGGTGGAGAGCTGCCTTTTTAAGGTACTGCAATTCATTTGGTGAAGGTACATCCACAGTGCTGTTGTGTTCAGAGTTACGGAAGTTTGATCTAACAGCACTGAAGGAAACAGCAATGTATCTCCAAGTCACGACACTAAGTGAGGGGAACTTCCAAGTGGTTGTTTCCTTGGCATCTCATGCCCATTTTCTTCTATATGGTAGTGGTCTTCAGTTTGGAAGATCTTATCCAAGGAACCTTGAAGAATTTCAATTCCATTTCTATTAATTAAAGAACATTTTGTGCTGAGAGGGTCAAAAGCTGAACCACATGAATTCAACTATAGTTCAGGGAGTGACAGACATGGAATTGGAAGACAATGGTACACTTGAAGTTACAGAATTTCTATTCTATTTCTTTAAATTCCTAAATCAGATATTTAGGTATTGACTTCCTATCCATAGTGAGAAAATGTGGGTTATGCCCCATTTCTTTAATGTTATTCAGGAAGATGAAAGACTATAAAACTCAATAAAAAAAGAACTGGACACAAAGAAACCATCTGAAGAACAAGTTTGGAAGTTCTCTTTGAATGTATTTCTCTAATTTTATTCCATTTGCATTGCAATTCCTTTGAGTTTACTTTCCAAAAAAAATCGAGACTATGGGGAGATCAAGAAAAAAGCCAAATGTCACTATGTAAACAAACCATTTGTTTTTAAAGAATCTTATGATGCAGAATTAATATTCAAGTGATTAATGTAGTTAAAATTAAAAGATGAGTAATCATTTATTCTTCATAACCTAAGAAAGGATTGAAGTTTTTTGCTTCTTGTTTCAAGTATAGGATATCCCTACTAATAGGTTGTCAACAGCACCATGATACTGAATCAGCTCTACAAATACAAGTCACATTATTATATTAAATTAGATTAAGATAAATTGGAAAACAACCAAATTCTATAAAAGGTAGATCAGACTAATAGATAGAATGAAATAATAATCCATTTTGTCCAAATAATCAGGTGCATACCACTCCCACAGGAGTTTTTCCTCCTGTAAGTTATGCTCAAGTATTGGCTGAAAAGTGAAAATAATTAATTTTGTTTCAAGTTAAAAATTACACTTATGAGATCTCAACTCAGGTGTAGTAAGTAGTGGAAAGTAAATTATTTCCAACAGCTTACAGCCTTTTCTTACGCCCCTTCCAGGTTACGAATATTTTGAGCACAGGGAGGTACAGGTCAATAATACATTTTTGCCTGTTAACTGATCCTGAATTCATGCAGTGGTAGACATTTAAGGAATGGTTTGTGACTTGCAGCAAAAATATATCCCAGTAAGTAGGAAAGATTCGAAGAGGGGAATAAACCAACCACTGCTAACCAAGGAAGTTAAAATGTATGAAGTTGAAAGAAAAGGCCTTTAAAAGGAGGCAAGAGTCAGTAATAGCCCCGAAGGCCGGATGAATTCACAATCCAGCAAAGGAGGGCTAAAAGGATAAGAGAGAGAAAATATGCAACGAGGAAAAACTAGTGAGGAATATATAAAAATCTGACAATAAAAGCTTCTTTAGATAGATATATATATATATATATATATATTTATTTATTTAAAAAAAAGAGGTGAAAGTGAACATGAGTCCCTTAGAAAATGCATCTGGGGAGATAAGTTATGGGGAACAATGAAATGGTAGTGGTGTTAAACAGGTATTTTGCATCAATCTTTATGGTGGAAGATACTTTGAACAACACATTAATATTTAAGAATTGGAGGAGGAATTGAGTACCACCACCATACTAGTGAAAGAGTGTTGGACAAGCTAATGGGGTTAAAGGTAGAAAAGTCCCCTGTCCTGATGGCTTGTATCCAAGGATTTGAAAAGTAGTAGCTAAAGAGATAGTGGATGCATTGGTTATAGTTTTTTTTAAAGATGGAAATGTGTTGCTGGAAAAGCGCAGCAAGTCAGGCAGCATCTAGGGAACAGGAGAATCGACGTTTCGGGCATTAGCCCTTCTTCAGGAATGAGGGAAGTTGGTCCAGCAGGCTAAGATAAAAGATAGGGAGGAGGGACTTGGGGGAGGGGCGTCGGAAATGTGATAGGTGGAAAGAGGACAAGGTGAGGGTGATAGGTCAGACTGGGGTGGGGGCGGAGAGGTCGGGAAGAAGATTGCAGGTTAGGAAGGCGGTGCTGAATTTGATGGATTTGACTGAGACAGGCTGGGGAGAGGGGAAATGAGGAAACTGGTGAAACCCGAGTTCATCCCTTGTGGTTGGAGAGTTCCTAGCCGGAAGATGAGGCGTTCTTCATCCAACCGTCGTTTCGCTGTGGTCTGACGATGGAAGAGTCCAAAGACCT
>NC_057731.1:17168648-17272504 GCF_004010195.1 Chiloscyllium plagiosum
TGCGGTGGGGGGCATCGTCGACCACGTCGAGGGGGAAATTGCGGTCCTTGAAGAAGGAGGCCATCTGGGATGTGCGTTTTTGGAACTGGTCCTCCTGGGAGCAGATGCGGCGGAGTCGAAGGAATTGGGAGAATGGGATGGCGTTTTTACAGGGGGCAGGATGGGAGGAGGTGTAGTCCAGGTAGCTGTGGGACCGCCCACTCCTGTTCGTATTTCTTATGGTCTTTTACTACTCTATTACTATAATTAGATTAATATAGAATAAAAAGAGGAAAATTTGTAATATATCATTAGTCATGGCTCTTTCATTTCCTGTTGGGTATTTTTGAAAGCAAACAGTAATTGTTTAAATGTTTGCCACTGTCTATTTACCATTGAATCTTTTAATGTATTTTTCCAATCAATCACAGCTGATTTCATCTTCATAATTACTTTTGTTTAGATTTAAGAACCTGGTTTCAGAATGAACTACATTAAAATTTAGTGGAAAATTCTAATCATACTGATTTGACTATTACCTCAAAAAGGTTCTGTTACAACAAGATTATTAACGAGCCCCTTCTCATTGCATAATGTTCAAATGGTTGATGCCAGAGTTGGTCCTTCAACATATTGCTCCAGAAAATACTCAAACATATTCCAGAATTCTTCTTCTATAGCTTAGTACTTGTTAGATTTACCCAATTTATGTAGTCACCCACAATTACTGCATTGCTCTTGCTACTTGCACCTCTAATTTCCAGATTAATATTGTTCTCTATATTTTCACATTTGGTGGCCTTACAAATATTTGTTATTACTTGCTATTTTTCAGCTCTACCTGAACAAATTCTATATCCTGCTATTCTAATTGAAGATCTTCCCTCGCTAATAGAACAATTACACCCCATTTTATCAATAGCACTCCAACTCTTTTACCTATCGTCCCTAAATATTGAATATCCTTTAGTTTCAGCTCCCAATCTAGGTCACATTGCAGCAATGTTTCTGTATTGGCAATTATATGACAACCCTTACTTCTATTAATGCCAACAAATCTCTTAAGTGTTTGTAGCATTCACAGCAAGTTAGGTAGAGTGCATTTAACTGTCTTTCTGATGCTATAATCGTGGGTATGTTCGCCAAGCTGGGAAGTTGATTTGCAGACATTTGATTCCCTGTCTCGGTGACATCTTCAGTACTTTGGAGCCTCCTGTAAAGCACTGCTGTACTGTCTCTTCTGGAATTTACTTGGTTCTGTTTCCACTGCTTCCGGTTGTTCACTGTAGTGGGCGGTATTTTGGGTCTAAGTCTAGGTGCTTGTGGATGGAGACCGTGGATGAGTGCCATGCTCATAAACAGATGGTCATGCTCAGACATCAACTCACCAGAACAAAAGACCCTATACCCATCTTGTGCAGGGCAAATGTAATTTACAAGATTCCATGCAAGGACTGCACAAAACACTAAATAGGGCAAATGGGCAGACAACTAGCAATCCACATCCACAAACACCAACTAGCCTCTAAACCCCATGACCAACTGTCCCTAGCAGCCATACAGATAAACGACAAGGTCTACAAATTCGACTGGAACAACACAAGCTAAACAGAGGACAGCCAGAGAATTTCTAGAAGCATGGCACTCATCCATGGATTCCATCAACAAACACATAGACCTAGACCCAATATACCGGTCACTGCAACGAACAACCAGAACTGGCAAGTGGAAGCAGCAGGAATGGAACCAAATGAATTCTAGAAGACAATGCAGCAGCGCTTCACAGGAGGCTCCAAAGTACTGAAGATGTCACCTAGGCTGGGGATGAAACATTAGTAAATCAACTTCCCAGCTTGGCGAACATACGACAACTCTGGCAACCGGCACCCTAGCTTCAAATCTTTATGCAAACCTTGTCTTTCTGATACCATTCTGTAACTTGACCTTAGCTGATAATAAGAATAGTTTCTGCTGCTTTCTACTATTATCGCCAGCTTTTCTATTTCCCATAACTAGCTTTGTTTTATTCTATCCGAATTCCCTCTTAGGTCTCCATTTCCCTGAGAAGCCAGATTAAATAAATCCTCCTCAACAGCACTAGCAAATCTCCTTGATATCAGTCCTACTTCTGATAAAAGGTTAAAAAGTGTGACGCCGGAAAAGCACAGCGTGGCATTACAGGTAGATAGGGTGGTTAAGAAGGTGCAAGGCATGCTTGCTTTCATTGCTCAGATCTTTGACTATAGGAGTTGGGACGTTATGTTGAGGTTGTACAGGATTGGTGAGGCTTCTTTTGGAGTACTGTGTGCAGTTCTGGACACCCCGCTATAGGAAGGATATTATTAAACTGGAGAGGATTCAGAAAAGATTTACCAGGATGTTACCAGGAATGGAGGGGTTGAATTATAAAAGGCTGGATAGGCAGAGACTTTCCTCACTGGAGCATAGGAGCTCGAGTGGTGTCTTTATAGAGGTTTATAAAATCATGAGGGGCATACAAAAGGTGGATAGCAAAAGGGTCTTTTCTCTAGGGTGGAGGAGTTCAAAAGTAGGGGGCATACTTTTAAGGTGAGAACAAAAGTTTTTAAAAAACAGATATGAAGGGCAATTTTTTTTTCCGAAAACCAGAGTAGTTCACGTGTGGAGTGAACTGCCAGAGAAAGTGGTAAATGCAGGTTTGGTTACAATATATAAAAAAACATTTGCATAAGTACGTGAAAAAGGAAAGATTCGGAGGATACAGGTCAAAAACAGGTAAGTGGGACTAGTTTAGTTTGGGAACATGGTCAGTGTGGAATAATTGGACTGAGGGGTCTGTTTCCATGCTGTGTCATCTTGACGCTATAACTGTTTCCAATACTGGTGAAATCTAAAGCCGTGCCTCCTGCACCAAATTTTCCAGCCATTTGCTTATCGCTCAATCTTACTATTTCTATATGTACTTGCATGTGGTCCAGGCAGTAATTCTGACATTACTCCCTTAGAAGTTCTGCTTTTTAAGTCGTTATCTTAGAGATCATGTCTTTCACAAATCATGGAATAAAGCTTAAACCTACAATTTCAAATAAATTCACTATTTCAGCTAGTGTAACATAATTTGAAAATCAAAATGTACCTGATTTCTCATGTTGGATCTCAAACTCTGCGCCAGCAGAGCCAAGAAGAGATGCTCCATGTTTCAAAAGCCGTGATATATCAAATCTATCAAAGCTCAAACGATCCAAAGATGCTTCATCTGTTGAAATTTGTGCAACAGTCTCTAAAATTAAATTCAACAGAAATTATAAATAATTACAGAAACCAATACAGCAATCCATATTGAACAAAAATACAAGAATTATTACAGATTTTTATTTTTAACCTTTGGAAAGAAAAACATTGCAAGTCCATCAAATGATATCTTTAGCTCACTTTCATATATGTGAATTTGCTTTCCTTGTAACTAGTTCTGGTCACAAAGTAAAAATGGACACAAGTACAATCAGATACAAAAAAAGTTAAACCTGAAGCTCAACCAAATTATAGAATCAACAACGGTTACAAGACAAAAGGAGGTCATTTGGCTTATCACTTTAAAAAGTTAGCTCTCCGCACGAGCTAATCAATTCGACCCACTCCTCTGACTTTCTGTAATTCAACCATTAATTCAAACTTTGAGAACTCTACATGTGGTAAAAAGCATTAAGCATTCTTATAGTACAATGGTTTTGTGAATGTAACTTGAAGAATCCATCAATAGCTGCAGTGCAAAGGAACATGCTAGGCATTCAACAATACCATCAATAACCGATAAGACACCACATGGTAATGGATAAAAGAGAACAGTACTAACTCATGCTGCTCATCAAGAGCTGATGCAGACAATTGAATGAATGGCTTCCATTTGTGTCATAACACTTCTTTGATTCTCTAATGTAGTTTCTACATACACAATTTATAGTCCCAACAGTATAATTTGCAAATTTGAGTGCGGTTTTCCATCCAATTTAACAAGTTGTTTTTATTAACAATGAATAACCGAGGCCACATCACAGAGAAAATTAGTCACATTCTACTATTTAGAGTACCTGCCCATTCTCCTTTTGCTCTGTCTCCTGCCACTCAGATAAATTCTTAACTAAGTCAAGAAATTGCCTTTGAACTCACCAGTTTCAACTCCAAGCTCTTTCAAGGACAATATCAAATGTGTTCTGGAACTCTACAAAATTAATATCTATAGACAGACAGTTTAATTTAGCCACCACTTCAAAAATGTCCAAACAAATTTGTCAAACGTGATCTATCCTTTAGAAATTCAAGCTGAGTCTATAATCGCCTCAAATTTTTCAAAATGTTGATTCATCATATCCTAACTAATTTTAACAATTTCCCAATAATAAATGTCAGGCTAACTAGTTTATAATTCCCTATCATGAAGTAGTTCTGTACTGAAATAGAAACGTCAACTCTCCACAGATGCTGCTAGATCTGCTGAGTTTCTCCAGCATTCTGTTTGTTCAGATTCCCAGCATCCTCAGTAATTTTCGTGATATAATTCCCTGGTTTCTGGCATCAGCAAACGTTCCTAAAATTGAAGGGTGTCATGCACAATTTTCAATTTACAAATTCATCCAGTTTACTATGGACAGTCTGTTTCATCCCATTGAAATCACCTGTACCTTAGCAGTTCAGTTTTCTGTGAAATGCTATTTTAATATGATTACTATTAAATAAATGCTCATGCATTGTTAGTCAATTGTTAGCAAGAGGTCATGATAGGTTGATGGTGTGGTGTATTATACTTTACATCGGATTTCACTTTGAAATATAGTAGAACCAATGATTTAAAGAAGGAAAATTATTAGACTTAACTTGGTTACAAATAGTTATCTTCATGAATAAAGAGAATGGCAATACCTTGTTTTATCTTTGGAGTAGGGTTCCATTCAGATACATTCTTCACAATAGCTTCTACTGCTTGGCCAGCTGCAATGCGAGTGTCCCAGTTAGGGCTGCGTAAATATGTTAATACCTACATTTTTCAAAAAGAAAAAAGATAATTTAAAAAGTATTCCTCAATATTTACTTGATTGAAATCATAGCCCGTATAAATAAATTAAAACAAGCAATTCACAAATTCATTATGACATTAACGATTACAGAATACTCCTTTCCATGGGTGTTGTGACTGAAGGTTAATCAATCACGTTGGATTAAGAAAAAAAACACAATCAAACAATCTGCTTAGCCACGTAAAGAGAGAAAATTGAAGCCAACATTTTTAATACATCAGTATTGAAGTATTCAGCTTTGAACTTGGCTGAATTTTTAAAAACATTTTACTGTTCTGATCAAATGCAAGCAATCTTACTTTTACAACGGAACTCATGAATTAGGTGTCTACACTGAATAAAGTGACCAATGATATTACTAGTACCTATGCTAAATGGAATTCCAATGCCAAGTATTATTGTATCAGTTTTGACTGAAGTAGGACAATCATACAACTACAGCTTACATCCAGGACAGAGCAACAGCTCAAGAATGGTGGAGAATACAGTTAAGGGCAGCTCAACGCTACACTCTCATTATTGCCTGTTCACTCTTCATCCTCTTTATGTGACATGCTGAACAAAATTATCTACTACACCAATAACACAGGGCAACTACTTTACACACAACACCAAAACAAGTTCTTCCACTACAACATCATCACATCTCAGCTCACATCTGCAACTATAATTATGGTACATTCCCTACTGCATATGGTTGAGATTTCTAGCAATGTCCTACTGGTCGAAAGACATTGGCTATGGTGCAGTCTAGTAGGGTACACAGAAGGAAGCAAGTCTGAGATTTTGCAGTTTCAGTCAGTGGATGATGCTCTGTATAATCTACCCTAAGTTGTAACTCGCAGCAAGTGAAGAGACTGATTTGCAATATGGTCAAGATGAACCTTTGGAGAATTAAATATCACTGTCAGCGACCTGAAGGGATCAATCAAAAAGGTTTCACAACAAGAAATTCATCACTTTTCTTTGCCTAATTTCTCAATGGAGGTAAAGTGAAGTTGCTCTCTGCTGACCTCTAAGAAAACAGCTCATAAAGATCTAGTGATCCCTTTGATGCAAATACCCCCTTTCCAGAGTTAGTTGGAAACTGCTTGGAAAACAAATTCTTTCTGGCAATATTTTTAAACTTCAATTTCTTTATAGGAGGACTTTTAATAAAATGAAAACAGCTGATATTAATTAATATTTTATCGTGGGGTTAAAAAAAAGGACACCTTTCACAATGTCTCCCAATGTCTTTCCAAATGTAACAAGATTCATTGAGCATAATTTTCAGTTATATGCTATTTTCACCTAAATATAACCACAACACTACAAAGACTTGAAAATTGAGCACTTCAGTATGATACTGAAGATTCATAGCATTGTAAGAAGTGCTTAATATGTCATGGCACAAGTCCAGTTTTTCCACCCAACTGACCATTACAGGGTCAACCAAACCATTTGAAGGGAAGTTCATAGCATCCTAAATAATTACACCACTAAAACATCTTCTGGTCATTTAACTTACTGTTCTGTGGGACCTTGCAGAGCATAACGTTGTGGCCATGTTTGCCTGTATTACAATTGAGATTACAGTTCAAAATGACTTCATTAGCTGGAAAGCACTCCTGTAGCACTCAAACGACATGAAAAAGCAGTTATGTAAATTAAAATCCTCCCCTGCAGTTACTCTTCCTGTCTTGTTATTGGTTTTTAACATTTTAAAAAGTATAATATTTATAGAAAATTTCTATCCTTCCCTGAAGGCAGACTCTAGGTTAAGATTTCACTCTTCAATCACCTACTGTTCTAAAGTACTTTGAGCAAATACTATCAATTACAACTAGACTTACATCTCAAAATAACTACTTGGACAATAATTAGCAATTTATAAATTTACAACACAACAGAAGTTAGTATCATCTGGATGATTGAAGGCAGGTGTGATGGAGTGCTAAAGTCATGTTCTAAAACAATTTTGCAAGGGTCTTTGATGGTGAACGGTCAACATTTACCATTATTATTCCTCAGAAGCAGACTGCAACTTTACTTATTTAGTGAAAGTGCAGCTCAACATGAAATGCTGAGGTTGCAGTCAATTATTACTGCTCCACTATTAGCTGTTTTGTGGAGCTCAAACTCTAGAATCTTCAACCCCTGCAAAACTAGAACACAATGAAATCAATCGATATGGTGAAAACCCTCATACCTTCACTCAAGTTTGAATAAGTCTAACATTTTTAAAATATAGTTTGTTTAGTATAACTGAGTGTTCACTGGGTAATAACTATCGAACAACAGATCCACCTAATTTTAAAAAAGTTTGTCTCTTGTTAAAATGCCCCTTATGACAAAGAGACAAAACATTATGTGACTGTATCATCTACTAAAGAAGTTAGTGAGAATTGCAAGATATTCCCATAAAACCAAATGTGGCTCCCCACACCCCCACAAAATTAAAATGTAGCCTGTGGAGAGAAAAAAAAAATCATGTCGAGACCAAGGTTCACATTAGATTTCTCTAGAGTATTTTGGCCTGACATCCAATTATATAAATGTTCCAAATAAAGGAGGAATATTGTTTTTAGCAAATCATTTTCCCCCATGGGTCAGGCAGAAATGATAAACCCCATATAAAAGATTAAAACACATCATACAAAAATGGCCAAATGAGTAATAAATCTGGAGGATTGGGATTACAGCAAACAAGGACCAAAAACTGATATGAAAAGACTAGAATACAAATGCAATCTTATAAAAACAAAATGGACTGCAAAAGCTTCTCCAGGTACTTATACATAAAAAGGAAACATTTGGTTAAGACAAATATTAAAAGAGTCCATTAAAAGAGTCAGGAGGATTTGTAATGGGAATGAAGAAAGAGCAAAGCAGTAAATGATTACTTCTTGTCTGTTTTCACTTAAGATGATACAAGAAATATTCCAGAATTAGAGATGAAGGTGATTAGGGAGAATGAGGAGTTGAAGGGAATTTGAATTAGTAAGAAGTTGTATGAGAGAAATTAATGGACCTGAAAGTTGATAAGTTCCTGGGGCCTGACAGTCTACTTCCCAGTGTGATTTTTTTTTTCTCTCCACAGGCTACATTTTAATTTTGTGGGGGTGTGGGGAGCCACATTTGGTTTTATGGGAATATCTTGCAATTCTCACTAACTTCAGTGTGTAGAATGAAGTAACCAGAGAGATAATCAATGCATTGATAATGATCTTCCAAAATGTCATAGATCCTGGAATCATTCCTGCAGAATGGAAGCTTGCAAATTTAACCTCATATTTAAGAAAAGAGCAAGGAAAAGAAAAACAGGACACCATAGACCCATTAGCCTTATATCAGTAGTAAGAAAAATTCTCAAATCTACCATAAAATGATGTGATATATGGACACTTGGATAATAAATGTCGGATTGGGGATAATCAGCATTGATGGCAAATAGAAAATAGTGCTAGACAAACTTGATGGACAACTCATGCTGATAAGCATTTTGTGTTTAATACTAACAAAATTGATAAAGTTGAGTCAATGGACATACAACATCTAGGTTTTTGAGAAGCTTTTGAAAAAGGTGCCCCACAGTAGATTGATTAGCAAAATTAAAGCACAATGGACACGACATAACATGGATTAAGGATTGGGTATTAGATCGGAGACAGTAAGAATAAACATGGCATTCTTTTGTTGGAAGACTGAGACTAGTGCGGTACCAGAAGGATCAGTAGTTGGGCATCAGCTGTCACAATGATACACCATGCAATCTGAATTTGGTAACTGGAGGCCCAAAATAATATTTTCAAATTTGTAGATAATAAAGATTCCAGAGGAGGAATGTGTGTTGTCAGGAGGATGTCAAACATTTTCAGAAAGATTTGGTCAGGCTTAGTGATTGGGCAAGAATGTGGCAGATGTCACATATATTGGAAATGTATGAATTATTCACTTTGGAAGAACAAATATGCAGAGTGCATTTCTTAATGGTAAAAGTTTGGAAAATGTACATGTAAAGAAAGGCATTCTTGTCAATGAGTCACCGAAAGCTAAAATGCTACTTCAACAAACGACTGGAAAGGCTAATGGAATGCTAGCCTTTACTGCAAGCGGATTTGCAAACAGGAGTACAATGTTGCCTCAATTATACAAGAGCTTCAGGACTGAATCTGGAGGATTGTGTGCACTTTTGGTCTGTTCTCAGGAAAGATATCATTACAATACTTGGAGAGTAACCAGATTTATTCCAGAGTTGACAGGTCTGTCCTAAGATGAGATTGGGTGAACTGCGCCAAATACTGTAGAGCAGTGCTTCTCAACGCCCCCTTCTTATCCTTGAAATCATGCAATGCTCCCAAATCACCAAAGTCTGTTTTTGCACATATAACTGCAATACACTGTAGTGCTGAAAACGGAAAACTTTTGTGAAATATGTTTTATATACAACAAAAAATAAATGTTATCATTACTGTTCTTACTGTCCACCTACTTTTGGCTCACTCTGCATAAAATTTAGTCTGTGATAGCAAAATAGTCAATGCGATCCTTGTGGTTCATGTTTTCTTGCTAAATCATATACATTCTGTTCAATTTTTGTCAAAAGCAATCTCAGGTCACCACGCTGAACAACATCCATGCGATTGCAGGTCTTATCTTGTATTCTGGCAATGGCACCGAATCCTTTCTCAAACGAATAAGAGATAGGAAATGATAGAGGCAAAGCAGTTTGCACTTCGCTTAATAGCGGGAAAAGACATTGGGCAGCATCTTGAATCCAAAAAAGGGGCTCACCCATTTGCGAAAACCAAATTTTCATTGCAGTGTCATTTTGGCGCTCTATCATTTCTTCCTGAAGGCGAATGCCCATTTCTTCTGCGCATGAGATAAAGGGGGTCAGTCAGCCATGTAGGGATTTCCATCATGATTTTAATCAGCAAATCATATTTTCATATCATCCTGCAATGCACGAATGTAAGCTGAGTAGATTAGTAATTGATCATCAGTAACATCCTCCACGATATTGTTTAAACTCGGGAACTGGTAAAACTCACGATGACCAATATTCCGATGAAAGAAACCAAGTTTCGCAATAAAAGATGCAACAGCATTCATTGCTTTCATGAAATTCACATTATCTCCTTGTACCTCCATGATCAGTGAATTGCACTTATTGAATATATCTGCAAGATATGCACACAGTCGTGTTTCACAGTTTCGGCTTTCATACAAAGGTTTTCATTATTTCTGTGTAGGAATTCGATGATAGAATCGAACAGTTCATGGAAACGATGGAGGCATTTTACTTTCGAGAGTCATCTCACTTCTATGTGTAGCAGCAATTGCAGAAATTCATCTTCATTATCTTTACAGAGTTCGCGGAGAAGTCGTTCATTCAGAGCACGTCTCTTTATATAATTTACCACATCTATCACCACTTGTAGAGAATGGTTGAGGGCTTCATTAAGTTTCTTTGCAGCCAGATGCTGCCAATGGATAATGCAATGTACTGTGAAAACATGGTGGCACTTCTCTCTTTAATAATGTGACAAATCCCTGATGTTGGCCAGTCACAGCACGCACGCCATCCATAGCACAAGCAACAATGTTTTTGAGGGGAACAGACTTTTTATCAAAATAATCCTTAACGCAGTCGAAGATAGTCTTACCTTTGGTATCGGTCGGTAGATCCAGAGCAAAAAGTAGTTCTTCTCTTATTTCAATTTTGTCGATGAAACGTAGGTACCCCAAAAGTAAAGCTTGATTTCCGCATATAGCACTTTCAATTTGTAAGGCGATTTCTTTCGATATCAAAAGGGAACATAATTGATCCTCAACATTTGAGGCCATTTCATCGGTGCGCCTTCTCACAGAATCATTGCTAAGAGGAATACGTTTGATAGTTATTGATGGTTCCTGATGTAGCACGTTGATAATACTTCGGCAATAGCTGGAAGTACCACAATTCACCCACGGAATGAGGTTTACCACATTTTGCAATTAGCTTCGCTATGTTGTATGATGCCACAAGGCCATCCACATTTGTGGCTCCCATCTTTGAAAAAGCAGTGGAAATCGATGGTCGCTGATTGAATTTATTCTTTAATGTTTGAAAATATGCCAAATCTTTGACCTTTTTGTCACTGTGTTTCTTTTCCAAATGTTTAATAAGACGGGAAGACTTCATGGCCTCGTTGGAAAAACTTTGTTCACAGAGCAAACACAGTGGTAACTGCTTATTAGATGAAGATTGAATAAAGCCATATCGCAAATACTCCATGCTATACTGCCTGCACTTTTCTTACTCGATGAGACCATTTTTACACTGTCGCTCGAATACCCTGATGGAATCGTGGGTATTACCTTATCACGATAATTTTAAGACGCTCAGACAAGTGGTAAAATCTGATTGGCTAATTAGCTGTAATGTGCATTCATTCTGTCACCCGGTAAAACAGTTGAAAAGCTGCGTTTCGTCTTCCTAGAAGTGACACAAGTTAGGTGATGTTGATCTCGGCAGTCGAATCAGTGCCATCTGCAAACGAGTTCAAATGGTTTGCCATTCACAGAGAAGACTGTCAACTATAGCGCAACAACCAATCAGAACGCACACCTCCATGGGTGCAGGGAAATAACAGACTCGTGTTATGCGACTATCCATCTGCACACAGCAATGTCCTTCAAGGACACGGCAGTCTTCCAAGTGATTGGTAAGCTCTCTACAAAGTTGTTCAGTGCTCCCTTGCTGCCCGCTTTGATTTCAACGCCCACCGAAGGAAGGCAAACGCCCCTTAGGGGGCGCTTCTGCCCCTGTTGAGAAACACTGCTATAGAGTTTCAAAAAACAAGAATTGGTCTACAAACTACAAATACATAAAACGGGTAGTCAGGGTGGATGCAGGCAAAATATTTCCACTAGTTGGGAAGTCCAGAACTGAGGGTGCCATTTAGTTTTGAGAGGAGATTTTTAACTGGGGTTAAAAAATATCATGCTGAATTTTAAGGTACTGTTTTACTCCTCAAAAAACAATATAGCTGCAAGAAAACATGAAGTAATTTTTAAAATCTCACTCATTATGAATTTTGTTTTGGGTGGGGAAGGATTGACACTATGGAGAAAACTAGGTGACACGAGGGAAGATGGGATCATAAAAACACAATTTGTTCTTGGTATTTTGGAATTGCTTCATTACCAAGACCTCTGACTGTGTCTCCCAGAAGAGTCAACATCCTAACAGACATCTTCAAACTTTCGGTGATGTACAAGTGCAAACTATGTTCAGAGACAAAATTTGTTAATTTCCATTTATAGAAAGACCATTCAAACACAGCTGTGCCAATATGTAAAGCAGTATGCAGAGTTACATTTTTTAAAAATCTATTTTGAAACAGCAGCCAAAAGACATCTGTAATAGACCTTGAATTACTGAATAATGGTCATATGTTGTAAGCACTGTCATTTCAAAGACATTCTGCAGAATTCCATAGTACAGAAAATAAAAATAATGATAATGAAGGAAATACACTTTTAAATGAAACTGATAATTGTTGCAACAGGTCTATACAGAAATTATTGTTCTTGTTCAAATTTAAGGTTCTCAAACATTCTCCAATCACTTCATAACTTTAGTCCACGTTGTGATATCATCCAGCCCTACTGGTCCCACTTCATCAGTCACCAAAGATAGTTATGATTGTTGGACGTCAGTCATCTCAGCTCCAGGTCTTGTCTGCAGGAATTCTTCAGGGTCATGCCCTATGTCTAATCATCTTCAGGTGCTTCAATGACCTTCTCTCCATCATAAAAGGTCAGAACTGGGAATGCTAGCCAATGATTGCGCAATGTTAAGCACCATTTTCAACTCCTCAGATACGGATGCAGTACATACTCAAATGCAAAAAGATCTAGAAAATATCCAGGCTTGGGCTGACAAGTGGTAAGTAACATTCACGCCACACAAGTCCAGGCAATGATCATCCCATCACCACCTCTTGACATTCAATGGTGTTACAACCACTGAATCCTCCATTATTAACATCCTTGGGGTTACCCTTGATCAGAAACCCAACTGGTCACATCACAAACATAGTTTGGAAGGTCAGAAGCTAGGGATCTGGCAAGTGACTCACCTCCTGACTCCCCAAAACCTATCCACTATTTGACAAGGCAGGTCGGGCATGTGATGGAATACTCCCCACTTGCCTGGGTGCAGCTCCAACACCACTCAAGGAGCTTGGTATCAACCATGACAAACCAGCCTGCTTAATCAGCACCACATCAACTCCCTCCACCACCAGCAGCAGTGCATATTATCTACAGGGTGCACTGCAGAAATTCACCAAAGATCCTTGCGCAGCATCTTCCAAACTCACGACACTTGCATCAGAAGGACAAGGCTGCAGCAGTCACATGGGAACACTACCACCTGCAAGTCTTCCTCAAAGCCACTCATCATCCTGACTTGGAAATAGAACACCATTCCTTCACTGCCGCTGTGCCAAAATCCTGGAATTCCCTCCCTATGGGCATTGCGGGTCAAACTACAGCACGTAAACTGCAGTGGTTCAAGGCTGCAGTTCACCACAACCTTCAAAGGCAACTAGGAATAGGCAATAAAATGCTGGACACCAGTGATGCCCACATCCCATGAATGGATTTAAAATAAAAAAGCTCTGTTAATGCAAATGAATATATAAATACTGCTTAAACTGCTTATGAGATTTTAACTTAGCCCTCTCCTCCCTTTTACATAATGTGTTCAAGACTCGCAGTAAAAATACTTCAACTCAACCCTTGTTTTAGATTTAAAGCTTGGGGATAAAGGTATGATCCCTGGTTATTAATCCTTCTAACAATTAAAGAACTGCCTCCTTATCCACCTTAGCTATGGTCCTCAATCTTATACACCTCGGTCAGTTCCCCTCTCAACCTTTGCATTCTAAGGAAAACAGTCACAGCATATCCTCATTGCTCAGATTCTGCAACCCAGGCAGCATCCTTGTAAATCTCCTCTGCACCCTCGCTACGGCAATCACCTCCTTCCAAAGGTAGCGACCATAACTACACATAGTACTCCAGTTGAGGCTTAACAAGTGTTCCAGTATTAACATCCTTGCTCATGTTAGATGCTTGGCTAAAGGCAGGTATCACACACGTCTTCTTATTCACCATATTCATTTGCCCTGCTATCTTCACGGTTCTGTGGATATTACATCAAGGTTACTCTGATGATCAGTACTTTCCAAGTTCTGACTATTTATAGTGTAATTTCCTTGCCATAGTAGCCTTCCTAAACACATTATCTCAGACTTTGCAGGATTGAGTTCTATTTCCCACTGCTTTGCTCAATGGAGCAGTCTGGTGATAGCCTCCTCCAAGTTATGGCGATCCTTCTTACTATTTACTACCCTACCAATTTTCATGTCATCCATAAACATCTTGAAAAGACTATATCTTTCTATTTTTCTGCATTTTTGATTTTTATTAAGAATTATACCGCTAGAGATGTGCCAGCATGAGGCAGCGCACAAACTGAGATTCAGCCAGCCCAAGTAGATAAGTTGTAAGTGGAATTATGATCAGTTGTACATGACATGGGCCATCAACTTGTCAACAATCTGACTGCCGCCCGGGTAGCTGAACAGCCTGTGGGTATGCTTGACACTGGCAGAAACACTTGGACCTTTGGAAAGGGAGATGGTGTGTCTTTCTCTCCAATACCGAAGCACTCAAGAAATCCCTTATTAACTATTGTGAGTTCATTTTCCCTCATTAATTGCATAGTAACTAGCCAGTAACTAGGAGACTTTTAGTTAACGTACCAGTAACTTCTGAACTCTGTAAAGAGGTGAAAAGGACCTGAAGAGAGAGCTCAAAGAACAGAAAGACCTGGCAAGTAAAAGGATCATCTTAAGGAACACTGGACTGGGGCCACTGAACTAGTTTCCCATTTTCTTTCACCCCTCCATTCATAAACAATGCTTTTCTTGCTTTCTGCCAACACATGGAGAGATTTAGAAAGGACTTAGAGGTTGAATTGGTATAGTTATGTGTCAACAATTCACAATTGTTTACCTGTAGTTAGATCCGTTTAATTATAATAAATAGTAATCCTTGTTAAGCACAGAAACCTGGTGCTTTCTGTTAGCCTGGATTTGACAGATAAATTGGGGAAGTTCTGTACATTATTAAGATATTTAACTTTTGTGACAAATCCAAGAAGACTAGGGTTTGACTATTAGTTTGCTCCCCTGATGAAGCATGACACCCCTACATTTTACAAATCATTAATGTATACTATAAATTGCAAGGACCACAGCAGACAGTCTTGCTGAACCACCCTGGAAACAGGCTTCCATTGTCAGAAACATCCCTCTATCCTCTGCTGCCTGCCTGTGGATTCAACTTAGCCTTGGATCCAAAGGGCTTCTATGATCAGTCTGCCACAGGGGACCTCATAAAAAGCCTTGCTAAAGTCCACGTAGAACAAATCAAATGCATTACCCTTACCAATATTCCCAATTACTTGTTTAAACAAATCCAATCAAATTTGTCAAACATAACCTTCCCTTAACAATCTCATGCCCACTAGCCCAATTAATCCATGTTCCTAAAAGTACAGATTCATTCTTTCCCTCAATTCTTATGAATATCTCCCCCATCACCAAGGCTAAACTGACTGTGTAATTTTCTGGTCTCTCCATTCCTCTCTTTTTTAATAGGACATTAGCAGTCCTCCATAACGTTTATTTGTAATCTCAGGAGCTACTCTAATGTTATCCAAAAAGGCTGCCACTCTGGGCACTCCTTGGTGTATGTTCTCCAGTACCCTTTGTTTTCAGCTTGTGCCATTTTTTCAAAGGCCAAGAGAGTGTACTCATACAATCTTTTGTGAGTATTTTTAGTAATATTCTTCGTGGATGAACCAGCAAGCTCCAGGTGAAAGCAGGTACACTTCAGACTAAATAATTTTTTGTTTGGTAAAGGAAGCCCCAGAAGTCTAAAGAGGAACTGCGATTTTCTGGCATTCGATTATCCGAATTTTCGCATTTCCGAACAAGATCGCAAGGTCCTGATGTTGGCTAAACTGTGTTATCCGGCATTCGATTATCCAAACTTCAATTACCCAAACAAAATATTCTCTGCCCATGTTATTCAGATAATCAAGTTCCTCTGTATTGTGTTTGTTGTGATTTTCCCTTGCAACTTGCTCCAAATGCCAGATAAATTTAAGTTGTGAAACAAAGATAGAAATAAAAATAGGCAGTGCTGGAAAAGCTTAGCAGGTCTGGCAGCATCTGTTAACATTTCGGGTCTGGGGACCTTTCCTCAGAAAGACAGTAATGCATATTTTTCAATTCCTTCTTAACAAAAGAAGTTCACATGCATTTACAGTGTGATGACAAAAATGTAAAGATGCATGAGTGTGTGGTGCTCATGAACGTGGCTGCAATGCTGTTTTCCCGCTGACCTTGAGAAAGGGAGGAGGCAAAACTAGGAGCAAGCACTGCTTCAACGACACCTGAAGAATGGCTGAAAAATTCATACACCATTTAAGCTAAAGAATTTTTTTTTTGTTTTGCAGGATCCAGAAATTCAAAGTAAGTGAGCACTATTGCCTGCTGTCTTGATTATTTGATTTTTCCTTTTGTAAAATTTTATAGTGGAACTTTGCTACAGATTTGAAACACTATGAATCCAGTAGAGCTAAGGATCTAAAAATAGCATACATCAAAACACCCTGCTATTTTTAAACGGAAATGTGAAAATGTTTGCACTTAAAACTAGTCTCTCTTGCACAATAGGGGGAAAAAAGTGATAAGGGTTTGCAGAGTAAGGGAGTCTGGAGTCCAAATTGCTAGATCCTGCTTTGCTATAAGATGTGCGATCTATTAAGCAGACTAATAGCCTGGCACTGTGCCTGAACCACCAAATGTTCAGACAAAATGCAAAATAAGTTGTGTAAGAAAAAGAACAACTATGGATGCTGGACATCTGAAACAAAAACAAATTGCTGGAGAAACTCAGCAGATCTGGTAGCATCTGTGAGAAGAAAACAGAGTTAACATTTCAAGTCCAGTTACTCTTTATCAGTACCATTAGTAGCTAGGAAAAAGAGGTATTTATGCTGAAGCTGAAGTTGGGAGCAGGAGTGATCTGATCAGATAGGTGGAGATGGAGCGCAGAGAGAGAGAGAGAGAGAGAGA
The DNA here is from genome assembly GCF_004010195.1 of Chiloscyllium plagiosum. Classification (NCBI taxonomy): domain Eukaryota; kingdom Metazoa; phylum Chordata; class Chondrichthyes; order Orectolobiformes; family Hemiscylliidae; genus Chiloscyllium; species Chiloscyllium plagiosum. The sequence goes on from NC_057731.1 coordinate 17,185,867, forward strand.
GAGAGAGATATGAAAGGAGAGGTAACATAACAGGTCAGGACAGAATGAGTCCTAGGGGTCGCAGTAGTCTAGCTGTCAGTCCCGAGATGCTCCTGATGTATGGTAGTGTGGCTAGTCCTTTTGGTTGTGGTATGTCCTCGTTCCGTGGTCTTTCTCTTAGGCATCTGTTGATGAAGTTGCGCGGGTATCTGTTTTTGGCGAATACCTTGTATAGGTGTTCCTCTTCTTCTTTTTGCAGTTCTGGTGTACTGCAGTGTGTTGTGGCCCCTACTACTGCGATTCCTAGGACTCATAACGGCACACAAACCAACAGCCACGCTCAGACAACTCACCAGAACGAAGGACCCGATACCCAACATGAGCAAAACTAATGTAATGTACAAAATACCATGCAAGGACTGCACAAAACACTATATAGGACAAACAGGAAGACAGCTAACAATCAGCATACATGATCAACAACTAGCCACGAAACGACACGACCAGCTATCCTTAGTAGCCACACAGACAGACAACAAGCAACATGAATTCGACTGGGACAACACTACTATCATAGGGCAAGCCAGACAGAGAACAGCCAGGGAATTCCTAGAGGCATGGCATTCATCCACAAACTCCATCAACAAACACATCGACCTGGACCCAATATACCAACCACTATAGCGGACAGTTGAAACTGACAACCGGAAGCGGCAGGGACAGACCACTATAAACACCGGAGGAAACATCAAAGAAGCGCTTCGCAGGAGGCTCCCAAGCACTGATGATGTCGCCTAGCCAGGGGACGAAACGTTTGCAACAAAAACTTCCAGCTCGGCGAACAGAACCACAACAACGAGCACCTGAGCTACAAATCTTCGCACAAACTTTGAAGAATAAGTAATATTAAGAAGAGAAATCTGAGTTAATGTATCAGATCCTGTGACTCATCCTCAGAACTGATGGTAGCTAGGAAGGTGTTGGTTTATATGCAGACGATAGGGAAAAGGGAAGGGGTAAAGGCTAGGTGGGAATAGAGCCCGAACAGTTGGGCAGACAAAAGAGTGGATAGCAATGTGGCTCAGCGAGTGAACAGCTGTTAATGCAGACTGATACTGGCTAACAATAAACCTATTCTGTGTAATGGCTGACTATGTGATAACCATGCCTAGTGTGTGGGGTTGGGGGCTAGGACGTGGGATAGTTCGGGCCCTAAAATTATTGAACTCGATATGGAGTCTGGAGGATTGCAGACCAACCAAGTGGAAAATGAGGTGTTGTTCTTCCAGCATGCACAGAGGGCATTAGGTTTAGGGTGAGAGGGGAAAGATTTAAAAAGGGACTCAAGGGGTAATTTTTTCATGCAAAGCGAAGTATATGTATGGAATGAGCTGCCATAGAAAGTAGAGGAGGCTGATACAAATACAATATTTAAAAGGCATGTAGATGGTTATATGAATAGGAAGGATTTAGAGAGACATGGGCCAAGTGCTGGCAAATGGGACTAGAATAGTTTAGGATATCTGGTCAGCATTGACACGTTTGACTGAAGAGTCTGTTTCTGTGCTGTATATATCATAGAGTCTTAGGGTTGTAATGCGATAATGGCCTTTGGAGCATGTTAAAAATGGGTGACTGTGTTAATAACAACCAATATCATAACAGGATGGACACGGACAGGTAAAAAAACACGGAATGATGGAATTGGGCTCTAAAGTTATCTAAATAATCAAGTTCTAGAGGCTGCAGGGTCACCAAGTGGAAAATGAGATGATGTTCTTTGTGTTTGCAGTGCGGCTCACTCGAATACTGCAGCAAGCCTACGACAGAAATGTTGGCTAGGGAGCACAGTGTGTTGAAGTGCCAGGCAACTGAAGGTCTAAGTCATTTTTGCAGGCGGAACACAGGTGTTCTGCAAAGTAGTCACCTAGTCTGTTTCATCTCCCCAGTGGAGAAGGGAATAGGTGACATATCATTGGACACTTATGAGGAATCCTCTGCCCATCCCACAGATGATTTCACCTGCCTCCAATATTCTTCCTCCACCTGCACATCTCCATGCATTTGACCTATTCATGGAGAACTGTTGGCACGACATTGGTGGCTTTAACTTCTCTGTCCCCCTCACCCATTTGAACTGACCACACTCCCTACTCTCCAATCGAATCCTGACTTTGTCATCAAGCCTGCCAACAAAGGTTTTTTTTTTGTCTGGTGTTCTGACCTCTACATCGCAGAGGCTGAGTGTCAGCTCTAAGACACCTCTACCTCTCTCTCCCTGGACTATGACCCCAGCATCGAACATCAGGCCATTGTGTCCACGATTGAATTCAACCTCATCTCATCTGGCGATTGCCTGTCAATAGACTCCTAGCTCATAGGCTGTACAAGGATGGGAGGCTATTTCGATCTAATCCCAAAATCCACAAACAGAACTGACCTGAGAGACCCATCGTTTCTGTCTATTCCTACCCCATGGGACTTATTTCTTTTTATATCAACTCTATCTTTTTCTCCTCTTGTCCCATACCTCCCCACTTACATAGTGATTCTTCTGATGCTTTATGTTAACTTTGAAACTTATAGCTTGGAACCAGCAGCCACCTCCTCTTCATCACAGACATCCCCTTACATGTTCATCCCTATCAAGATGGTCTCAGGGCCCACCACTTCTTCCTGAGCTCATCCTCACTTTGAACAACTTCTCCTTTTAAGTCATCTCACCTTCTTCAGGTCAAAGATGTGGCCATGGGTGTCTGCATGGGCACCTACATGGTCCCCAGTTATGCCTGTCTTTTTGTGGGGTAAATGGAACATTCCTTGTTAGAGTCCTACTCTGGTCCCATCCCATATCTCTTTCTAGGGTATACTGATCACATCATCATTGCTGCTTCCCTCTCTCATTCGGAATTGGAAACATTTAGCAATTTTACTTCCAACTTCCACACTGCCCTCACCTTTGCCTAGTCCATCTTTGACTCCTCACTTCCCTGACATTGCTGTTTTCACTTCTGGGGATAAGCCACCAACATACACCATCGTAAAGTGTGCCGCTGGAAAAGCACAGCAGGTCTGGCAGCATCCGAGGAGCAGGAGAGTCAACATTTCAAGTATAAGCCCTTCATCAGGACTGTTCCTAAAACATTGATTCTCCTGCTCCAGGATGCTTTCTGACCTGCTGTGCTTTCCCAACACCACACTTTTCAACTCTGGCTCTCCAGCATCTGTAGTCCTCACTTTCTCCCACCAACAGACACTACAAACCCACAGACTTTCACAGTTACCTTAACTGTACAACTTCATATTCTACTTCGTGTAAGGACTTCATCCCATCCTCCCAGTTTCTCCATCTCATCTGTTCTGGTGATGCTACCTTTTTGTGCATGGGCCTCAGAACTATCCACCTTTTCCTCGAATCATGGATTTCCCACTAATTGGTCAACCTTAACTGTGTTTGACTCATCTCCCACATTTGTACCCTCACCCCTTCCCTCCCACAACAATGAAAGGGTCCCCCGGTGCTTTCTTACCACCCAACCAGCTTCGGTATCTAGAAGACTATAAGAGGTTCTATCATCCCACGTTGTTCTGCAGGGACCATTCCTTCCGGGTCACTCTGGTCCAGTCTTCCTCCATTCCCAGCAATGTTTCACCCCGTCAAGGCACCTTCCCATGCAATCACAGAACTTGCCCATTTACCTCTCCCTCCTCACCACCCAAGACCCTAGACACTTCTTCCAAGAGAAACAGCAATTTACTTGTCCTTCATTCAATCTGGTCTACTGTATTCACTGTTCACAAAATGGTCTCCTCTACGTTAGGGTGCTGAAATGCAGACTAGGTGATTGCTTGGCCTTTACTGCTTATATTCTGCTTGCAAAAATGATCTGGAGCTCCCACTTGCCTGCCACTTCGACACACTACTGTGTTGCAGGCTATAGGCCTGCTGCAGTGTTCCAGCAAATTTCAGTGCAAACTTGAAGGATATCATCATATTTGTCACTTTGTGACCCTGCAACTTCTAGGACTCGACATTGAGTTCAATAACTTTACAGCCTGGTTACATCTTCCCTTTTTTTTTTAAACCTACCCACATCCAGTCCTGTCACAACATGGGTTGTTTTTAGCAAAGCCACCCATTTTAACATACTCCAAAGACCATTACCACATTATAAGAGTTATATTCAGTACAGCTCATCTATTTGCTCCTACTCTTTGTCCTTATTGTTACTAATTCTGCTTTTCCTCTATCCTGGCCTGCTTTCCATAATATCCTTGTTTACCTCCTGCTTTTATACCTCTTTTTGTCTCTAAGCTTCATCTCCACCTATAATAATCACATCATCCCTTCCAACTTCAGCTTCAGGATAAGTATCACTTTTTCCTAGTTATTAACAGCTCTGATACAGTGTCACTGGACTTGAAATTTTAACTCCACTTTCTTCCCACAGATGCTGCTGGAACTGCTGAGTTTCTCTGACAATTTCTGTTCTGGTTTCAGAATGAATTACGAATGGAATGAAATCAGGTGTGCTTCTGCTTCTCTTTGACATTGGTGAGTGAAGAAAAAGAACATGGACACTACATCCTCACTCTCAAATATAAAAAAAATGGCATTACTGTTCAAGGGTTGAACTGACAGGTCAATCAACGATGTCCCATCATGTCCAGAGTAGATAAGTCCCCACAATAGCTGCACTCGGATGACAACTCTGGTGATATCAAGAAGTGAAGAAGCATCTGCCAATAACAAAAGCTGCAGGCCTCAACACTATCCCTTGTAAGACCTATGCTCCAGAACTAGCTACATCTCTGGCTAAGCTGTCCCATGCAGAAACAATATTGACATCTACCAACCAGGTGGAAAATTACCTCGGTATGTGCTATTCACAAAAGCCAGTATAATTACCATCCCTTTAATATTCTCTCCAGAGCTATCAGAAACCATTTACTCATCAGTAACCTGTTCAGTAATCTTTGTTTAGGCTCCGCCAAGACTACATGGCTCCAAAACGCAACTAGTCCAAACATGAACAAAAAATTGGATTTAAAAAGGTGAGGTGACAGAGACTAGTTGGAACATCAGTATTGTATTTGTTAAAAAGTGCCAAAGGTTGGAATGAGAGTTAAAACGATCAGTATGCAAATGCCAGGCAATGAAAAAATCATTAGAGAATTTAAACATCTTGCCTTGACTTTCAATGACATTACGACTGCTGAATCCACCAAATAATACAGGTTATCACTGACCAGTCACACAAATACTACAGCTACATAGGTAGATCAAAGATTTGGAACTGGTGCAGTGAAGCTTGTGGAAGAGCAAAAACTTAGATTTCTGCACTTAATTATGGTTGCATTGATATTAGATGTTGCTGCGCTAGTTACTCCTTAATAACATCAAACACCAATAGCCACACTGTTATTATTATGACATATTGGCAAAAGCTTCAGTGACCTATAGGTGCTAAGTCATTTTCAAATTATATGGGCAAAGGGTAATTTGAAATACTTTATTCCTACCTAAACCTTTTTAGATGATATGGCCCTCAGTTTTGAAGCAACACATCTATAAACTAAATACTGACTTGCACTTGCAGGGAATCAAGATTGCAAATGTTTTATATCTGAAATTACATGAGCATCTTCACAAAATATGGAGCTAAGAAGGCATTTCTGTTGCAGTAATTCAAAGCTGTCTTTTTATTCATATTTTCTGCTGCATAATTTACATTCTGGTTGGTCACACAAAATGATCAGCTAATTTTTATACTCAAGTACCTCAAAAAGTACAATGGATGGGGTATAAATTCTATGGAAATGGGCATTTCTTGCTTATTGTAGATGAGCCAAATATTTTATTTATTAAAATAAAATGAAACTTCAAAGCTGACAATACACCTATATACGTATTTTGGATGTAAAAAATATGATCTCCTTACTCTGGATAACAGGTTGTGCAGTTCATGAGGATGAAGTTTAACTACTTCGCCCAACTGTTGAGCTGCTGCTTTTCTTGTTACTGGTGTTGTTCCAGTATCCAGTAAAATAAATAGACGATCAAGCCTGTTGAATAGAAGAAAAAGATACTGTTTCAATTCAACATATTGGTACTTTAAAATTATTTTTGCAATGAATTTACTGCAATTTGAAAACAGTCACAAAAAAAGTGAGGTCTAGGGCAAACAATGTGGCAGACTTTATAGTTGTGAGTAACCAGCGAGTTCTTGTTTTATTCCTTTGTAGAAAGCCATGAGTCTGCTTCCCACTCATCCATTATAAAACAAGGTCCCAATAAGGTAACAAAAACTGAGAGCCTTTAGGTGTCCATGATTATGCCAGCAATTTAAAAGAACGAGTTCCATGTTTTATCTCAAACTTGAGTCAAAAGACTTCCACTTGACCACACTTGCAAAGTACAGTCTGCACTACAGCAAGGGAAGCTTCTGGTCTGCAGCTGTCTCATATGACGTTACTTTAAAAAATGATTTCATTTAAAGGCTAACCCAGCATATGCAACTAATCCATTCTCCAAAAAAACATATTGGGTATAATGTTACAAATTTGAAGGAAACAGGATTAAATTTGCGACTAGCTTTTGTTTTACAAAAGGTATTCATAATCTGGCAATGTATCTTCAATGCAAATTAAAACAAAAGGAGTCACATAACCTAGGATATTGAGTTAGGTGCATCCCCTACTACCACACTTGAACAGGAAGTTGGTGTTGTTAATGTCACTGTGGGCCCACACAACATTTGAAATAGAAGTTAGGACTGGAACCAGAAACAGTAAGCTGGTCTTTGCAGCCTCTCTTTCATTGCCTTGCCACCTGCCTCCCTTGCCATCTAGCTAACTATATCTCTGGGCTCATCACTTCACTAAGGAAGTGGGCTAAGAGGGAGAACAGTGTGTGAGGCACTGAGGACTTTTTCTGAGCACCCCTTTGTACCAACAATTTTGTAACTAAATTTATTTCATGTAGCAGCCTGAAATAAACTTAAAGTATGAAAAAGTGTTACACAAATCCTGCAGCATCGCTAGTGATGTCACAGGTGCTGCGAGTATATGGACGATGAGCGCTTCCCCACAGTCATGTTTGTGTGTGCCTGGATCAAATGAGGTCAGTGAATTGCAGTAAAATCGACGAAATCACTTGTCCATGAAGCTGCCTAGTCACAAATGATAAATGTCACTATAGGAGTACACTGATGTAGGCAGACTTCAAAAAAATGGTTGCTGCATTTAGCGATTTTGGAGAATATTTGTCGCTCAGGTTGAGGTTCTGGATGTAAGTTTGTTTGCTGGAGGTGAAAGGTTTGTTTGTTTTTGGACGTTCCATCATACTAGGTATCATCATCAGTGAGTCTCCAGTGAAGCACTGGTTTCTATTTATGTATTTAGGTTTCCTTGAGTTGGTGATATCACTTCATGTGGTGATGTCATTTCCTGTTCTATTTTTCAGAGGGTAGTAAATGGAGTCTAAGTTGATGTGTTTGTTGATAGAGTTCTGGTTGAATGCCACGCTTCTAGGAATTCTCATGCATGTCTCTGTTTGGCTTATCCTCGGATGGATTTGTTGTCCCAGTCGAAGTAGTGTCCTTCCTCATCTGTATGTAAAGATATTAGTGATAGTGGGTCATGCCCTTTAGTGGCTAGTTGATATTCATGTATCCTGGTGGCTAGTTTTCTACCTGTTTGTCCAATGTAGTGTTTGTTACAGTTCTTGCAAAGTATTTTGTAAATTATGTTTGTTTTGCTTGTTGTCTGTATAGGGTCATTTACGTTCATTAGCTGCTGTGTTAGTGTATTGGTGGGTTTGTGAGCTACCAGGATGCCAAGAGATCTGAGTGGTTTTGCAGTCATTTCAGATGTCTATGATGTAGGGGAGAGTGGCTAGGGTTTCTGAATGTGTTTTACTTGTTTGTTTGGGTTTGTTGCTGAGAAAATTGGCAGTCTGTGTTCATTGGGTACCTGTTCTTTTTGAACATGCTGCATAGGTTATTTTTGTCTGCTCTTCGTTGCTCCTCTGTACTGCAGTATGTATGGTGGCTCGTTGAAATAATGTTCTAATGCAGCTTGATTTGTGGATGTTGGGATGATTGCTTCTGTAATTGAATATTTAGTCCGTATGTGTAGTTTTCCTGTAGATGCTGGTTTGAAGTTCCCGTTTGGCTATTCGCTCTACTGTGACATCTAGGAATGGCAGTTTGCTGTTGTTTTCTTCTGCTTTTGTGAATTTTATGCCAGTAAGGATATTATTGATGGTCTTGAAGGTTCCTCTAATTTTTTTCGTTTACTAATAACAGAGGTGTCATCCACATAGAAGACCCAAACACATATGGACTAAATACTCAACTACAGAAGCAATCATCCCAAAATTCACAAATGAAGCTGCATTAGAACATTATTTCAACAAGCCACCACACAATGCAACACAGCGAAGCAACGAAGAGCAGACTAAAATCACCTATACTGCATTTTCAAAAAGGAACGGATACCGAATGAACACAGTCTGCTGATTTCTCAGCAACAAACCCAAATAAACAGACAAAACACACCCAGAAACCCTAGTCACTCTCCCCTACATCATAGACATCTCAGAAATGACTGCTCGACTACTCAGACCTCTTGGCATCATGGTAGCCCACAAACCCAACAACACACTAAAACAGCAGTAATGAACTTGAAAGACCCTATACAGACAATGAGCAAAATGAACATCATTTACAAAATACTTTGCAAGAACTGTAACAAAAGCACTACATTGGACAACAGGCAGAAAACTAGCCACCAGGACAAGTGAACATCAACTAGCCACAAAATCACATGACCCATATCACAAAAAGATATGACCCACTATTACTAGTATCCTGAAAAACAGATGAGGAATGATACCACTTTGATTGGAACAACACATCCATCCTAGGACAAGCCAAACAGAGACACGCATGAGAATTCATAGAAGCATGGCATTCCAACTGGAAATCTATCAACAAACACATCGACTTGGACCCCATTTACTACGCTCTGAGAAAAATAGGAAATGACATCACATGAAGTGATATCAAGGAAATCTAAACACAAACAGAAAGCGGGTCATAACACCTGTGCTTCACCGGAGGCTCACTGATGATGTAGTATGGTAATGAAACATCTGAAAATGAACTTTCCAGCTCAGCAAGCAAACTTGCATCCAGGTTGTTGCATTGTTATGATTTCAGCTCATACAACTTAACGAGAAATCTGAATTTTGCTGTTAGCTGAATGGATGATATATCAGATTTTACATATTAAAATTCTTTTGGAATTGTTCAAAATCTATTACATAGCCAATTTTCCTCAGTTCTAATGAAAATTTACATATCTAAAATGTTAACTTTTTCTCTGCACATTTGCTGCCTGCCTGGAGTATTTCCAGCATTTTCTGTTTATAATATCAGGAATGTTTTACCCAACAGCAAGTTTTCTTATGCATGGATCATTTATTAAAACAGAGGGCTCCAATTCTTGGGACTAAGTTACCAAAGGTAGCCTTCATTCAAGGCATCAAAATATCATTCAGCACATTATTATGGATAACTTAAATGAGCGCCATCTGTAGGAGAGTTTCATGATACATAATATGAGCTCCCTTTGTTATATAGACAAAGCATATATAGTTGCACTTGTACCCGAAGCAGAAAAACAGGTCAAGTAACAACTTTTGTTTTGGTCAGAACAGTTCTTTTTGCCTCAAGTGTCACACTCTAATGCAAATAATTGAGTACAGCTTAGGTAAAAATGTCCTGCTGAAAAATTGTTCATACATGATTATTAGATGTCTTTATAGCTAGTGGATAGTCACAGTTAAGGAAACCTTAGATTCTCAAGGAAGATAATACCAGTTCTTAAACTTGTGCTTCATGACTAATTTTTTTTTTGGAAAATAACATTCATGCTGTTAACAATTTCACTAAAGTAATACATGTGGAACCTTGATAAAACCTTACTGGAGTATTATAATCTATTGTCGAAAAGTGTGGTGCTGGAAAAGCACAGCAGGTCAGGCAGCATCTGAGGAGCAGGAGAATTGATGTTTCAGGTATAAGCCCTTCATCACGAATGTGGGGACATTCAGGTGGGGAAAGGGGCTGAAAGATAAATAGATGGATGGGGGTGAGGTAGCTGGGAAGGGGATAGGTAGGGGTTGGGGGGTGATGGTGATAGGGCAGAGGGGAGGGTGGAGCAGAGAGGTGGGAAGGAAATGGACAAGTAGGACAATTCAAGATGACGGTGCCAAATTGGAGAGTTGGATCTGGGATGAGGTGAGGGGAGGGGAGATGAGGAAACTGGTGAAGTTGACTTTGATGCCATGTGGTTGGAGGCTCCCAAGGCGGAAGATCAGGGGTTTTTCCTCCAGGTATCGGTTGGCTTGGATTAGGCGGTGGAGGCGACCAAGGACTTGTATATCCTTAGCAGAGTGGGAGGGGGAGATGGCCACACAGCAGTGGGGTTGGTTAGTGTGTGTGTCCCAGAGATGTTCCTTGAAACGTTCCGTGAGTTGGTGTCCTGTCTCTTTAATGTAATGTAGAGTAGACCATATCAATAGCAACAGATACAACAGAGGAGGTATTTGGATGTGCAGGAAATTCTCTGCCAGATGTGAAAGGAATCTTTGGGGACTTGGACGGAGGTGAGGGGGGAGGTGTGGCACAGGTTTTTCACCTCTTGTGGCAGCAAGGGAAGGTGCTGGAAGTGGAGGGTTGGCTAGTGGGGGGTGGGGGAACGAGGACTTAACCAGGGTCCCCAGTTGCTGCCTGACCTGCTGCGCTTTTCCAATGCCACACTTTTTAACTCTGATCTCCAGCATCTGCAGTCCTCAGTTTATCCTATTATTATCTATTCTAGATCAGATAGTGGTCAGTGAAAGGACAACAAATATTTTCTCAGTACTTGCATTCATTCTCTGCACTGGAACACTAGCCTTGGTTGTGGTTCAAGCCTCAATCCAGGATTTTATCACATTAAACAATTTTTCTGTGGCAGTTTTAAGGGATAGCAGTAACTTCAGAGCTACACAAATTTTAACAACTTTTTTTTAAAGTTAAGCTCCTGATTGCTTTTTCAGATGAATGTAAAAAGATTATGTGACCTTTGAAGCAGGGTAAAATGATTTCTTCAGGGCCTGGCTAACATTTATCCCTTAACACATTACAAAAAAAATTACTTAGCCATTTATCTGGTTTGCTGATTTCAGCATCTTAGACAGCAGACTGATTTCAACAGCTTTCTACAAAGTAATGACTATGGTTTAAAAAGAATCTCTGGGTTTCAAAGAAGCAGGAGACTCCATGCAATACAAGGGACTTCTTGAAATGCAACTGATGCAGGTTTATTATAAATTCCTTCATTTTACCTTACCCCAGTACATCCAGCGTATGGTAAGACTGAGATATTATCTGATTTTATTTGTTGCCTTTAAAAGTTAAAGTGGTGACTGATGCAGTGTAAATTACAATGCAAAAGTTCCAATTAATTTTTGGAACATTTAGAAAATTGCACTGTAAGCAAAAAGGATAATGATTGTAAAAATGCAGGACAAATTAATGTCAATTCTGAAATGGGTGTACTTTGTACTTTCAATTATTTAAATAGTCATAGAGTCATAAAGATGTACAGCATGGAAACAGATCCTTCGGTCCAACCTGTCCATGCCAACCAGATATCCCAACCCAATCTAGTCCAACCTGCCAGTACCCGGCCCATATCCCTCCAAACCCTTCCTAATCATTTTCCCATCCAAATGCCTCTTAAATGTTGCAATTGTACCAGCCTCCACCACTTCCTCTGGTATAAATGTTGCAATTGTACCAGCCTCCACCACTTCCTCTGGTAGCTCATTAAATACACGTACCACCCTCTGTGAAACAGTTGCCCCTTAGGTCTCTTTTATATCTTTTCCCTCTCACCCTAAACCTATGCCCTCTAGCAACACTCCCTTGGACCTTACCATTAAGTGTATAAGTCATGCTAAGATTTGCTTTCCCAAAATGCTGCACCTCGCATTTATCTGAATTAAACTCCATCTGCCACTTCTCAGCCCATTGGCCCACCTGGTCAAGATCCTGTTGTAATCTGAGGTAACCCTCTTCGCTGTCCACTACACCTCCAACCTTACTAACTGTACCTCTTATGCCCACATCCAAATCATTTATGTAAATGACAACAAGTAGAGGACCCAGCACCGATCCTTGCTAAAGAAAATCAAAACATCTCCTTACTAGACAGTTAACATATCTGCCATGAGATGAAAATTTATATTTATTAACTTGATCTCCTCTTCCTCTACCACCATCTAAATTATATTAAGACGTTCTCATGAAATTGTAACTTCCACTTTTTCAGCACCAGCTTTTTGTTTGAAGATGTGACAGCTTAAGCTGAAATTCCTGAAATACCACATTACATGAAAAACTATAAATAAAAACTGAAAAAATATTGGCTGAAAGAAAGAAGACAAGATGTTTTGTCAGAGGAGTAATGTTGTAATGGTGATAAGGAGGTGGGAAAGGGCAAGGTGTTGTTTGGCTGGATCACCAAATAGGCAAAAGTGAGACCTGCAGATGCTGGAGATTAGATGTTGGAAAAGCACAGCAGGTCAGACAGCATCTGAGGAGCAGGAAAATCCTTGTTTTTGTTTAGATTAGATTAGATTACTTACAGTGTAGAAACAGGCCCTTCGGCCCAACAAGTCCACACCACCCCTCCGAAGAGCAACCCACCCAGACCCTTTCTACTACATTTACCCATTCACCTAACACTACGGGCAATTTAGCACGGCCAATTCACCTAACTGCACATCTTTGGACTGTGGGAGAAAGCCGGAGCACCTGGAAGAAACCTGCACAGACACGGCGAGAATGTTTGGACAAAAGCCTTTCATCAGGAAAAGAACTTTTGCCCGAAACGTCGAGTTTCCTGCTCCTTGGGTGCTGCCTGACCTGCTGTGCTTCTCCAGCACCACAATCTGGATCACAAAATATCTGTGCTGGAATGATGATGGTTTGTAACTTGCATCAATGAGTAATTTTTAAAAAATTCATGTTGCACAGAAATGGAAAGAAAAAAAGGTCCAAAACTGTATTAAAATATTGAAAATGTGTAGGTAAGCAGATGAATGACATTCTGTACACTGTCAAATCCGAGATGCTCAATAAAGAAGAAATTTTTGAGATTCCTAGAAAAAAAATTTCCCAAATTTACAGGATATTGTCTTTCAAAATTTAAACTGTCGAGATTTAAGCTTGCCATGTGTCACAATGCACTAGACCTCACTGTCTAAATAGCCACAAATGCCTCCTTGTCACAAAGTTTGTGATCATACAACCAGCTCTTCCCGTCATTCAGCCCACTGGGCCAAAATGTTGGCCAATATCCCAAACTGCCCTAAAACTTGAATCCTTTGCTAGCTTTTTTCCTATCCTTACTTGTGCCCTTTGAGAACACCTCATCCCAAGAGACCCACCTTCTGTTACCTTGAGACTATTGCAACAATCTACTGACCACTGAACATCTCTTCCTGCTTCTAGATTAGCTGACATTGTTAACAATTCTCTCTCCCACTTTCAAATTTGACATTATCACTCCTCTCCTCAACTCCACCACCCTTACATACTGTTAACTCCTTCTGCTTTACTCTCAAAGAAAGTCTTAAACATGCTGTTGTCTCAAAAATCAATGTTGATCCTTCCAAAGATTCCATGTTTAAATCCAACCATTCCAGGTTCCTGCTGGAACAGTGCCAAAACTGCTTTCAACATCAAAAATAACATCTTATGCAACAGAAACAAAAAAGGTACCTCTCCAGCCTTCTCTTTGACACCATTTGACCACACCAACTTTCTCCCATCCCTTCCCACTACATCCAGCAATATGTGATTGCACTCAGCCAGAAAATCATCTGCAATGACATCTCTTATTACTCCCACATCATCACATCAGCAGTCTCTAAAGATCTATCCTCAATTGTCATTTATATGCTAAATAAAAAACCAAAAAGAATGGCAGATGCTGGAAACCAGAAACAAAAATAGAAAGTGCTGGAAAAACTCAGCAGTTATGGCAGCATTTGTGGAGAGAAATCAGAGTTAATGTTTTGGGTCCAGCGACCGTTCTTCACAAATGATGGTAGTTAGGAAAGAAGATAGGATAGGGAGAAGGGTTAAGTAGTAAACAATGGTTGGATATACAGCCCAAAGAGGGAAGAGAGAAGAACAGTTGGACAGACAAAGGAGTGAATAACAGTCAAGTATAGTGATGGAAAAGCACAGCCGGTCAGGCAGCATTCGAGGAGCAGGGGAATCGATGTTTCAGGCATATACTCTTCATCAGGAATGAGGCTTGTGGGCCAGTGGGACTGAGAGATAAATGGGAGGATGCTGGGGCTGGGGGTGGGGTGGGGGTGTAGCTAGCTGCAAGTGCAATACGTAGACGAAGGGGAAGGTGAAGGTGATACATTGAAGAGGTGGATGAAGCGGATGGGTGGGAAGGAAGATGAATAGGTAGAACAGTTCAAGAGGGTGGTGCCGAGTTGGAAGGTCGGATATGGGAAAAGGTGGTTGGAGGAGTTCTTCCTCCAGGCGGTGGATGGTAAGGATTTGGCGATGGAAGCAGCCCAGAACGTGCATGTCCTTGGGGGAGTGGGAGGGGTAGTTAAAAAGTGTTCGGCCACAGGGCAGTGGGGTTGTTTCGTGCATGTGTCCCAGAAATGTTCTCTGAAGCGTTCTGTTTTCCCAATGTAGAGGAGACCACATCGGGAGCAACAGATACAGTAAATGACATGTGTGGAAGTGCAGGTAAAGCTCTGACAGATGTGGAAGGCTCCTTTGGGGGTGGAGGGGGGAGGTGTGTGCGCAGGTTTTGCAATTTTTGTGGTGATAGGGGAAGGTGCTGGGAGGGGAGGTTGCACCACCCTCCACTCCGACCTATCACCTTCACCTCCACCTTGATCTACCTATCGCACTCTCAGCTACCTTCCCTCCCAGGCCCACCCTCCTCCCATTTATCTCTCAGCCCTCTTGGCCCACAAGCCTCAATCCTGATGAAGGGCTTATGCCTGAAACATTGATTCTGCTGCTCCTCAAATGTTGTCTGACCAGCCATGCTTTTCCAGCACTAGACTCTTCTATATGCACACTGACAGTTCAACCAACCTTCATAGTTGGTTCTGCTATCATGTGCATTTCTTCAACAGGAATTGGCTATAATGCGATTGAAGAATTTAGACAATTTTACATAGAATGCAAATTTTCCAAACCTGTATTGGCTATAGCATGATTCTGGTCCCATTGGTTTAAATAGTGCTGCTAATACACAATTTTTTTATTACATGAGATTACATGGGAATGGAACTGTTGCATTATAATCAGCACAGACTGTATCTCACATACCACCTCTCAACCCCTAGCTAATCTCTAAATTGTTAGATTGCATATCTGATATTTGATCTTTAATCCCCTCCATTAATTGTATACTGCTGGCACAGATGGAATCCTGTGTTAAACCAAGGCTGAAACTTGCTATTACAATTCATGGTAATGAGCTACTGACTACATTTCTGGTACCGTTGTATGCGCAATTCTGGTCACCATATTATATATAAAAAAGTACACAGTGGCTTATATCAAAAAAAGGACAGGGAGCAGATAAGGTTTACAAGAAGGATGTCAGAAATGCATGGATATACAAGTCTGAGTGGTGACATAACAGACATCTTTCAAATTGTGTCAGGTTTTGACAGAGAGGATACAGGCAGAATTGAACATAACTAGGCAGCATCAATATGTGATAGTTACCAAGAAATTCAACTAGGAATTCTGAAGAAACATATCTAAAAGATAGTAAGAATATGGAACCTTTACTAAAGGGAGTGGTTGAGGAGAATAGTATTGATTTATTTAAAAGGAGAAGCTAGACAAACATTTGAAGGAGAATAGAACAGACTGTAATGGTGGTAGATTTGAAAGAAAGATAGAAGGAAGCTCAAATTGAGCACAAACACCACCAGCATGGAATGGTTGGGCTATGTGGCCTATTTCTGTGCCATGTTGACAGCTAAGGCTGCCTACTTACATCCTTGTAATATTGACTGACTCCATAACCACTGAAACCCTTTCTTTGTTACTTTAAGGCTGGATTATTCCAAAATAACACTGGTCAACCTTCAACTTTTAACCCTTGGTAAAACATAAGGCACAAAAAAGCTCTACTCTGTGTCTCAACTCACACCAAACCCTGTTCACCTATCACCCACACGATGACTGGCATACACAAATTCCTGTTTAAAAATGACCCAGTTTAAAAGTCCCATTCTTGTTTTTACATCCTTCCATGTCACTGACTCACTCTATAATCTCCTCCGTAAGTCTTCAACATATCTACATGCCTCCATTCCTGGAGTCTTAAGAATCCCCATTTTTAATCACTCCACCATTGGAGCCCAAAATCCTGCAATTATCATCCTACTTCTCTCCATCAAGATATTCCATAAAGACTACCTGTTCAACCAAGCTTTTGCCCTACAACTTCCAAAATATCTCCTTTTATCAATTTTTGTTTGATAAAGTATTGAAAAAAAAAGCTTCACAATGAGCGGTGTTAGGCCACTACCTAAGTGAAAGTTGTTCAACCTCATACTTCATGATTATTGTTGAAATGTGTACGATGAAGTTGATAGAGACAAGAATTTTCACTGTGACTCTATTCGTTGATCAATTGAGTCAATCAACAATGCCAGAAACAATAGGTCAGGGGAAGTGCTCTAGTCAGCTCACACTTGACGTACTGATGAAGGTTCGATCTGAAACCCTCGTCTGACTATTCTCGCCACAGATGCCTCCCAATTTTTTTTTAAAAAAGCTTCATATCCTTAAGTACAGTGTCCCCAAAGGTTTATCCCTAGTTTTGGAGAAATCTGGTAGGGCAAATCGTGGGCTGATCAGCTTTGAATCCGTGAGGCATTCTCGGAGATCGAACCAAGTTCGGCCAAACGTGTAATTTATTTTTTAAATGTAAACTAGCTAGTGAAGCCGTCCAAGATCCTTCATTAGGAGCGATACCAAAGCATATGTGTACAAACAGATGTTGGTCCGCTTTGTAATCGGTACATGTACACAACAAGATTGTAATTATATATTGGCTTAAAAACTGGAGATTTTCCAACTCATTCACGATTCGGTACGTATCAAGACAGATGAAAATTAACCTAGTATGTTCAAGCATTGTTTTGCCATTTTAAGATTTACTGCATATTCCCCGTGGATGAAGGATATTTAAAACCCATCTAAGGCAGTTCTGGGAGCACAAGTAGTAAACATCTTCCACTCGCCTAGCTATCACTCGTCATTGATCTAGCATAGGCCTCAACGATGCGTGATTTAATAACCATAGTTGGAACAGACGCCCCAAAAAAGTTTCACAATCATTCAAAAGAGCCGAGGTCAACCGTAACACTCAATCGGGTTCATTATTTACCATCGAAAAGCAGATCCCACATCATTGAAACTTATCCCCCTGTCACTCGGTTAGAAATAAATGGGCCTTTTTGACGACACTTCTTGCGTTTTATTTCAATATGAAAGACTGAAACACGTCACCAACCTCGATACTGCCATGAAGAATCTCTGGCACCAAATTTGTCTCACTCGCTATGCTGAACAATATTTACGGTTTTATTCCACTATTATCTCGGCCAATGGTGGCCCGTGATCGCCAAGTCGCAGCAGCAAACGCCGAGGCCGCGGTCGCGGTGTTGTCAACCGTGAGAGGGGATTTAATTCATCGCCTCGTCGCCAGAAACCAAAAACCCTTTAATTACACTCATCGATGAGTACCCGATGGTCATTGGCAGATCGTTTTACAACACGGAACAGCCAGTTAGCCCGTGGGACGCCACCGAAAAACAGATCGCGTGTAAAACTGAGGAAAATCAAGTTTTTTGCGAACAGGAAAGCGATTCTCGGCGCGTGGATTTATATGAGGAGCCATCTTGCATTTATTGTCACCGAGATGCATCCTCCCGTCTGATTGGTTCCTCCGGCTTCCCGCAGCCAATCGCAATCGCGCTCTTTGCGCTCCGGCCTTTTGGTGCGGGTGGAGGAGCGCTTCCTGCTAAAGGGACGGCTTCGGGCTTTTTCTTGGCCTTTCTCATCAGTCTGTCAAACACAGGCCGGGCCGTCCTCCCCAGAAATTGTGATTTGCACCGCTCAAAGTTAATTGAAGCATCCACCTTGAACAGTTTCGATGAAAAAACTTTAGAACAGGAACCCAATGAAATATGTACGTTCTGCTGCAATTAATCCCTATCTTTTGACTCGTTGGAGTCTTGACTTCACGTGTGCGACCCCGCAGCATATCCACTAATAATATACTTATGTCGATATGTACTTCCTGTTAACTTCCCCTCTTATGAACTCCCATACTTAAACCATTTATACTCATAACTTTAAGCTTGTCAATATAATACGTTTTTTATGGTGATAGCATCACACACAATCGTACATATTCGCTTTTATTGGTGGAGGGATTGAGCTGAGCCATGAGGTCATGTTGCAGCTGTACAAAACTCTGGTGTGGCCACATTTCCAGTATCGCGTACAATTCTGGTCACCGCATTATAGGAACGATTTGGAAACATTGGAAAAGGTGCAGAGGAGTTTACCAGGATGGTGCCTGGTATGGAAGGAAAGTCTTATGAGGAAAGGACTGGCGGTTGTTCTTGTTAGAATAAGGTTGAGAGGTGACTTAATAGAGACATACAAGATGATCAGAGGATTAGTTAGGGTGGACAGTGAGTGTATTTTTTCTTCATGGTGATGGCTAGCACAAGGGGACATAGCTTTGAATTGAGGGGTGATAGATATAAGACAGATGTCAGAGCTAGGTTCTTTACTCATTCTTAATAATGTGGAATACCCTACCAACTTTAAGGGAATTTAAACGCTCATTAGGTAAACATATGGATGATAATGGAATAGTATAGTTAGATGGGCTTCAGATTAGTTTCATAGTCCGAACATTACTGCGCAGTACAGGCTATGTTTAAGTAACCATGTACCTACAGTGCCATAGATAGTCATAGGAATTGAGAATCTAAAAATTAAGGACAACGATTTTGTCTCAAATTATGTCCACTTCCTGAGCACGACTGATTCAGAAATACACAGTGTTTGAATGCATCAGAAAGACTGCAGAAAATATTTGAGAATGTTTCTGGAATGAGAAACGCCAGTTCTGTAGATTGGAGAAGTAGGACTTTCTCCTTGAAGAGAAAGTTGAGAGAAGGTGGTCTCCCTCCTATAGGATATTGTGAAGCTTGAAAGGATTCAAAAAAGATTTACAAGGATATTGCCAGGATTATAAGATTTGAGCTATAGAGAGGGGCTGGGCTGTTTTCGCTGGAGTGTTGGAGGCTGAGGGATGGTGTGTAGAGGTTTATAAAATTATGAGGGGCACAGATCGGCTAAATAGACAAGGTATTTTCCCTGCGTTGCGTGAGTCCAGAATTAGAGGGCATAGGTTTAGGGTGAGAGGGGAAAGATTCAAAAGGGACCCAAGGGGCAACTTTTTCATGCAAAGGGTGGTATATGTATGATATGAGCTGCCAGCATTAGTGGTAGAGGCTGGTACAATTACAAGAGTTAAAAGGCAAAGGACTAATTAATTTAGGATGTCTCATCAGCATGGACGAGTTGGATCAAAGTATCTGATTCTGTACTATATGACTATGTGATAGAGGTATTTGAAATTATGACAGACCTTGTCAGAGTAAATACAGAGGAAAACCTTACAGATAGGATGGTTAAGGATCGGTGAGGCAGATGCAATCGTGGCATTCAAAAGGGAATTGGATCACGAACTGAAAAACAAAACAAAAATGTACAGCTATAGGGAAAGGACTGCAATTAGGTAGCTTGCTTCTGTAGATAGACATCATAGTTTTAAAGAAACTGAATTACCTAATGTGCTGCAACTATGCTTTTGATCATAAGCCAAAGGAGCAAAATTAAGCCATTCAGCCTGCTGTCCAACGCAGGGAAAATACCTTGTCTATTTATTCGGCTTTGATCTCCAGCGTCTGCAGACCTCACTTTCTCCTGCTTCTGTAGATAGACATCATAGTTTTAAAGAAACTGAATTACCTAATGTGCTGTAACTATGCTTTTGATCATAAGCCAAAGGAGCAAAATTAAGCCATTCAGCCTGCTGTCCAACGCAGGGAAAATACCTTGTCTATTTAGCCGATCTGTGCCCCTCATGATTTTATAAACCTCTACACACCATCCCTCAGCCTCCAACACTCCAGCGAAAACAGCCCCAGCCCCTCTCTATAGCTCAAATCTTCTAATCCTGGCAATATCCTTGTAAATCATTTTTGAACCCTTTCAAGCTTCACAATATCCTATAGGAGGGAGACCACCTTCTCTCAACTTCCTCTTCAAGGAGAAAGTCCTACTTCTCCAATCTACAGAACTAGCGTTTCTCATTCCAGAAACATTCTCAAATATTTTCTGCAGTCTTTCTAATGCATTCGATCATGGCTGATATGTTTCTCAACCCAATTCTCCTCCCTTCTCCTTGTAAGCTTTGATCCCCTTTACTAATCAACAACTTAGGTCTTAAACACATACAATGATTAGGCCTCCTTCTGTGGCAGTGGTTTCCACAGGTACACCACCTTTTGAAGAAATGCATCCTCATCTCAATTTTAAAGAAACACCCCTTCACTCTGAGGCTGTGCCCTTAGTCCTCGTCTCTCCTACTAGTGGAAATATACTCACCTCCATTCCAATCAGGCTTCTCAGTATCCTTCTAAACTCCATAGTGTTTAGATCCAGAGTCCTCAGCTGTTCTTCAAATGATGAGCCTTCCATATAAATCTTCTCTGGGCTCCTCTACGGCCAGCACATTCTCAGATAGGAGGTCCAAAACTGCTCTCAATATTCCAAATATCATCTGGCCAGAGCCTTATACAGCCCCAGCAGTACCATCCCTGCTCTTGTATTCCAGCCCTCTCAAAATGAATAGTAACTACATTTACCTTAACTGCCAACTGAACCTGCATGTCAACCTTTAGAAGGCCCTACTCAGGATTGGTTTGCTTATGAAAAGCAAGTGAAACAGCAACAAATCAGACCTGAAGAGGTAAGATTGAGAATATAGAAACCAAAAAACAAGAAAAGGTAATTATAAGCTGATAATAAAACATTAGAACTTATAAAACAAATAATTTTCAATAAAATGTAGGATAAACTGCCAATAAAAAGTGAACCAATTGATTCACTTAAATGTTTTTCAAGAACTTCATCACCCCATCTCAGTAGCTAAACTGTTAATACCCAAAGCAAAACCATATATAATTCACAATCAAATTAATTTTACTCACCTTTTATTACCTGTTCTTAAGCTTTCATTTATTGGCCTGGGTCTCTGAGAAGCCTAGGTTTGAACAGATTAATCCACCGGGAGGTATTAGGTAATTTTTCAACTGTTTGTGTGTGTGAGAGTATGTGAGAGTGTGCGAGAGTCTCCCTAACAAACAGGAGATTGATGTTTCTAAGTTTTTTTTTCAGCTGATTTTCACATTTCTCTATTAACCCTTTTTCATTCAGTTTTGAACAGTTCAAGTTTCTCTCTCAATGAGACATTCATTCATAGGCTTAGATTTTAATTCAGACCACCTAACCTGAACAGTGATTCGGTTAAGACAGGAGAAACAGAGTTAGGATAAGAGGACAAGCAAAGCTGTGGAGTTCATAATGTTGATCAAATCTCTCTTTACAATGATGAAATGCATAAAAACAAACATGTAATATGCAATCATTACTTACACTTGTGCTCAAGAATTTAATCAGAAAAGCTAATGAAGTGTTGGCCTTATACTTTTGAGTTGGAATACAAAATAGAGAATTATGATCACTTGTACACAGAGCCTTTGCCATAACCTGTCGGGATTACTGCAAGCAGTGTGACACGCCTTAGGAAAGCTATACTGACCTTGGGATTGAGTGGAGAGAGAGAGTCATGTTCAATGCACATTATTCAGAACACAATTTAATCCTTTAAGGTCAGTTGATGCAAATGTTATTATCTCCCTTTCAACTCCAAAGACACTTTTAAAATTCCATATTTGTTTGTTTATGTTTTATTTTAAATTTCCCCAGCTGAGTGTGGAATTTGAGTGTCACTGTATCACTAACTCAATAACAATGCCATACTGCTACACTACTTTCATACGTGAGAATATAAGGGTTGATTTTTATGCTTAGAATCTAGTCACACATAAAATTGCAGTTCAATCCGAAGTTATTCCCTCATTTGCCTTATCACAAAGGTAAGTACTGATGACGGACCATATATAACCTTGAACTGTTGTGCACCACCACTGCACTTCTGAATTTTACAGATGTAAAAATTCATTTGAAGAATTGCTGTTTGACGTCAATCTTTAAGAATGAATATGTATTCAGTTTCCAGCAATCATGCTAGTACTTCTGATCAATGTTTTATATTCCATATACTCATTCACCTATTTTCCAAGACTGAAGATTGAATTTTATTTTTCATCAGAACTTAATTTTTGATACATAAAGTTTATATAGTGCCTGTATTACTGCTAGGACTTAAGAATTCGAAACACAAGTGTAATCGGATTTGGTTTCAGAAGGGCCTCTGATGTTTGAGGATTTAAGAATTTACCCTATGAAAAAGAATTGAAGGGAAAGTGCAAGTCAGAAGTAGGTTTATGGCATCTTTGCCCAACTTCTTCAAAATTGTGGCTTCTCATTGTTAAATACACTGTATTGGCAGAATACAGCATTGTTTACGTTGTTGACTACTGGGACTGACGATGGATTTATTTTGTTTGTCAGTTCTATACCCACCTAGCACCTCAACCATCTGAACACCTCTCTCCAAGTCAATCTTGACATTGACTTCCTTAAATTCTATTCCAAATACCTTGATGCACGGCAAACAACATGATTTACTGGTTTCCATTTTCTAAACGGGTTCAAACCATTTCAGTTATTCAAATATCAAAATTAAAATTTTGTCCAAGTCCATCTATGGTTGCTAATTTCATGACATTTATGTAAATTACAACAAAAGGAAACCCTGCTGTGTATCAAACAGCACATCTCCCGGAGTGACATAACGCCCCAATGAGTAATTTACTGTTTTCTTGCCAACAGCCAGATCTTCAAGTTTCCAAGTTTATCTAGCAGATCAAATACCTCAAAGTTTGTGCAGATATTTTTGGTGAAATGTTATTACACCAAAAATAAATAAGTTCAAACAATACACAATTAGGGATTAATACAAGTATTACTTCTATCCAAATTATTGTAGTGATCATTTCTCAATTTACTTAAAATTAGAACTGAGCTCTGCTATATGGCCATTCTGTAACAACGTTTTGAAAAGGCATACAAAGCAGAGCTCTTCTGTCCCGAAGCTTTTCTGTCCAAAATGAAACACTTTCATCTCAAAACCAAGATGCATCACAATTAGCTTCACTACACGTTCCAAAATGGTCTAATCTTTGGTAAACCATTACATTGCCGTTTACCAGCTTTGAAAATCCATGTTTGGTGTCACATTTTGGAGTAACAATTTGTATTTATATAGGCCCTGTAATATCAATGAAAAGTCCTAAAGCACTTCACAGGAACATTATAAAGCAAAATTTTACAAAGCCACACAAAGTTAGTTAAGCCAAAAACTTGAAGTTAAAAGAAGTAGGGAGCCGATGAAGTTTAAGGAACAAATTCCAGAAATTAGGGCCCTAACAAGCAGTAGTCATGGTCAACAAAATTGGAGCATTTCAAATCAGGGAATCTTAGGTGGTCAGAATTAGAGGAATGCATAAATCTCCAGTTGTAGGGGTGGATAAAATTATTGAGGGGGTCATAGTCATTGAGAACTTGCAAACAAGCATGTGGATTGAGCATTGCTTTGTTGGGTACTAGTATAGATCAGTGAGCACAACGATGATCAATGAATGAAACTTAGGGATTGAGGCAGCAAGTTTTGATTACTTTAAATTTGAGGCGCTGGCCAGGTGTGTGGTTATAGGTAAGCTTAGAAGGGCAGCAACATAGGATTTGGTTAGCACTGCCAAGGACTTGGGTTTGATTCCAGCCTTGGGTGACTGTCTGTGGAAAGCTTGCACATTCTGCCCATCTGTGTGGGTTCCCACTGGCTATTCCAGTTTCTTCCCACAGTCCAAAGTAGTGCAGGTTAGGTGGATTAGCCATGGTAACTGCAGGGTTAGGGGCTGGGTAGGATGCTGTTCAGAGTCACCTTGATGGGCTGAATGGCCTCTTTCTGCACTGTAGTGATTCTAAATGATACATGCATGAATGAAGTTCTCTCAACATGCTTGTTTTTGTCTCACTTGATGGAAGTTTTTTTGATAGTTGTTTTGTCTTGACTCTTTCCCTCCATTTGTTTCTTAAATACCAGCACCAAAATTACAAAAGCACATGAACTAAGGTATGTGAAAAGGATCAAGAAATCTCTAGATTACTTGGAAGCTACCCCATATGCTCATGTCAGTCTTTGAGAATTAATGTATTCCTTTTTCAGCAATCATGCTAGTACTTCTAACATTTTATATTCCATTTACTCAGTCCCTGCACGTCAGGTTAAAGGCTGTGTGTAATTCCATATACTAAGGTGCAAAATAATTACAAACTAAAGTATTTTAAAATTCCTTTTTAAACAAGGAATAGTAATATCCATTGGAAAGGAACCACCTCAACATGAGTTTTACTTTAAAAGTAAAGTCAAGTCATATTTATTTTTAGTATTACGTGATTCAACATGCTGTTATGAGCTCAGCAGGTACAAACAGGACACTCATTGAATCGCATGTTTTAATTAATATGATGCATTGTAGAATTTAGCTTTTCTGTATAGAGAAATAAATTTGTACTTCTGTAATGCATTTCCCCTTTCTGAACATGTGAAGACCATAAATAAAAGTCAAACATTGTGGTGGTAAATTCAATTCCAGGTAATGTATGCAATTCACAATTTTTGGTTACATTTAAAGTTCTCTAACTTTATTTTAAAAAAGTTATCTACAATCTGTTGTGCTCAGAAATTCACTTTCAAAAAACCTGGAACCAAGACAAAAAGCATATATTCATAGTGATTTATATAAAAAAAACTTAAACAAACGTTTCTGCTTTTATACTTTATGGTGTAATATCTAACAGTTTTCTTTACAATTGCACCAAAGTCAACAGAAATATTTAAAGGCAAGAAGTGAGGGAAGGGCTGTGGTCCTTCAATATTCAATTTTGGAAAAGGGAACTTCTATGAAAAATACAAGCGCTTACCATCCCCAAAACAAAAAATTAAAGTTAGTAATTTAGTTCCAATCATATTCACGAAAACCATCAAAGTGATCATAACAACCACCCCCAAGTTTACTCAGACTGGGGCCACGTTCTGGTGGCTGGCCATGATTGTAATCACGCGTAAAAATAGTATATGGGGCGGAGCTCTGTGGTTCTAATTCTCTTCTGCTTGAAAAGGAATAAGGTTTTCTTTCAAACTCATCCCTGAAGCGATCTTGAGGTGTTGGTAGTCTTGTAGAATAAGGTGCATATCTACTATGCAGGCGGGAATTTTCTTCTGAACTACGTATTGCTCGATGCTCACTGTAATGGTTGAACCTGGATTTAAAAGTTTTTTAAAAATTCAGTGAAATGCAAACAAGATAATTGGAGCTTTTCCTGCATCCCACATCCATTTGGATTAATAGGGTTCTAATATTAGGCTCTACCCATAATAGGAATACAACATGGTCCCAATATTTCCCAATTCAGAGTCATTAACTGTAGCCATGATGCAGAGATGCCGGTGTTGGACTGGGGTGGACAAAGTCAAAAGGCCTCCGAAGGCTCGAAATTTTAAATAAATCTGTTGGACGATAATCTAGTGTCGTTTGACCTTTGACAATTTAGCTGATGGCAGTAGACTGGGAGAGAGGATGACCCCGAATGAGGCCTCTGTTACCACTATAAGTTAGTCACGGACAATTCAGAAAAGGGACATATTAAGTCAGGGAGAAAGTCAAATATGACAGTACTCTAACAAGACAATTGAACCCCTGACCTCATTGTAAACAATGCTCATTCAAACATTTTAAACAATATTTGGCTAGATTCATTTACACTTCAAAGTTTAATTAACCACCTGGAACGTCCATCGTAATCCTCTGGAGCAAAGTCATCGAAACGGGAAAGTGGTCTGTGTTCGCCATAGAGAAGTGAAGGTGGAGGTGGAGGAAGTGGAGGAGGAAGAGGTCGAGGCCTAAACAAAAATCATTTTTAAAATTAAAGCAAGGCTTTTAGTAACCATGATAGAAGTGTTAAAACAACCCATTCTTTCATAAAGATTTACAGTAAGTAAAATGACTAAATGTAAAGTTCAATGTATGCCATCATAACAGGCACAACTACATTCTTTGTAATAATTAGTCCATGTTTGTTTGTGAAAAGCTTAGAATTTTAGAAAAAAATTCTGAAAATGTTTAATAGCTTGCATTCAAGATATGACTTGCCCTGTAAATCATTATGTCTAAATAATAAATAAAAACTTGATGTTACTTGAGAATCCAAGCAGTAGACTTGAAGAAATATAGATCCGATTGACATATCTGATTGAACCCTCTAGCGCATCACAAAATTATGATTTGGAGGAGCCAGTGTTGGACTGGGTGGACAAAGTTAAAAATCACACAACTCCAAATTATAGTCCAACAGGTTTATTTGGAGGCGGCAGCTTTCGAAGCGTTGCTTCACAAGCACCTGATGAAAGTGCTTCGAAAGCTAGTGCCTCCAAATAAACATGTTGGACTATAACCTAGTGTTGTGATTTTTAACTTCATCACAAAATTAGTGCATTATGGAAGCATGGCAGAGATTGATTACTTCAATTTCCAGAGAACTTTCATGAAGATGGCCCTCAGATCATTATGAAGAGAATTTGTATCATGGGTTTGGCAGTTACATACTTCTAAGAAGGTATATAACAGTCTTGCAGGCAAGGCTTCAAGGAAGTAGATCCACTTCAATACTTGTGAAGCCTCATAAGGAATGGCATTGCGACTGCTGCTGTTCATCATCCTCCTAAAATGATTTGAATGAGGCTTTCACAGGTTTGTAGGTAACATATAATCAGAAGAGTCAGGAATTTAGGCTGAACAACAGGCTAAAGAGAAGCTTAGGCAAATTCAAGGAATAAGCCCATGTGTAATAGAGACCATTCAACATGGATAATTACAGGGTCATGCAATTGGGTGAGAAAAATTCAAGGTATAAGGATGAGATGCAGCCGTACCTACACTAAAGTTCACAGAATACAATAGGGAGAATAGAGAAAATACTTCAAAATTGTTGAAGCAATGAAATATAAGCAAAAGGAACGCAGAATTTTATACTGCACTATTAAAACGGGGATGTTTTGGTTTCCTCACTTGTGTTTCTGGAGAAGGTTTAACATACGACTAAACATATCCAGTCATTAAGATTGGCTAAATATGTTGGCTTATTTTCCATTAAAGTTTCAAAGTAATATGGCTGAGATTTAACAAAAAAATGCTGTTCAGATAGGTTAGTTGAATTTGGACAGCAGAGCATGTAGGACAAATTAGCTGATTGGCTGCAAGTCTTTCTTTAGATGCTTATGGTCCCTTGAATCAGATTTCCAAATTAGGCAGAAAGTGGAGGCACTGAATTCTTGAAAAAGGAGTACAAGATCTTGGAAGTAAAAGATACTTCAAGTTTTAGAAGATATTGCGGGACTTGAGCAAGTGAAATTCATGAAGTACTGGATCTACTTTAGCTTGGTTGATTGATCTGGGGGGAAAATGGAGGGATATTACAATTTTTCCTCTAACTTAGCCTTAGGACTTTGTCAACTCTCATAAAACCGAGGCAAGATGGGTGAATGGGTGGTGGTCATAGCTGTGACACTCTGGATGGTTTCTTACATAGTAATAGACAAGTTATTTAAAAATAGAAGAAAATGTTTTTATTTTTTGTAATTTATTAATACCATATTTGAATTAAAAGGTATGTGTAATTTAGATTTTCAAAAAAAAAAAAAATTGGACTGTTCATCACTTGCTTAATTTAAAGGAGAACAAAGACAAAAGTAAGGCAAAGGAATGGCAAGTAAGTAATTATAAACACAAAGTACATCAACATAAGCAGAAGACAACCACGATGGAACTCTCACCTGTAGATGTGTTCTGATCCAATGAGGACAGAAGCAGATGTTTCAACACTGGTCTATAGTGACTCTCAGTATTTCCAGACCCTATGAAGTCTCATAGCATCAGATCAAAATGAGGCAAGAATAGCTTCTGCTAATAACCACTTGGTGCCCTTTCTCAGTTGCTGAGTCAGTACTTAAATGTTGAATACTATTTGGAAGTTGTACGGAGTATCCAAAAGGCACAGAATGCACTCTGGATCGAGGCAGATTCCGGGAGGTGGGGGGGTGGTCCTGCCATTACAGATAATAGCTTGGTAGCACAACAATTCATTGAGGCCTGAACATCATTAACTGTCACTGGGGCTGCAACTGAATACACCAACGTGGCAGGGGTGAAATCTACATGGCGTCTTAATCTACCTGCTCCAGATGCATAGATCTATCTATAATAGTATTGGTAGTGTGATGCACAGTCCATGTGGAGACGAAAGACAGACTTGCATTGAAACAGTGCTTTTTATGACCACTGACACTACTGAAGCCCTTTCAAAGGGCACTCCATGTTGGGATGCACACTTAAAGCTCCCCTAAAAAAATGCGATCATATAATATGTTTTAGTGATGTTGATTGAGGGATAAAAGGGTTAGTTCAACAGGAAAAAAAAACTTTCCTGCTCTTCAAAAGCATCCGAGAATTTTTGACTTGGTTTAACACTACATCAAGACAGCATCTTCAAAAGTTGTAACTCCCTCAGTAGTAAAATTAGATATCAAGATTGTTGTACACAAGTTGCTGGAGTGGGACACAAACCCTTACACGTTCTGATGTATAGTAAGAGTACCACAAACTGAGCCATGGGAAAGTTCCATCTGAAGACACCCTTCATTGCGTGTATGGCACTACAATCAAGTTGAATGGGCAGCTTCGAAAAGACTTAGCACTTGGAGTTGAGGGGCTGTGGGTCATCATGAACACAAGCAGACTTGTGATGCACTACAACCTATAATGTTATGGCTTGGCACATCCATTAACTTAACATTATCAAGTCAGATTACCAAACTGAATTCAATGAAAATTGTGAATAAACATGTTCAGTACAGCAGATACAATTAAAATGAGATGCTACAAACAGCACTAAGAGAACTGGGTATCGGATCAAAGCTACACATAACCAGCCATAAAAGGTTATGAACAATTAACTAATTATGAATATTGATCCACAAACATTTTCACCCTCAATGATGGTAAAGCCCACAGAAGTGAAAAATGCAAGATGATGCATTCACAATGATCCTCAACTAAAAATGCCAAGTGGACAATCTCAATTTGCCTGAAGGTCTGATATCGCAGATGCCAACCTGCAGTTAATTTGATTCATTCCACACAACAAGAAATGGCTGAACACACCTTTTATAGCAAATGATTTATGGACCTTGATAACATTCAGGCTGTAATGCCACACAGCTTTGCTCCAGAATTAGCCTCTTGACAAGCTGATTGACTACAGCTACTACACTAGCACATAAAAGTTAAAAAACTGTCAAGACCGAAATCTGGCCAATTATGGCATGCTCTCAATTTTCATCAAAGTGATCAACAGTACTAACAAATGTGACAATTTAAAAGACCATAACGTATTTATCACTGTTCAACTTGCATTTCACCAGGATCAGCTATTTCGACTTCATTCGTAACCCTGGTCCCAAGTATGAACAAAATAATTTAATTCCAGCGATAAGGCAGGAGTAACTGCCTTGGGTAAAGCAACATTCAACTAAGGGTGACACCATGAAGCCTCAGCAAAATGGAAGTCAGTGGTGATTAGGGATAACTTTCAATGGATGGAAATGCAAAGAAAAATGTATTGTGAAAGGCTAATCATTCATCCCTAGATATTGCTGGAAAAATACTCAAATGAAATGTTGGACTCCACCAACTTTAGTTGTTATATTACTGAGCTTTCCTCCATAAGATCAAAAATAGTGATGCCAGGTGATGGTGACAGTTCTAAAAACATTTTAAAAATTCAACATCATGCAGCTTGCTTTCTTAGCAGCCCAATCATGACCTTGACTATTAACACCTTCTAGCAATAGTACAATATGCCAGCAGTACGTACCATGTAGAAAATGCACTGCAGCAACTTACCAAGACATTTTCAATTGCACCTTCCAAACTTAAATTCAACTAGCTAATGCTAAGATAAGGGCAGCAGTTATATAGGAAAACCACTAGCTCCAAGCCACACACTTTCTGGATTTGGATATGTATCATTTCTTTCATTGTCACTGGGTCAAAATCCTGGAGATGATTGTTAACAACATTGTAGTGGTATCGTCATCATAAGTAATGTAGCTGGTGAGCTATTGCTTTGAAACGCATCTTTAAGGGTAATTAGTGATGGAAAATAAATTAGCACTTCCCAATAATGCCCATATCCCAAGAACATTTAAAAGCTTGAAGCTAACAAAAAATGTCTTATCTTTTAGAATGATAGCACTCTTTTACTGATTCATAACTTTACCGAAGTACTGTTTACAAATGACCAATTTCTTTGAAAGGATAACAAGCAATAATGAGACGACTAGCATTAATGCACTTGACAGAACGTTGCCTCAACACAGGCAGAATAGACCAGAGACATAGGATGTTAGATGAAAAGTTGCTGGAGACTCAAGTGGATCACAACCTCCAGTATGGCCTTATTCCAAAAAACAGCATTTACACCACAAAAACAGACCATGTATTTCGATTTGTATCCAGCGTTAAGAAAAGAACGATAAAACTTTTAATATTCCACATTTTAAGGGTCTTGCACAATGGGAGTATATTATTGCAGCTCTATCAAGTTCTGATTTGCTGCAGAATCTCCAATTGTTGGTCAACTGAATAAGGAAGGGAGACTAATAAATTAAACAGTTTAGCAAAGTAGGCCATTAAGCCCATTAAACCTGCCCAACATTCAATTATATTATGACTGATCATAAACCAGAACTCCAGCACCATCTTCATAATCCTTGATGTCATTAGTCTCCAGAAATTTCTATGTTGCACCCCTCAACTAGTGAGCTTCGCAGCTCAATGGGGAGAGAATTCCAAAGATTCACCATCTTCTGAGTGAAGAAGTTTCTCACCCCAACCTTTTATGGCCTATCCCTTATCCTGAGAGTATTTCCCCTCGTTTTAGACTCACCAGCCAGCAGATACATCTTATTTACATCCACCTATCATGCCTGTAAGAATTTTGCAAGTTTTGATGAGGTCACCTCTCATTCTTTTGAACTCTAGAGAATGTAGACACAGTTTCTAAAATCTCTATTAAGAATACCTCACCATCCCAGGATTAATGTAGTAAACCTCTGTTGCTTACTCTCAAAAGTATATCCTTCCACAGGTAAGGGAAGCAAAACTGTACAAAATACTCCAGTTGAGGCCTCACTAAGGCTCTACGTAACTTCAAAAAGACATTTTTACTGCTGTACTTAAATTCCCTTGCAATGACAGCTAAGATACAATTTCGCTTTGTTAATTACTTGCTGCTAAATTTATGACTTTTGTTCAAAGACATCCTGGTCCATTTGGACACTCAATTTCCTAACCTCTAACCCATTTAAGTATCCCATTTTTCTGCAAACATAAATAACTTCACACATTCATATCTTATATTATCTACCATATTCCAGCCCATTCATTTAACATGTCCAAGTTCTCAAAGCCTCCTTGCATTCTCCTCATGACTTATGTTCCTACCCAATTTTGGATCATTAGAAAATGTAGACATATTACATGGCTTTCACACCCAGATCAGTTATATTGATTGTGAAGAGCTGGGGATCTACAACAGACTCTTGTGGCATCCCATCGGTCACAGCTGACATTGATAATTCTCTCAATTTGTTCCCATTGTTTACTATCTACCAACTAATCCTCAATTCTTTAGCATATTATCCCCAGTCCCACGCAATCTAGTTGTAATTATTGACCCCCTCAGAGACCTTAAAGATGCCTCCTGAAAATCCAAATACACACCACCTACTGGTTCTTTTACTTAGACTACAAATAATAACCTCAAAAAAAATTTGAGAGATTTGTCAGACATGATTCCTTTCATAAATCCACATCAACTGTGTCCAATTTTACTATTTCTTTGTAAACGTCTAGTCAGCACACCCTTTATTACAGATTCCAACATCTTCCCTGTTGTCAAACATTGATGTGTAGTTCTGAATTCCCTTTCTTCCTCCCTTCTTAGGTAATGGGACTACATTTGCTAATTTTCAATCCACAGGAACTTTTAGAATGAATGAATTGAACTTTGAAAAATTAAATACCAAAGCCTTCACTTATTCGTCAAGCAATCTCCTTCAGTAGTAAATCATGTCTGGAATGGGAGATTTAATAAACCTTCAACTCAGTTAACTTTTCAAGCAATAACTATTTTAATTTTCATTTTTTTAGTTCCTCAGCTTAACAGGCTGCTTGGTCCCCACATGCTCATGGACATTATATTCTCTGTGAAGGCAGGCATGAAGTAATTGTTTAATTTCTCTGCCAGTTCCCTCTTCTCCAAGACACAATAGTTTGTCTGCATCTGTTATGGGCCCACATTTATCTTAGCTAATATTCTCTTTTTCATAGTTCTAGAAAAGTTCTTGATAATTTGCATTCATGTTTCCTCTTTTAACTCAATCTTTTGATCCTATTTTCCTAGGTTCTAACTTGCTCCTAATCCTCAGTCTTACATTGGAATCCTTATAACCACTTACTTGGTCTACTTCAATCTCGCAACTTGTTTCCATTAACTATACCTGATTTTCTCTGCCTTTGGGTGCTAGTGCCTTAGAGCAATGTATGTTCATTGGTAGTATTTAGATATTACATGGAAACAATCTGCATCAAATCTTTTCCCAATCTTTCCGAATCAACCGTATCGAACTTGCCCTTCATACCTTTACAATTTTCTCCTTTCTGATTTAAGGCCTTTTTTGAATTACGTTTGAATGCAATATAAGATTACATTAGTTGCTGTAAAAACAAATGAGCCATATACTTTAGGCAAAAAACTATTTGAAAGTTATACATTAGATCTATTTGGTAACGTGCACATTGTATAAAAGGAGGTACAAAAGTGATTGTGTTTTTCCTCAATGTTAAGGTAACTCAAACCTAACTACAAATGGAATTTTCCCAGCATGTAGGAAGGATATATCCATTCAAGAAATTTATGTTCAAGTGGAAAGGTAACTCTCCTGTGTGCATAATTTTTTTTGTCATAATATTGGACACTGATTTGTAACAAGACACACTTAACAGAAGAACTTAAAATTTGACACCTCAGATCAGACTGGTCACATCAAACTAGACTGAACTACAATAAGTTTTACACCAGAAGCCAAAAAGAAGCAGTCAACAAGTAAAGCATTTAACAGTTATTTGTTTGGAATTAAAGTATTGAAAATGCCAATTTTTATTGTTTCCTTTATCAAAGTTCAAAACAAAAACAAGATGGAGACAAAAGGCATGATAACAGAATTAAACTGATCATAAAACCACTTCAGTAAAAATATGCAATTCGTTCTTAATTGATAGATAAAAGCAACTGATCTGTGTAGCTTTGTTTCTGTAGGACTTCTTTTGTACCAAATGAGTGTTAAAAAGTTACAAAAACATATAGATCAGAGAGAATGTGAATTCCATAGACCAGTTGGCAATCTGAAGATGGGAAAAAATATCTTTGAGATTTTGCTAACCAAGGGTTATGATGCAAAGAGACGTATGCAATTAGATCATATCATTTGTGACATCTGATTAGTTGAACAGGCTTTAGAGGCTAAAAAGCCAACTCCTGTTCTTATCATCCCGCTTAGCTTAACAAAGCAAACAGATGTAAGTGCTGAAAGCTGTTACCTGTCATGCCACCTATTATAAGGGGGAGCGTCAAAATCTCTAGCAGAAAGAGGTAGAGATCCATATGATGGTCCACGTCGTGAATCTGGTCTTATTTCACAGGGGAGAGGGGGAAGGGGGGGGACAGGGAGGGGGACAGAAAAAAAATGAGAATTATTTGGTTTCTTATTACATCACTTGGATAATAGATGCTCACAAGTGAAATTATATCTATCTGTCATGTGTAATTGTCTACAACTGAATGCTACAAACGTGTACCAGAAGTAAAACCTATAAAAATACCTTGGAATGAAGATACATGTATAACTTGTTCTGAGCATAAAAGGAAAATAATATGAAGAACCATTGAGGGGAAGTATTTCTTTGTAAAATATTGTCATGGCTCAGAGTAGCTTGACTTATTTATATCATACTCCCATATTGGTTTGGTCCCTGCTAGTAAATCTGATCCAGGTTTATACCTCAGAACAAGGCTCCCAGTCAAAACAGAAAATTGCCAAATTGTCCCAAATCTCCAAAAAGAGGTTTCGTAGTGGGATCATTTAAGTATATGCAATGCTACCCAACAGTAACTCCTACAACATATCAGTCACATTTACTAACAGAACAAACATTTAATACACACTTTCCATTGGAAGACATTTGTTTCCAAAATACAAAACTTCCTCTAAGTTAAAAGTTTGAATCAGAAACCAATTCATAACTGTGCTAAAATTTCATATGTAACAGTTCCACATCACACATGGAAAAGTAAACTTAGTTCCTTACTCTGGAAAATCATCAAGTAGTGGTCTCGGGCCATGTGGTCCTTTGTAAGAATATGAAGGGAAAGGCTCCAGTATTTCTGGTTCTGGTTCTGGCTCTGGCTCTGCATCAAACACGTCAATTCCTAAATTACTGTAAATAGAGAAATTCAAGAACAGCAAATTTATAAACATGTAAAGTCTGTTCAAAATAAGAAACATTCAACTGAGGAAAAGAGAAATAGCTAGAAATCAAGTTTTCTTAGCCTTGGTTAACATCAAGCTATGAAAATCTTAAGGGCTTTTGGAGTCAATGTTGTGAACTTTCTAGGCCATGTCATACATCCTATTGATGGGACAGCAAATGGGATATTTGGAAGCTGAGGTGTTTATAATGACGAGTTACAACTAAACCAAGTTGTTGCTGGACTGCTCGAGGGCCATCTATCCCAACTTGGACACCAATTCCTAGACATTTGTGGGAAAACTTTTCAGAATTGATTCTGTCAGGATTGCAAGTCTGGTCTTCATTTGTTACTTGGATACTGGCAAGTAATGTCGATCTCATGATTGTGTCCTGTAACAATTGTTTGTAATTAGTAGGCAATAAGAAACATACATATTGCAGCACAGTAGTAGCTTACACAACACCAGTTTAGTATGGTCCTTCATTGAAATTGAAGGATTCACACCTTTAACATCATGCCATTTTTTAAAAATCTTCTGATATTGGACCTATTGCAGAGTGTAAAAATGTTTGCATTTTCTTTTTTTTTTATTTATAAGCAGCAGAATTTATTTAAAAGAGGAGAAAATTAAGGTGTATTCTCACCCCCCAAAAAAATCTAATGGAAACAAAAAGGAAAATAATCCCAGAATATATCATCTCCTTACAGTTTACTAGAGATTAGTGGGATGTTTACAATAAACCAGCCACCTCAACTGTCATTTATCTGGTTCTGGGCGATAAATGACTAGAGATATTAAGTTTTATAATACGCCATCAAATTTTAACATTGTTATGGCTCCCTTTAGTCAGTAGTTAATAAGTCCTTTGACTAGTGTTATGAATGTTACCTGCACTTCCTCCTTCTGTATTATAACATGACCAAGTATCAACCAGCCTTGATATTTTCATTTTAAAAAAGTAGCATGCTGCCCCTACTACTACAATTCCTCTTTCCATTTCCAGTTGAATCTCCTTTACTGCTTTAGTTATACATCAGAAATATTTTCACCTTGAGCAATATGTAACCCTCCAGTTTAAAAAAAGGTTTTACAGACATCATGCCTTCTTCCTGTTCTAATTATCCTTTCCATTTTTTTTCAATCTCATTCTGATTTTCTTCCATTGGCATGTGTTTTACTCTCATTCCCTCACTTTATCATATCCAGCTATCATCTCCATTCGTCCCTTAAATCCATTACTCCTTTCTGTTGGCATCTAAAGATACTCTGAACTTTCTTTGATGAATCCTAATGGATATTTGGTCAATTTTGCATTCCTCCTTTGGCTTCAAGGCCAGTGGATATTTTAGTTCAACATTCAGTAATGATTTAGCTGATGTTCTGCAATTTCAGTGGTACTTGATGTTACCTCCTCTGTAATACCTCTGAACCAAATAGCCCTTCATTTTATAGAGTCAGAGTCATACAGTATAGAAATAGATCTTTTCATTCTATTCTTCCATGCTGACCAGGTTTCCCCAAACTAGTCCCATTTGCCAACATTTAGCCCATATCCCTCAAATTTTCCTATTCATCATCTGGCAGATCATTTCTTTACGACCCTTGTGCCTCTCTGGTCTGATGCTGTTTTCTGGTTCTCCAGTCTGGTGCTATATTTCAGCTTTCAGTTCTCCCCTGTCTTGCATGGTTTTCCTGATCTTAGCTCTCTGACCTTACACTGTTTTCTAGCTTATGGGCCTCTCCCCCCTCAATCTATTTACCTGCTCTCACTCCACTCCAGTCAGGCTCTTTTCTCCATCTCACACCTGTTTTCAGGATCTCTAGACTCTCCACACTCATGTTGGTTTCCAATTCTCTGCTAAGTGGAAACAACCTTTCTGCGTCTACTCAGTCAAGACCTCTAAGAATCATGTATGTTTCAATAAAACTGCCTCTCGTCCTTCCATATTCCAATGACTACAGGTCAAAAATACTTGTATTGCCCGTAGTGTTAGGCAAGGGGTAAATGTAGGGCATGGGTGGGTTGCGCTTCGGCGGGTCGGTGTGGACTTGTTGGGCCGAAGGGCCTGTTTCCACGCTGTAATGTAATGTAATCTAATCTACTCAACTGCTCCTCACAAGATCGTCCTTCCATAGTTGATGTTATCAGCCTAGTGAACCTTCGCTGGACTGCTTTCAATGACGGTCTCTTTTCTCAGAAGAGGAGCCAAAACTGTTCACAGTATTCCAGCTGTGATCTGGCTAGTGTCTTGTACAGTTTTAGAAAATTGCCTAGTTCAAAACGCTTGGAGTATGAAAGTAAAGGCCAATATTCCATTTACCTTTCCTATTACTCTATTGAACTCAGATGCTCGGTTTTTATGATTCAAAGATAACACTCAAATTCCTCTATTCCAGAACTTACCGCAGTATTTCTCCATTTATTTATTTAGCTGCTCTATTCTTCTTGCCAAATTGCATAGCCTCAGATATCCCTGCAATATTTCCCACCTGCCCATGGGAAACCTATCTACGTGTATCTCTGATCAGAAGTAGTCATCCTCACCACTTAACTTCTCCCTACGTTTGGGACATCTGTAAACTTGGTGATAATATTCACTTTCCTCAAATATCATTAATATACATCGTAATATATTTAGTGTATGTAAATGTGACCCCAAGCCAGATTTCAGCTTCCTGTCACCTTACTCACAAGTGAACTTCATTCCACTATTGTCCAGAGGTGCTCAACTTTAAAATGTGTTCATATTCTTTGTTTATGGTCTTCATTTAAAAGATTGCTACTGTCTTAATCCAAGTACATAAGCTTTATAAATTCAGGACTTCCTACATATTCAGTCACACATGCATCTTAGTTGGAATCCAAAATTATAACCAAGTGCACCTCTTGCCTTTTTAGCCCCTTCTTGGCACTACCATCCTCTGTTCCCCTCAATATATCACTCTTCAGGTCTCCAGTCTTTAGCATCAAGACCCTCTTGATTCCTATACCTAGTCTCCATTACCACTCAACCATCCTTACTGCTACCAATGCAAGTTTGAATCTAAGTGATCTCAGTGCCTCCAATGATATTCACCAGCATGGAAGACATCACTGCCTCTTTAATCCTGTGGATCATTGTCCACTTTTACTGAAGTGCACAAAGACCTCTACTTCTAGTTCGCGACATTGCATGCTTTCCCATTATCTAATCTTTTGTTGCTGCAATCTGTGTACCGTTACCTCCAGACTTGGCTAATTAAGTTTCTATTTGTTGGCCTCCCATTGCCCTCTTTCTGTGAAAGAGGATTCAAACAAAACCCTACTGTGTTATTCCAACACTGAGCCCTACCAATCTAGGACTCTGCTATACTTAATCTATATTGTTTGCTATTTCCAAATGTACTCACTTCAAATTATCTTAATTTCCTTGTGCTCTTACTCCCTCAAAATCTTCTGCAGCCCTACAAATGATTGTGAACACACATTTTTGCTGATTTATAAAACTGCTTACATCATTGGTAGCCTTCAAACGCCTAGGTGTTATGCCCTAGAACTCCATCATAAACCAAGACCACTTTTTTGCATGTTTACAAACCACTTCAACCTCAGATCTCTCAATTGCCCGACCTAATGCTTCCCTTCTTGGTTCAGCTTTTGTTTTCCCTTATGCTGATCTGTAAAAGATGTTATACGAATGCAAGACTATCTGCCCATGACAATAGAGTTAAGATGCTTTCAAAAAAAAAAAAAAACACACTTCCCCAATTGTATAGACTTCTGACTGGGATATGTTCCACGGTTGCCAAGTGCCTTTGGTAACTTATTAAGTGACCAATATTAACACAATAATTTTCACACAGAGTATATGACAACACTATTTGAATGGAGGAGTACAGTAAAGACCCAGATTCCAATCTCCAAATTCAATTTCTACACTTCCGGTAGAAGTTACTGCGCAGTGATTTGGAATGGGAAATCTGACAGATTTTTCTCTCCTTACAAGAGGGCACTGTGTCCAAATGTAACTCCTCACTAGGCAAATTCTGAGGGTAATTACAAATTAAACCTGGAATGTTCTTAGTGCAGATAGCTCAGCTACTCACAGGATAGGCTGACAAAGTATTCTAAGATCAAAACACAACAAAAATTGCATATTAAATAAGTATGGCATTCTAGAATAAATCCAAATAAATTTTTTTTAGAAGCCACATAATCACCTTCTCATTGGTCCACTTCGAAGGTCATTCAAATATACGCTTCCATCCATTTTGTGGCCTCGAGCAGTATTGAAAACTTAAATTTAAATGGGACGAGAAAAAGTCACTCAAGATCTACTTTTGATGACTGTATGAAAGGATTTAGCTTAATTAAGGATACATACGTTCAATTGATGTCTCAGGGTCCACTTCTTCAACATCAATAAGGTACCTTTAATCAGTTTATTAAAACAAAACACAATACTTTAATATAAACCACATCACAAAAACTTCCATGTTTTCAGGATAACATCATGAGTAAATGTCACAATAGATTTATTCAACTTATTTACATATCGCTGTTTGAAACAGTTATAACCTATATTAGGAAATTAATGTATTCCTAAGAAGGGCCAATATTTATATCTCACTGGCAAGGCCAGCATTTATATCTCATCCCTAATTGCCTTTGAGTGTGGAGTAATGAGCCACCTTCTTGAGCGAGTAGAATGGAATGGCTTGCTTGGCCATTTTAGAAGGCAGTTAAGATTGAAAGACATTCTAGAATCATATGTAAACCTGATTGGGCAAGAATGGCAGTTTTCATTCCTAAACAGACATGAGTGAACCAGCTAAGTTTTTAAATGGCAATGGAAGACCATCACAGATTAATTTTAAGTTTGGATTTATTTAGTTAATTTTATTTAAATTCCTCAGATGCCAAAACAGAAGTTGAACTCCTCCTTTTGGATTAATATTCAAGCTTCTTCAGTAAAACTACTTCAGTAACTACAATACCGCATCACAAATGTCAAATAACATGTGCTTTAACTTTATGCAATTTCCTTACATGCACAGTATTTTCAACTTTTGCAGAAAATCCAATCCTCACCCAAAAAATACTTAAGAATTTCCAAAGGCATTTGATTAAGTATCACACAATAGAATCAAAAGAATACTGGAAGCTTGAATAAAAACAAATGGTTATAAGGCAGAAAATAGAGTAGCAGTAAATAAGAAGACAAGAGCAAAATGTGCTTCAGGGCTCCTCAAGGGGCGATAGTGGATCTGCTCTTTTTGATGCATTTAAATTATCTGGATTTGTGAAGGTGGGCAGAACTTCATAGTGTCCAGCTAAACAAAACTCAAATTGCAAACAATGAGGAGGACAGGAAGATAGACTGATAAAATGGCTAGACACATGGCAGGTGAAATTTAACACCAGCAGAGAGTGATGCTTTTTATGAATGGGAAGAATGAAGAGAGGTAATTAAGCTCACTTTAGAACTACTAAAGAAGGCACAAACACAGAGGTGAATGTATACAAATCTTCAAGGTAGCAGGGCAAGCTAAAAAGGCTGTTAAATAATGCATCTGGGATCCTTGATTTTCTAAATAGAATGGGTGACAAAATGAAGATATTTTGCCAAACCCTTAAAAATCACTGGTCAAGCCCCAGATTATAACAGCATATGATATGAGAGAGTTAGGCCATTCAGCCAATTGAGTCTGCTCTAACATTTGATCACGGCCGCTATGTTTCTCAACCTCATTCTCCAGTCTTTGCCATTGATCCCCTTATTAATCAAAAACCTATCAATCTATCTCAGGGGTGGGTGGGTCGGTCGGTCAATGAATTGGCCTCCACAGACTCTGGGCAATGAATTCCATATATTCAATATTCTGTGGTTTAACAAGTTCCTCATCTCAGTTCTAAAGGATCAACCCTTCCTCTCCTACTAGTGGAGACATTTCCTCCATATCAACTCAATTCAGGCCTCTCAATATTCTATAAGTTTCAATCAAATCCCTATTATCCTACTAAACTCCATTGATTGCAGATCCAGAGTCCTCAAATCACTCCTCATATGACAAGCTCTTCATCCCAATTTTGCAAACTTTCCTGAACCCCCTCCAATGACAGCAGATCATTCTTTAGACACAGGGCCCAAAACTGCCACAATATACCAAATGCAGCCTGACCAGCGCTCATCCCACCTTCTCCCCCCCCCCCCCCCATAATACTTCAAAATATCTGCCTCCCTCTAACTTTGGTCTTGAGAATCCCCAATTTTAATTATTCCACCGTCAGTTGTCAAGGCTCTAACTTCATCATCTCCTTAAATTTAAGCCTACTTCTGACCAATTTTTTTGCCATTTGCTCTAGTATCTTTATATGGCTATGTGTTAAATTTGC
The DNA here is from genome assembly GCF_004010195.1 of Chiloscyllium plagiosum. NCBI lineage: Eukaryota > Metazoa > Chordata > Chondrichthyes > Orectolobiformes > Hemiscylliidae > Chiloscyllium > Chiloscyllium plagiosum. The sequence continues at coordinate 17,227,334 of NC_057731.1, forward strand.
TTTCAAATGCTCCAGAGAAGTGTCTTTAAGATGTTTTATTCTGTTAAAGTTTAAGTTATTGTTGCAGTTATTTAAACACACAAGTTATGTCCTAGAATACATTACCATAACGGTGCAGTGCAATATTGGAAACAAATTCGAAATAATTTTCACAAGGGAATTAGATAAATAGCAAGAGGATTGCAGAGATAGTGCAAGAACATGGGTTCAACCGAATAGCTCTTTCAAAAGCTTGGCACAGGCAAATGGCTTGATGTGTCTGTTTCCGTGCTGTAGGACTATGACTCTCTCCTTACATAGAATTGTTGCTGAATAAAATTGTATGACATTTCCAGTTAGAGAAAAAATGGTAGACTTACTCGACGTAAATTGAATAACTTAAAAGGACAGAATAATTAGGCAACTGAAGAATTAATTTGGGAAATGAGGGAATTTGGAGTCAGAGGATGCTCAATTTTGCTATTTTACAAACCAAGGAGTGGTCAGAGAGAAGACGACATGAAGACTTGAGTGCTGAAACCTGGAACCGTTAAAGAAGCAGATAGGTTATTGATTAAATTAGAGTAGGTTAAACTAGGATCAGAAAGGAGTCATGTAGCTGAGTTATTGTGTCCCTATCTCTGAGCCAGAAGGCCTGGGTTGAAATCCCACCAGTTCCAGAAGAGTATAACAACATTGCTGAACAGGTTGATTAGAAGTATCTAAACTAAGACCAGAAATTTATAACTCATTAAACTATTTACCAGGACTACATTAATCGCTGAGCAAAGGTTTTAATGAATGAATTGAATAAGGCTAGTCTAAGATGTCACAGAGCAGAAACTGTGCCTGGACTGAAGAATGTGGAAGTTTGTGAATTGCAAGACTGTCCCCAAGCAGACATCTACAAGGAATGTCTCAATCTTGACTCTCTCTGGTTTAAAATCACTAGATTGCAAGTTTGAGAGACCGATAGAAGGGAGAGGAATTTTATCCAGATATCAAAGCAGGAGAAAAATAGATTCAGGAAAGAGGATTTGACTGAGGTAGGGTGGTGGGAATTTAGGGGAGTTTAAGGATGTCCGGTATTTAATAGGTACAATGTACTCGCTACCTGTGAGAATCAGGAGAAAGACTGCAGGGAGGATAGTCACGATGTGGACAATGGCACTGTGGAACAGGTAATTGTCCGGGGAAATAAACAACAGAATAGAAATGCGGTCATAATAGGGGGTCTATAACCAGAGAGATAGATAGCATCCACTGGAGCCATGAATGAAAATCTGAAGGATACGTTGCATCTATCCACTGCCAGGTTAAGGGAAGTTCTCTGCAGCTGCAGAAGTTCTTGAGAAAGGGGCAGGATAGGTCCTGTGTCATAAGGCTAAATTAAACAAACATAAATAGGAAGAATAACGAGGTCCTACTGAAAGAGTATCAAGAGTGAGCGTCTTAGTTAAAAACCAGGAATCTGAAGGATAAACATCTTTACATTACTGCCCTAACTACAGGCAAACTGGTGTAGGAGCGTATAGATCAAGAGAACTAACAAGGGAAGGAAATGGTTGGTGTGGGGGAAAGTAGGGTTCATTTTCACATAATTGGAAACAGTTCCAAGACAGGGAGCTGTACCAATAAGGTCGGTTTCACTTAAAGTATAATGGGACTTACATCCTAGTAGCATAGGTAAAGAAGGGAGGCAGCAAAGGATTTTAACCTAGTAAGATTTGGGAAGTAACTACAAGAAACAAAGCAGCTTAAGTACAAACAAAACAGGGAAGGAGAGCACGGAATGAACAACATAAAGGTTGGAGATGGATATAAAAAGGACTAAAACACTGGTTAGTGTATTACAGTTCTGACCATTATAAGCAAGGCACTTGGAAAAATTCCAGTAATCAGACAGATGGAAATCATGATTAATCAATTTTTATTGAACTTCTCTGAAGTAGTAATATTGGCCATGGACAGAGGAAAGCAGGTTACTTATACTGTATTTGGATTTCCAGAGGTATTTCATAAGGGGTCACAACAAAGGTTATTGCAAAAGATAAAAGTTCATGGCATCGGTTGGTGAGCTGTCAGAGAACAGTAGACAAAGAAAGTGGTTACTTTCTGCTGGAAAGATATAAAAAGAGGTATGCTACAAGGCAGTGCTGAACTTAATTTGTTTTTATGCAACTGATAAGAAACGTGACAATACAGTGCAAGTATGATTATGAGAGAAATTAGAACTAGGGGTTAGCATCTAAAAATAAGGGATCACCCATTCGAGGCAGAGGAGGAATTTTACCTCAGAGGCAGGAGTCATGAGAGAGTGTGCGAGTGAGAGCGCGCAAGTGAGAGAGTGCACGAGAGAAAAAAAGGAGAAAATAAAGGAAAGAGAGAAAAAGAGGAAGGGAATGAAAGGTTATTGAGAATGGGCAGGAATGTAGAATAATCAAATCAACCATGAACATATTAAGTACCGGAGTAGGCTCAAGGGAGTCTTGTTATTAATTTAAGTGTTCATAAGGTCATATGGTCACCATTTTTAAAAAACTTAATTGAAGAGAGTGTGCTGTAAAGATTAACAGGAATGATACCGGAAATGCCTGGGTTTTACATAATAAGAGTTGACAGATTTGGTTTCTTTTCAAAGAAGAGGAAGACTTAGGGTGATCCAAGAGAGACATCAACATTTTGAAAGGTTTTAATGGAATTAATGTAAAACAAATGTTCCCTCGCGAGAAAGAATATAACTAGAGGCTATCGACAAAATACAACCAAGAGCAAAGTTTTAAAAAGGTCTTCATTACCTAGTATTGAGAATGTGAAACTTGCTGCCACAGGAGATGATTAAAGTGATTAGTATACTTGCATTTAAAGAGGCACTAGACAAACATATAAAGGCAAAGGGTAGTTGAAATTACAAATGATAGATATTTTGGAGGAGGCTTAAATGGAATATAAACGTCAGCAGAGACAGTTGTTCCAAAAGATAATAAAGCTACCTCGGTAATGTGTATATTTGATGCAATAAGTATTCTTCATTTACAGATCATCTATAATTGCACTATTAATCAGAGACGGGAGTTGAATTTATAAAAATATGAACACTTGCAAGCATAATCACCTTATATTTGCATATGACCCAACATGTTGGAGAATCTCAGGAATGCTTGAATGCCATGGGAGAAAATTAAGTAGATTTAAACAATATTTACCTACAGATAAGATATCCAGTTCTATTAATTCCACCAGTACAGTGAACTCCAATGATCTTATCTAAAAATAAATTTGAAAGATTAGGTCAAGGTTGGAACATCTCCAATATGAAGAACATAGTGACTTAAAAAGTAATGCATGGTTACCATGAAATGCTACATGCTTGCAAGATTCTTGGCAGTATAAAAAAACTTCATTCTAAAAACAATTATTATATCAACCGGACAATGTTCATGCACTTAAAGACGTAATGTTTACTTTCAACCTTTATACTGCAAATATCAATTTTCTTTACTTGCAAGCAATGACTAATTGCAATATACTTTCACGTTTATTTCTCAGTATCCTACCCACATACTCGTTCATGCATGAGGCCAGATAATCAGCATAAAATGAAGATTTTACAATTAAGTAAGGGGTTGATTCAAAGGGGAAAACATAATTGAGATATAATGTTGGCTGAGACCAAGATCTATCTCAAACAAAAAAATCTATGATTGAGTGTGATTAACTTTCCCACTAAAATCACAGCAGCACTGAGGCCAACTTCCTGCTGAGCTTCCCACATAAATTTGATCAGTCAGAATAGTTGTGAATCAGACAGAGCTTATGACCAACATAGCTCTGCCACACACACTTTCTAATTAGATTAGATTAGATTACTTAGTGTGGAAACAGGCCCTTCGGCCCAACAAGTCCACACCGCCCCGCCGAAGCGCAACCCACCCATACCCCTACATTTACCCTTAGCTAACACTACGGGCAATTTAGCATGGCCAATTCACCTGACCTGCACATCTTTGGACTGTGGGAGGAAACCGGAGCACCCGGAGGAAACCCACGCAGACACGGGGAGAACGTGCAAACTCCACACAGTCAGTCGCCTGAGGCGGGAATTGAACCCGGGTCTCTGACGCTGTGAGGCAGCAGTGCTAAACACTGTGCCACCGTGCCACCCACAAACAATTCAGAAAGCAAAAAGGAACTTATTTCAGTTTCCAAATGTCTCAGTTTGTAATTGCATATTTTTGGCATGCGTTTACTTAAAACAAAACCTTACATTAACTGATCAAGTGAAATAAAGCTCGAGTTTTCAGATTGAAATTCAGCTTACTAGTGGAAGTGCACTAGGTAAAAACAATGACTGCAGATGCTGGAAACCAGATTCTGGATTAGTGGTGCTGGAAAAGCACAGCAGTTCAGGCAGCATCCGAGGAAAGTGCACATCATTTAATGTGTTCAAGTTGAGTTTTACATCCTTAAAAACTTGTACCTACAGGGAAAATGATTCTCTCTTTCTCCAATAAAAGCAAGAAAATGGCGTCAACTTGCAGTTACAACCAGAGTTGGAAAATGATAGTGCATAAATTTGGAACAAACACAAGTATTGCCAGAAAGATTTAGCAGATCTAACAGTATCTGTGGAGAAAAGTCCAGTGACCCTTCTTCAGAACTGGAAGTTGTCTCTCTTAAGAATGCAAATCACTGTTAGCATTTAGTTTCTAGTTTGGTGTCAACTGACTCCAACAGTCAGCTCCTGATGGTAGCCCCTTTCATGGTCCTAAGAGTTCGATCTTTCCTCATGATCTGGATGATGTGACCCGCCCGTCAAAAACTTAGATAGTAGGAGTTTTGTCACTCAAAAAGATATTTAAATTGCTCACTAGTTTTGCTAGGCAGTCCTCCAGTATCCTGTGTATGGTTGATTGGAAGGAAGGATCCAGGATGATACAATTAAACAAACTTGCCAGCTCCAGAAACAGAAACCAGATCCTTCTCTTCAGACTGTACCTCTTCATTGTATTTCCTGATGAGCCTTTCCTGTGCATATGTTCCATCACAAACACCACATGCTCACTCATGTTGAGACCACAAATGCCATAAACAGCAGATCAATTGGGCATTTCTGTTCTTCCCCAGTTTTCTACTCATTAGCCAATAAAATGTGAGAGCTGGAATACTGCTTCCTTCCACTGTAGCATCAAGGGAATGAATATAATGAGCCTCTGTCTGGATTTGGCAGAAAGTTGGATTCCCTCTTACAATACCAAAGTCTCCAGTGATCCTAGAACAGCTTCATCCTCCATTATAGACTGTCATTTTCAACTCCTCCACATCTGTTCAACCTTGGTCTGGTTGCTATGGAACCCTGGCAACAATGCCAAAAATATAATGAGATATGAATACACTGATGGCCCAAATATCATAAAGAAAGGATACTTTTTTCTATTGGCATCAGGTTATTACAAATTTGAATGGGAAATTAAGGATAAACAAACTCTGTACACTATTTGTATGAAATGACTGTTTGGGTTACATTAGACTGAGGAATTCCTTTTTGTCTGATTTCTCCCCCTTTCTATTGACCCTCTCTTCCCAAAGAGGCATTTTCTTTGCCCAGCAAGGAATCCATTCAACTGCTCTTCTTTACCACCGGGACTTGCGGCTGGAGGTCCCATTAATTTCATATTCTAGCAACTTCCTCTTAAATTCTGGAGGTCAGGAATTTGTGCTGCCTCTGGACAAAGATATCACTGAGAATGCACACTGATGGATTGAACACAATAAAAGTAGACCATTCAGCTGGTTAAGCTTGATCTGTTATTCAATACGATCAAAGCTGATCTGCAAACCACTGGATCCAAAACATTAACTCTGATTTCTCTCCACAGATGCTGCCAGACCTGCTGAGCTTTTCCAGCAATTTGTGTTTTGCTTGTTAACATAGTCCTCATTCAAACATTTTGCAATGTTGAGCCAATGGACTTTTGGGATGATGGAAGTTCTCCATTGAAAGTGAAGTAACAATACAACAGCTAATGCAGGGGCAAACTGTAATTCCTGGGTCCAGTGACCCTTCCGCAGTGCTGAGGAAATCTATGCTACTGTTTAGGGGAAGGATCTGTTCACAGTATATATGCAGAGTGGTTTTTCTTTACACTTCACTGGATTTGTGAATCCCAATAAAATGTGTAGCACTATTGCTACTTTTAGATTAAACCTCTAGAGGTGCAACATATTGAACAAGCAACAGGTGTAACTGCAATTTCTTTTTGTTTCTGATTTACAGCATCCAAAGTTCTTTGTTTTTATGTTAACAAGCAACCCACCTTGGTTACACACAAACCTATTTTCAGAGGGTTAGAGTAGGCTCCTTAATGTATTTACATTTGTACCAAACATAATCCCCTCAATGGTTTCTCCAAGTTAAAATTATTTCCAATACTTCTAATATAGTAGTTCAGTATTTTCCTTCAGACATTAAAGGACCATACCATTTAAATGGCACTCAAGTTGATGACAATAACTGAGTGCTTACCATTATCCACATTTTCCCACAAGAACTTTCTGACTCTCCGTTTAAACTGCAGAATGGTAGCGTCATCTGGCACTTCATGTCCAACAGTATAGAGTTTTTGATATTGTACACTTTTGGGTAAATCCTATAAACAGTCAAAAATACTTAGTCATGTAAACTGACCAATTTCACTGAAGGCCATAATTATGCTTCATTCAGTTTATTTCATACCTTCTCAGTGTAGTAGCGAGTTGTGTACGTCAAGTCAATAATTAATCCAAGTTCCTCATTCTGTTCTTTGATTTTGGCTATTAGGTCTTTTGGAGAAAACTTCTGATTAGCTGTGAGCCTTTGGCTTATAGCCTGCAAAGAGAAAATGTAACTAATGTCCGTAATTAAGTTTTGACTCATTGAGAACTAAATGTATATTCGTCAACATTGAAGGAGGGACAGAGTCTGGAAAGTGAAGGGGGCAGGGAGGCAAACCAAGTAGAAGACGGATTAGCAAACAAGAAGCGTAATAAGTAGGCTTCATCTATTTTTAAAAAAAGGGAAACGACAACAAAAAAAAAAACTCAGCTGAACAAGATAGTAAGTCCAGATGAATGGATAAGAAAATATTATTAATAAATACAGAAATAAAAATGGTTCTTGGATCAGAGATTTTTTATTAAAATATGACCAAGAAATTCAGTATTATTAGCACAAAATAAAAATCATCTGAAACAGAAAATATATACTTGTGTAGTAGCTTGAAAGAACAAAGTTATTTCAGAAATCAACCATGCTGTGGTTCTGGAGTCACATGTAGGCCAGATGACAAAAGGGCAGCAGATTTCTCTTCCAAAAGACATTAGTGAACCAGAGTTTATGACATTCTACAAGACTTTAAAAACAAACTACTCATGAAATAGGGTGCAGCTGATTAAATCATTTACTGCCCAGTCCCAATTATCCTCGACGTGGTGGTGGTGAGTGGCCTTCGTGAACCACTGAAATCCATGTTGTGTAGATACCAACAGCGCTGTTAAAGACGGGAACTCCAGAACTTTGACCCAGTGGCAGAGATGGGAAAATCAAGTTCAAGCTAGGATGTTCTTTGACTCAGAAGTAGCTTACAGCCGATGACGTTTGTATGTATATACTATCTTTGTCCTTCTAAGTGGTAATGGTCACAGGCTGGAAAGGTGCTGTCTCAGGAGTTTGGTCAGTTTTGCAGCACATCTTGCAGACAATACACAGCACTGCAAGTATGTATTGGTGGATGAGGGATTAAAATCTCAAGTTGTTAGATGGAGTGCCAATCATGTAGGTTGCTTTGTCCTAGGTTATGTCAAGTTTCTTGGGTGCTGTTGGAGGCACAGTAATCCAAGCAAGTGGAATGTGTTAGATAAAGTCTCATTGTCATGATGTTTTTAAAGACACATACTCATGAGGTCGGGGATTCTTCCACACCCAGATTCCAATGTTACAGATGACATAAGTTTATGTCTGAGACTCTGCTCCATCATGCTCCTGATTTGTAGATTATGGACAGTTTGAGGAATTATGAGCTGCGTTATTTGCTGCAGAATTGCAAACTTCTGAACTGCTTTTGCAGCACCAGTATTTATATGGCCAGATCATTTCAGTTTTGCGTCAATGAAAATCTCCAGAATGTTGATAGTGAGTGATTCAGGGTCAGTAATACCATTGAATATTAAAGGGAGATTGGATTCTCTCTAGTTGAGGATAGTCATTTACCAGAACTTGTTTAGCATAAATATTACCTACCATTTTGCAGCCTAAACCTGGATGTTATTCAGATCTTAGTGCATTAGAGATGAATTACTTCAGTATCTGAGATGCTGCAAATGGTATTGAACATTGCACAGTGACGAGCTCTACCTCTAGCTTTATGATGGAGGGACATTCATTGATGAAACTGCTAAAACGTTTTGGTCCAAGTAACTCTCGCAGTGAAGTCCTGTGGTTAGAACAATTTACTTTTAACAATCACAAATCTTCCTTTGTGCTAGGTACCACTCCCACCAGGTACCTTCAAGGTGTGTTCCTTGATCCCAAGTAAATCCAGATTTGCAAGGACTCCTCGATGTCACACTGTCATATGTGGCCTTGTTACTGATGGCCCTCATAAAAGTTAAGTTCTGTCATTGATTGAACCAAGGTTGCAATGAGATTGGGAACTGAATGTGTCTAGCAAAAGCCAAACTGAGTAACAGAGAGAAGCCTATTGCTAAATGTCATTGAGTAACAGCCACTTAATTACGCCACTGATGATACCTTCCACCGTTTTGCTCATAATTAAGAGCAAACCGGAGTGGAAATTTATTCTGGATGTCAAGTTACAGAATTGATACATCATAATATTCTGGGACCAATTAGGTAGAATGAATTCTGTTTGGAGGGAAGAAAAAAATATGACTTAAGTAAAATAATGAGTTAAGTGCTTAAAATACAAAAAAAAACCACATTCTTACCCCTTTCAAAGGAACCTTGAAAGCAACAAATCTAGTTCTTGGTATGCGTTTCCCAACTGGTATAATGCCTCGCCACCTAGTTTAAACAGATAGGTAATAATACCAAAGTTATAATGATATCTTGCTTGGCATGTGTACAACTGATAGAAACTACATTTAACAAATGTTAAAGGTTATTTAAGCCAACTGAAATATGTAGTTTAAGCTGAACTCAGTGCAATAGCAATGTGAAAATAGATTGTGATGTAAATAGCACATAGTATTTGGACTGTATAATTTGAATTGTGGGGGATTGGGATGATACACAAGTCCAGCTCAAAACATGTAACATTAGCTGTATATCCCTCAAACATTTTAATTTAGTTCCCCTAAATGAAAATTACAATAGATAAATTGAAGACAAATTATGGGCCAAGTATTTTTTGTAGTCAGACCAGAATATCACATTTTGCTGTGAGTAAATTACAAACTAAACCCCAATTTAAAAACAGAGGTGCCTTCATTTCAAATAAAAGCAGAAAATGCTGGAAGTACTCAGCAGGTCAGGTAGCATCGATGTAAAAAAGATAACCTTTCAGTTCAAGGATTATTTATCAGTTCTGATGAAGGATCCATTAAACTGACATGTTACATGCTTCTTCCCACAAATCTTGCAAACTTGCTATTTCCAACAGCCTGTTTTCATATTAAATTTCCAGGATCTTCAGTATTTTCTTTTTGTATATTCACCTTTTTGAAGGCTGTTTGAAGCAAAGCTATATTTTGTACCCCATTGTTGATCTCTGTATATAGCTTTAATATAAACTTCTCCTAGCACATCATAATTGATGACAATCGGAAAGTCTGGCTACAAGATCCAAGATCCATCTTAAGAAGGGCCACAAAGGCTAAGTGGATTTGGAGAAATATGGAATGAGGTTCTTTCACCAAGGGTGGAGCGAAAGCAGCAAGGTGCAAGAGTGAGGGGTGGACTGTGAGAGGAATACAAAGGAGAATAAAACAAAAAAAAGTCAGAACTAGGATACTTCACAAAGGAGCAAAAAAAAAACAAAAATGGGCAGCACGGTGGCACAGTGGTTAGCACTGCTGCCTCACAGTGCCAGAGACCCGGGTTCAATTCCTGCCTCAGGCGACTGACTGTGGAGTTTGCACATTCTCCCAGTGTCTGCGTGGGTTTCCTCCCACAGTCCAAAAATGCGCAGGTTAGGTGAATTGGCCATGCTAAATTGCCCGTAGTGTTAGGTGTCAGGGAATGGTCTGGGTGGGTGCACTTTGGCGGGTTGGTGTGGACTTGTTGGGCCAAAGGGCCTGTTTCCACACTAAGTAATCTAATCTAAAGGTTGGAGCTTGTAGAGATAGGATCGTCAAGGTCATGGAGTGGTTTCAAAATATTACTGCTACACTTGTGACAAATTGTTACAATTTATTTGAACCACAAACTAATCTTTATGCTAAAAACATCAGTTGTGTGTTCATTTAATATTTATAGCAAAGTGTTTAATATTGGCTTTGATTTAAAAAAAAAGTGTTCATGGTGTTCTAAATATTCATAATAGAAACATATGCTTAAGGTGTTTGTCAATCATAAGAAAGAATATCATGCAAAATAAATTATGAAATAGATTTTAATTCCATTATGTTCAAACAATGCACAATAGACGATGAAATAAGGTGCAAAATACAGAGGGACTCAACACCAAATGGGTAAAACATTTTAGGATCTGGAACATGTTAGACAACAGGGGTTATCAGATTCTGAACTAATTTAACTGAAGGAGATACTGTATTAGAGAAAATTGGAACGTACCGTTCCAAAGATAAACTGAACCTCACTTCTTTCATTGTACTGCTAAACTGACCAATTATGATGCATATAGATCTTTCTTTACAAGGTTTTATTCCAACACGGCTTCTCAGATGCTTAAAACATATACAAGTTTATGCCTCCACATTGTGATTATTAGTTTTAATTTAAGAAAAAGCAATAAACGTATGAAGCGATATCAGCTTGTAAGCTACGATAAAGCTACCATAAACCATGTGAAGACCATTTTGAATTGCAGAAAGAGATACTATGACAAATTATTTAATGCAAGTGCAAAGATCATTACATAAAAAGTATTTGATACTGATCACATCTGTCAATTTTCTATGGGATGCCAATAAAGATTAATTCCATCAGGGATCTGTTATGATGAATGATTTTTAGGTCATACAATTTTTTGGATGAAGAACCTTACAAAAATTGTTGGCCAGAAAGACCAAGAACAGAGCTAGGAATGATTTACTGAGCTGCAACATACTTAGTTCCATGAGATGAAACAAGAAATATAAAGCTCAAATTTTTGATCATATGGGTGTTGGGTAAGAAAGCTATATTTACATTGTGCATAAATCTAAGATAATTAAAAGAATGAGAACATTCATGTTGTTATTAGAACATGAAATGCGAGATCAGAGAGAAATGAAAAGCATTTAGAACAAATACTTTTTAAAAAAGGATAAATACTTGAAACAATTGAGCTTAAAAGGATATAGGGAAAAGAACGTTGGATTGAAATAAGTGCATACATTTTCAGAAAACAGACACAGGCGTGAAATACTGGACAAGTACAAAAGTAAACAAGTACTACCACATTCAGGATATAAATTTATAAATATTTATGTTCAATAATAAGGCTCACGTTCGAAGAACTTGTTAGAATTGTGTATTTTCATGGTTTAGTACCAGACAGGTAGGCTTTCACCAAGTACTGCATACAAAATCTACTAGAAATTGTAGTTCGGTTTCTAGTTTTTATTATTAAAAAAACAAAAGCCAAAGATAAACTGAACATCACTTGTTTCATCACTTGCTAAATTGATCAATTATGATGCATATAGAATTCCCAACCTCTGTAACAACTCTGCTAGGTTACTGAACTCCAAGTTTCCAAACTTCAGAATGGAGTTTCACAAATCATTCTTCCAAAGAGGGATGATAACATTTCTCATGGGTGCCATAACAAAGGACACAACAGATACAGTATAAAAATCTGAAGTCAATACTCTTCTCGTCATAACAGATTGCGAAGTTTTGCTCATATTTTTGTGTCCCTCCACAAGGTAGAATATCCTATGCACTTCAATAATGTTCATTTCATAAACAGGTCCCAAAAATGTTGTTGAGTTTTTTTAAAAAATTGATCACAAATCATTTCAGCAAAACTAAAGCCTACAGGATTGTCTCTTTTGATCCATTTGTTTAGCAATCTAGGCATAAGGTAAATAGAAAAGCCTTAATGCTTCCTTGCTTCTAACTCCTCTTCGAAACTTTTTAAACAATGAAATAACACGCTATAAATTTTTGAATGTGACAACAGCTCTTGCCCCAATTTAAATATTTTAAATATTTCTCTTGGTGGAAGTACAGCAAGTTGGACCTTGTGCAACACAATGCCCTCTAGACTGAGCAATTGGAATGCTAGAATTCTGCTCCCTGCCCTTCAGCTAAAAAAAAAACATTTTTTTTGGGAAAACGTGTTAAATAATTATTCTTTGTTCACAAATATTTGCCAGCCTTGCTTGCTTAATGAAAATAAGAAAGTGCATACATGAATTTCTCGATTCCCTACCTCGAGTGAAACAAGGCCACCCTTCTATGTACCAGAGCCTTTTGCATCAGCAAGGAGAAAAAAGTTGTATATTGGTAATGTTCAAATTGGTGTAACTGACCCATCTTATGTGGGAATAACTACATTATTGGGGCAGCAATAATAGTGGGTCAAAACTCTCACCCTCTTTTCTTGTAAAGTTCGGTTCTCCTGAGGGTGCTAACATTCTCACTTTTTCTGACTTCCAAATTAAAATAAAGAATCTCGGAGGTAAAGATTTAGGACTTCTGCCCAAACCAAAGGTCAGTTTGATGTTTTTGGATCAATATTCTTTAGGACAGAAGAGAGATTATGTTAAACTGATCTTGGATGTGGATCAAGAACAACATTTGACATTCTTGATGTCTTCAATCTCGTGTTAACGCTTTAAAGAGCCAGTCAGCTTTACACCAGGAACCTGCTTACATTGTTCATAAGAAGGGATAGAAAACAATGCAGTAGAGACTATTTTTTTTGGGTAGCATACGCTAACATCTGGGTCTTGGTATACCAAATATATGATTTTTAAATTAATATTTGTTTCAACTAGAAGAATCATTTTCATCCTTTTATTTCCATTTTGAAAACCCAAAGCTCAAAAGACAAACAGCTACATATTTGCAACTATCTTGCACAGCTACATAATTTGCTAACAACCAATTTCATCTGCTCCAAATCTTGTCGTAACTCTGGTGCAGGTAGAAAGTGATCACAAAAACGTTTTAACTGAACCAGGTAAAATAATAATTTCTCAATTAATTCTTCTGGGCACCAGACAAACAGGTCATGAAATTAAGCTGCCTTTCATGAAAGAACTTTTACATAACCTACTAACATCACAATTTCTGGTACTATTCTGCACATCCACTTCTTAATTTGGTTATTTGGTTCATATTTCTTACAGAGTCCTGACCATATTGACACTTCAACTACTGCTTCTATTCATTGGAATGTCAGCATGTCGTTTTACTACTCTTAAGTGCTATGGATATAAGTTTTAGATTTAAAATAGAAATGTTTCGATATGGACTAATAGTTTTGTTAAAGCATTAGAATTTCCTACTAGACCAGTAATTCATCAATTTTATAAACTTCAAAACTGTTGACTTTGCAATTCAACATACTTACGGTTCATTTGCCAAATGAACCAGTTTTGGGGAAAAAAACTTGCAAGAAATTCTCTAAAAAGGTGCCCTGTGTAGATTGTATCTATCGTAACCTAACAGCTTAGAAATAGTCACCTCACTTCCTCAAGAACCTCAAACAGCTAATCAGTAAATGCCACAAAATAAGTTGCGGTGTGTTTGGTAGAATCTCACTTTGCCTGATTGATAGTTATAAAATTAACTTGTTAGACCAGTTTTGAGAAGCAGAGTTGAGAATTATGATTGTAGTTCCACTTATCTCTGGGTCTAAAATAATCTAAAATCTGTTATCTATTAGCTATCATTGACAGCAATCAGCACTATAAATACATTTTACATGCTGCCAATGTGAATAGAAAAAAAAAGCATAAATTGTGAAACCTGCAGCAACTGCTTTGAATGAATGAGACTTGGAATGCTCCAGAATATCCACTTAACTGGGATGACAGCTATTATCATTACATTTCTAAAAACAATTATTATTACTACTACCTTTATGAAAGTAAACTAAACTGTTTACTTTCAAGAGGATTTGTGCACGGTGTTGAAGTCCATTCTGTAAGTGAACATAGATATTGCATGTACTGCATCAAACCAATTGAACTTTATTTGAATCATTGTTTTTTGACGTTAACATTTGAAACATCCTTGGGTAGAAAATTTAAATCAGGCCACAAACGTTACTGAAGATGCTCACCGATTAAATGTTACTGGCAATTGCATTCAAATGTGTTGTTTCAAATGATATTCTAAATGTGTTATGGTTTTAAAAATATGACCACTGATTCTCATGAAACACGGCTAATGGTTCACTGTAAAGAAATGATGTTTCCAAAAACAGGCAGCGCATTTTTCATTACTTGAACCACTTAGTTCTGAAGATCCTGGATTAATTTCCTGATATGGTTATTAACTTATTACAGATCAGGCAGACGAATGACTGTTAGCCTTAGGAACATTTAGGTAGGGGGAAGTGCATTCAGCCAGAGTGCATGGAGATTCATTACACCATCAACATCTCCATGGCTAAAGAACAAGAGGTAACAATTGCCTTTATATAGCTCCTTTCAGCACCAAATGTCTCAAAACACTAATGTTCGTGCATTGTAACTGATTGCAATGCAAGAAACATGATAGCTAATTTGCATGCAACATAATGCCACAAAGGAAATGCAATAACAATTAAATCATCTGCCATGATGTTGGAGGGATTTTGACCAGAGCAGTGGAGATAACACCTACCCCTAAATGGTAGCATCGGATGTTTTGCATCCAAAAGGGAGCAGAACTGGCTCACATTTAAGGCCTCATCCAAAAGAGGTCAGTCTGACAGGGCAGCATTACCTTGCAGTGGGACTTGAACCCACAGTACTCAGACTTTATGGGTATAGCTGGCATAGCTGGTATCATGAATTTTAACAAAAAAAAGCCAAAAGTTTAGTAAAATATTGTTCTTCACATTTTAGTACCGTAATGCAAAATTTGAGCTTTCATTACTGATTCTCCAGTGAAACATGTTTCAATTACAGTCCTGATTTGTCCACATCTACCGTACTTTTTCATCTCTGCATTATTCCAGTCAATTAAACAAATCATTAAATACTGTAAAATTTTGTGCAAATGTATGCCTTTGTTTTGGAGTGTAAACTTTCCAATGTTTAAACAAAACTCCACTTGCTTTTCCACCTACAAATCCTTTGAAACATTTGTGCACTAATAAACTTCATTTAATAAAAAAAATCTTTATGCATGTTGCATTACACAACTTGACTAAGTCAAAGATCTACGGATGTAGATTTGCTCAGTGAGCAGACCTACATCTAGAACCTCAACCTAAGCTACAAATCTTCTCAAAACTCACTATCAAGGAACTATGGAGAGGAGCAGCAAAAGGATTAAAAGAAATTTATGAAGATCGTCCAGAGTGGAGGCTTATGCATCATAAAGGTACAGTATTGAAAAATGCTGATCCACTAAAGGCCAGAACTGGAGCAGTATCAAGCTCTTGGGCAAGTTTCAGGGCTGGAGTTTTTAAAACAGCATTTTCAAAAACTGGGGCATTGTCAGTAGGCAAAGGGATGGTAAGACTTGGTTTAAATTATGGTACAGACAATATGACTTTGAATCAGTGAGTGCATAACTATGGTTTGTGCAATCTGAAGTATACTTCTATTGAAGAAAGTAGACAATATAGAAAGATCTAAAATTATCCATTAAGTACACTGGTCACATATTTGCATATTTCCTTAAGCAGGGTGGTCTTTCTCCTGTCTTCCTTGTCATTATCCTTAATTTGGCACTCAGCAATTATAAACCCCCTACCAATATTCAAGCAACTTATTCAAACAGAATAAATATCAATACTGATCATCTTGCATACAACCAAAAAAACTATTTATTCCAATTTTCTGTTCTCCATTCATTCCTTTTATACTTCCATCATCAATTGCCTAAATGTTCAACTTCTCAAACCTTGTGCTGTTTTACTGATTGTTTTCCACAGATTCTAACATCACATTCAATGCATTTTCCTTTATGTTCACAATTTTCTAGAATAACCTAATTAAATTCAAGCAGCCCTTTGGAGTTTTTAGTTTCACTAGTATTTGTTTCACAGGCTTTATATGGTAGGTGTACAGCCAGTTGATCACAAACTTGTTATTCTAAAGAATTTTGGGAAATTACTGGCTAATTAGCAGTACTGCTAATCTCTTCCCTCCAAGACCATGAAATGTAAAATCACTTGAGTCCTCAAAGTCGTTCTGTTAACAGTTTTAATACAAGAAATGTAATTCCTTTATTTTGAAAAGGAATTCATTGTAGGCTACTCTCATTAAAATATTGTACTTCTGATGGACCAATTAAGGTTTGTAATGACTGGCAGTCTATTTGCCTTGTCTAACGTTATCCTTAAAGTCCTTTGTGATTCAAGCTAGACTAAGCAAATGATACACTGGAGTTGCACAACTCATGAAACAGACCAGGCGCCCTGTAAAGCATCAGCACCTTCAACAGGAAAAGACTAAGGATGCAATGTGTGCAGCTTGGTTAAAAGGTTATTCAAGCTACATCTAAGTCAGGTCATTTTACACTTCAACACACTGAATACAGGGTTTTTTAAAAAATAAAATGCTTGTATATACAAGATGAATTTTAAGTGATATTGTACATTGGAATTTTCCATTTGCTACACCTCAAAGTAGAATATTTCATCTGTGATGTTAGCTGATCTCACTCCCAAGCCAGAGTGGAAACAAGCTTCTAGAATTTCTGCTCAAAAATGTTAAAACTCCCTCAAAAACAAACTGACATTCCTGGAAAGTCCCATCTTCTGAAAAGCATCTATTCAGAGGTAACCAGATGCTACACTGGCTGGTTATCATTGGAACTGTACACAAGTAGTACAATAGTAGTAACTATATACAAAAAAAATTACATTTTTGCATGTCTTCAGGCAAAAGCATTTTGCTTTAAAACCTATGTGCATGTCGATTTCTTCAGGCTCAGCTCCAATGACCCATTTAAGATCTTTCGTTCAGTTTCCCCACTACCAAGTATGGGCAACAATGTTGAAATTATTTAATATGATCAATCATCCTGTGGAATATAGTCATTTACATACAGTAACAAAGACTTTAAGGTTGTGGTAGATCTTTATTTTTTTCCAAATTGAGATTCATTGCATGTTCAGAGCAAATTTAAAACAGGACCTAAAAACAAATTTCAGTGTGACTTATATTTACAAATGTACATCAAGGATTGCATGATACACAAGTACATTTGATATATGTTCATTCTCTCAATGAAGGGAGACTTATTTGCCTTTAAATTTTGCTTGTGGTTTCAGTGGTCAATGCAACTTCCATTACAGTAACAGGTTTCAATGCACCAATTCTCTTCGGGTTCTTCATTTCCATTTTTATAAATGGTCATCAGTTCTTCTGCTATGCAACATTCATTAAATGTTTTCATCTTTTAAAACACTTTAACTACAACTTTTTATTCAAAATAGTATCAAATTTTCTGTCAGCTGCATGCTTCTATTAACGGAACATGCAACTTCAATCTCCTTAAAACTAAAGAGTCAGGGAAGCAAAGCAATCCTGACAGAAAATACCAATTCTGATAATTGAAACAGTATTTAAACTCCTAGAATCAATTGAGGGGAGAAAGCAAATTGACATAGCAACACAGCAAGTAGAAAGCCTCAAAGATTTACGTATACATTATAACATACAGAATGTTTCATGGCTAAACAGACATAAGCTGTGGATTGACGGGTCTAAGTTGTCATTTTGTTTACAGTTTGAACTCAAGTGGCACACTCATGGTTTGTTTTAAGCTTATCAGAAAGGAAAGATTTACCCAAATTGGAAACTATGATCAGTACTTTTTGATGCTACCAACAATGCGTTAGGCAGCATTTTAGAAAGCTGTTTATGTACACACTAAAAAGGAAAATTGAATTAACTGTATTTAAACTGTTTAAATATTTTTTTTAACTACTTCATAATAGCCACAGTTGTGATTTTAATTTTATGTATACCCAGAATATTACAATTCTTTATTCACCAAATATCAGTTCAGCATTTCTATCCTGTTCTAATGCTGATGGTTGTCAAAGGAACTAAGATAAGCCAAGACACTGCAGGAAAAAAGCTAGAATATGAACCATTAAACATTAGTGAATTGATCTAGGCTCAAATTGTAATTTACATTAGAGTCAAAATTGCATTTTAAAAAGGATAACAAATGTTAAACAAGAACAATTAAGATAAGAAAGTTTACTGTTTCTTACAGAACTTCACCTAAATTACTACTGGAGAAAGCTTTCAATTACAAAGTTTATAAAATTGGTTTCCACTCTAACAAGTTCAAAGCTGGCACCCCCAAATCATGCGTAGTTACTTCAACCTTTACAGAAAAGAGGTACTGAACAAATTAGAAGCAAAAAAATCAATTAGATCACATCAGATAGCAATTTAAGAGAAACAATGATAAAATTTTTAAAAAATTCAAAAAGAGAATAGGATATTGAAGAAACTCAAAACTGTCTGAAAACTTGTATTTAAGTGTTCTGGAACACTGGAATCTCCATTGTGCTACCAAGCTAAGAACATAGACATGGACACTAGTTATTTAATATTAACCCAATGCTCAGATTTGGATGGAAATGTATGAGAAATGCTTTAAATGTGGAATGTTTAAAGCTTTTCCTTAACCAAAGAAAGTTTTCAGATATCCAATTTCAACATAGCACTAATTTTGTTAAACCTGCATTGCAATAATGAAGTAACATGGACTACAAAGGTCAATGAATTAAAGAAATGAGCATTAGTATTTTTAATATTAGTATACTTGTTGCAAACAATGATGCAAAGTAAGGGCATGTTCTATGCCAATGTTCAAACAAAAATGGAAGAACAAATTCAGAGTTTTCTCCCCCAAAGCAGGAAATAGCAAACAAGATTCTGACACCACTAGAAATTTAAGAACAGAGAATGCTTGAAATACTCAATTATCAGCTTCTGTCAGCAAATAATCAGAATCAATTTGGAGTTGTGAGCGCAGAAGCCTGAAGAGCACAATTTGATATAATAGTTTTGATTCTCTGTCCACAGGTGCAGACCTGCCAAGTATTTCCAATAACAACTATGGAAATTTGTTCTTAGAAACTGAATATCAAATGCTTTGGTTCAGAATTTAAAAAGTTTAGTCAGAAACCACCGATTTAAAGTATCATCCAGTAATGTTGACGGAAGAGCATACAGTCAAAACATTAACATTGCGTAATCTGAATATGTTGTTTTTATTTGATTTAACTGTAGTATTTTGCTTGTGTGTCACATTTAGCAGTTTTCCTCAATGTGTGATAACTTTGGGTCAATCTACTTATGGTGTAACACTGAAGATCATGCAGAGATATTTAATCCTAGCTGCAAATTCTTTTCTAAAAATCTATTTTGATCTTAGAACTGAAGTCACATTTGTTCCAATTTCTGTTAAGACTAGCATTTCAAAAACTTGAATTTCACTGACTTACTGAGAGGATTATACAAAGCTTCACCTTCCAACTTTTTACTATAACAAATTGACTATGTGTACTGTTAATGTTTAAAATAAACTACAGAAAGAATTCCTATCAACTTTTCAAAACCAAATGTTTATATATAACATTGTTCTAGTCACAAGCCAACATCTCTGCAGAGCACATTCAAACCTCTGCCCTGCCTACAGGATCTCTGTTTCAAGTAACAGTGAATGGTGTATAGCAAAGTTTTCTTCACTTAACCCATAATCAAACAGAATTAGTTGCAAGCTTACCAATAGCAATTCTGTGGTCTAATTCTTCACAATACTAATTTCCTAAAACCCATGTCCAGTTCTCTCATCCCTTTGATTAGCAATTAAGCTAAAGGTGTGGCACAGAAGAAATTTCTTTCACAAAACCCTCAGCCGGACTCTGAAGAATTAAAAAAACAGCAATGTCTGATGCCTCCTTTGCATTCTTGTATTCTTATTTGAAAGTAGTTTTGACTTACTCCCAGTCAATAGTAAACATCACAATGGCTTGTTCCAGTTTTGTAGGTCACATTTTCACTCCATCTTAGGAAACTTTAAGTTTAATTGACTTATAAAATCTAACATTTCAAAACAGAAAAATATGGAACAGAAACAGGCCATTCAACTCAACAAGTCTGCACCAGTCTATATACTCCACCCTGGTTTCATCTAAAACTTCCACATGGCTACCTATTCCCTATCCTGAGTGTCTAGTTTCCCCTTAAATGCACCTATTTTATTTGCTTTAACCAATCAAGTGATAAGTTTCATATTCTTCTACACTTGAGTGGAGAAAATTTCTTTATTTAAAAAGATACTTCACAAATCCATCATTTTAACTTTGCAATATGAAATTGGCTCATAAATAAAACCCAAATATCTGGTCAACTATCCACACTTTCTGAAAGTATAGCATTTCATATACCCTTCAATTCAGGTAACACCCAAAAAAGGTGTCCTCCTTTTAAATAGAGCTCCCAAATATATCTAGAATTATTCTACACATTTGGTTGTTACTTTATATTCTCCAAGCTTTCAGTCCTGTTAGATGTCTTTCAATCCACAAAACGTGCTCAAAATTGATATGCACAGACAGACATTAATTTATAAACCCTTAAGATACCATTTCCAATTCTATCCATAACCATCATTACTTCAGTAGAAAAGCTGACTGGCAGACATGTTCCCTTTCCTTCTAATTTTTGTAACAAGCTTTGTATCAGATACCTTACTCTTCTCAAAGTTCACAAGCCACAGCTTGTTTTCACTAGATATCCAAATGACTTTTAAAAATGCCAATGAATATTTCAAACATTAAACTCAACCTCCTGCCAAGGTCTTGCCAGTTTCACCTTGATTTTTCAGACTATGTTATTGCTCGATTGTCTTTTGCTCACTTTTTAAACAGAGGCAAGGATTAGTATTCAGAGTCGCTGGTAAAATTTGCTTGAGGAGTTAAAAACCATGACCAACCTTCCTTTGTGCTTTTAATATCATGGCATCTCTTATTTCTGCCAGGGCCTTTGTTCAACAGCTTATGCAAAAGACAGCATAACCAACAGGAAAAGCTAAAGATCATTTGCTCAGCCACTGCATCAGGTAGTGGCTGAAATGTACATTTGGTCTACATAACCAAGTGCATTCCATTTCCCTTAAAACAATATGATAAGTTGGTGGAATCATTTGATTTGCCCAACTTGTCCAATTTAAAGCAGAAAAATTAGAAGTTATTCATGTTGGTACAAACAGCAGAGAGAATAATACATGTATGTATACACAAATCACTAGACGAGATAGGGCTGGGCAAAGGATTAATCAAGCATTATGGATCCTAGGCTTTTATTTTGGGAAAGAAAAAAGGCAAAGATTTTGATTTAAAGAAAAATGATGAGTCTGTATAAAATTTCCAGTTCAGCTTGAACTAAAATACTGCACCTAAAAGCAGGGCACAACTCTTTAGGAAGGATGGGGAGGCATTGGAACAGATTTGTTCCTTAATGCGAATATTAAAAGGAAATTTGATAGAAGTTCCCAAATCATGGTAATTTAAGATAGCAAATTAGTCCCATTGCCAGAATGATTGAAAATCAGATGTCACTTTTAGAATTAAGTGAAATAAATATTTTTGATCTGAAAGTGTTCTGCCTAGTGTGGTGGAAGCAGATTGTTTTCAATGTTCTCAATTCAAAGTTATCTGAAGCAAAGAAATTTGTCCGGCCACGGGAAAAATGTAAGGTAAGTAGAACTAAGTTTTTGTTTCAGACAGCGAGCATGGACATAAACCAAATGGCTTCATTTCATGCTGTAATCATTCTTTACTAATAGTCTTGTACAGAGATCTGTTTCAGGTGCAAACTTTTCAATTGATCTGTCCTCAGTTTTGGGAGAGAAGCATGTTCAAAATGGTTTAGTATCGGTTGTGAAGATAATTCAATATTTAAAATTTTCCTTCAAATGCTGTTTTCTTGTTCTGAACACCAGCAGGAATAATTTCTTTCAAATCATCCTAAACAATTAGATCACTCATGTTTGCTCAAGGAAATGCATGCCCTGTTGCACGCAACTATCCTTGATCCTTCTTTTTAAACTGTTATGGCAATGCTGATTTGACAGTGCACGCCCTCCAAAGCCATTATATCCTTTCCGAGGTGTGGCCTCCAAAACCAAATGCAATACTGACTGCAACTAAAACTCTGCACAACTGGAACATTGTTTACTGTTTTTCTACAGTTGTAAAATAGACCAATACCCCTTTGGGCTTTTAAAGTAGTTTTAGCAACTGTTCACCTGCTTAAAGTTATTTCAGTACATGCATCTAGATACAATGGTGCTTTCCTAAAGTTCTTTGCCTATGAGACTTTTAAAAAAATTCCTTTGCTGATAACCTCACTTCCTCATGTTTAACTCCGTCCGTCAATTCTGGTTCATAGTCTATCCATGTCTCTTTGTGACATCATGCTCCCGTGCATATTACTTAGACTTACTATATAATTCAGCAAGTTTAGTTATAAAGCTCCCCCTTCCCAGAGATGAAAAGCCAATGCCAGAGTTCAGATCTACAGGGCAACACTACAGTATCATGCCAGATTACATGCCAAGTCCCAAATGTCTTCTGACAGATTAGCATAACCACTGAGCTGAAGTAATCCTACATTCTCATTTTAGCACAAAAAAGTTAGCCATACTTTCAGCTAATTCTAATCATTTTTCTAAAATACTAAAACTAAAGCACAATTTTTATTACAAATTTTTCAACCTTTCAGCCCTCACCTCCAGTTTCATTCCCCTTCCTGCCAAGACATTCTATGCGTCCTGAATTTCTCAAGTAATATTAACACAATTTCATTATTCTTCAGTTTATATCCATTTACATGCAACAATCAATCATGAATTGGCTGGGAGTACAAAACGTTCCAGGGACGTTAAAATTGACAGCAAATGCAGAGAAACAAAAACCTCCTTCCAGCAAGTTAAATTTAGCAGAACGAACGTCATATACAAGATACCCTGCAAGGACTGCAACAAACATTACAAAAATCGGACAGATTGACAGGAAACTAGCCACCAGAATACATGAGCACCAACTAGCCACGACTAACTAACTAGCATCCTTACACACGGACAAAGGACACCAGTTTGACTGGGATAATACACCCATCCTGGGACAGGCTAAACAATGATGCGCATGGGAAATTCCTAGAGGCCTAGCATTCAAACCCGAACTCCAAACATCGATTTGGACCCCATTTACCAAACGGTCAAAGAGAACTGGAAGGGATATCACCCACCACAAATAGAAAGCAGGACAGTGCATCAGCACCTCAACGGAGGCTCACTGATGTTGCTTAGCACGGTGAGAACAAATCTTCCAGATCAGCAAGCAAACTTACAACCTGAACTACAAGTCTTCAAAGTTAAGTTGATTTGAAAAATTAACAATTTCTCCCTCCATAAGATGCTGCAAGCACATACCCCCCTGGAGGTTTTTGTTTCAGATTAAAATTAGCTGTTGTTTTTGCTTTTGCTAAATATTCTTCAATTAATTTAGGTCAGCCCCCTTACCACACAGATCTTTGTTACCCTTATTTTCACAGTAAAAATATCTGCAGTTGCTGTTTCTAGACTATTCAGCCAACTTTACGTTTCAAATCAAACTCCTGTTATAGTTGATCTGGAAAGGTGCTAACAGAATAACAAGATTCTGTGCTCATTCCATTATTGCCTAAAATAAATAAATCTGTGCCCACACATAGTTGACTCGACTGCTCATTACCACTAACTTGCCATTTTTGTTTAATAAGCTGCATTAGACACCAAGAAATGTTTCCCTTCCTATTCCTTAATGTCCTGAAATTAAAATTAATGACATACACTTACCCAACACTTTCTTTAAAAAAAAAGTCATTTTTCAGGCTGATACATTTTCCAAGGTTAGATTCTAGTGTTGGTAAAATTCCAAGAAAGCAGAGTGCTCCAGTACATCAACATGATTTGAGGAAAGTTGATTAAAAATTTAGATAATAATGTTTGCAGACAAAATCTACCTTAGGATCACAAGGTATTTTTAGACAAGGTCAGTCATTCACTAAACTAATTCATTCACCTACAAACAATCCTCAACTTTGTTATCAGGGTCTTACATTTCAGTGTTTTATGTTTACTACTCTAACTAGAAGATTTTCCCCCAAATATTTGCCAACTAATAAGGTTTTGTTATGTAGTCCTGAATTTTTCCCTTAGTGTGAAACTTTTCCTATAGCCTTTTACCTTTACCTCATCAGGTCAACACAAAATGTCACCTTTGAAAGGGATAAATACCCAAATCTCATACACGAATTAGATTAAGGTACTGTGAATCTCAGCAGTTCAGCACATGAATGCTGTTTATTTGGAGGCAACGGACCTGATACCTATGTTGTGATCCAGTGAGATATTCAGCTTCTTTGAACTTGGAAGTAAGAATGCTCTGATTATTTAGGCCACAGCTATCTAACAGTTTATTATTACAGGACTTGAACCACATGATAGATGTAACATCACAGGATCTTTTAATGTGATGGATATTTAGAGAATTAAATGATCATCTTCTGGATCTTTTCTGTGCAAATTCAGTCCAAAATAATACATTACAGGTAGTGCTCAAAAACTGAAAGCAATCCTCTTCACGCATGAGCATCACATCAAATTGCTTGTGGCACTTTTTGGTGCAATTTCACACTTCTGACTCCATGAACTTCTACAAATGATCACCAAGGGACCATTACACTTCCTTGGGTGCATACTTAGGAGAAGCTAGGTCATCAGGTAGCAGCTGTTAGAACAGTTCACCAGAAATGACTGACTAGTTAATGGAGAGAATAGATAAAAGATTTGATGGAATCAAAAAGCTGGCCATTATAAAAATCTGAACACTGGAGCCCTGAGTGCCAATGTTACAAAATCTGAAGATTTTTGCAATAATTACAGGGACATTCATGCGGTGCAAATCTTTAAATAGAAATGCAGTGACAGCTAACTTGTCTCCTAATTTTTCCTTCATTTTAAAGAATACTTAAATGTGCTGAACCCACTACTTTTTGTCATTTACGTAAATGATTTGGGTGCGAACATAGGAAGTATAGTTAATAAGTTTGCAGAGGACATCAAAATTTGAAGTGGAGTGGACAGTGAAGAAAGTTACCTCAGAGTACAATGGGATCTTGATCAGATGGGCCAATGGGCTAAGTGTCAAATGGAGTTTAATTTAGATAAATGCAAGGTGCTGTACTTTGGAAAAGCAAATCAGAGCAGGACTTGTACACTTAGTGGTAAGTCCTGGGGGGGTATTGCTGAACAAGGAGACCTTGGAGCGCAGGTTCATAGTTCCTTGAAAATCGAGTCGCAGGTAGATAGGATAGTGAAGGCAGCATTTGGTATGCTTTCCTTTATTAGTCAGAACATTAGAATAGGAGTTGGGTGGTCATGTTGCAGCTGTACAGGACATTCGTTAGGCTAACTTTTGGAATATTGTGCGCAATCCTGGTCTCCTTCCTATAAAACTTCAAAGGGCTCAAAAAAAGACCTACAAGGATGGTATCAGGTTTGGAAGATTTGAGCTATAGGGAGGAGGCGGAATAGAATGGGGTTGTTTACCCTAGAGTTGGGAGGCTGAGGGGGGACCTTATAGAGGTTTGTAAAAGGAGGGGCATGGATAGGATAAATAAACAAGGTCTTCTCCTTGTAGTGAGGGAGTCAGAGGGCATAGGTTTAGGGTGAGGGGGGGAAATATAAAAATGAGACCCAAGGGGCAACATTTTCACAGAGGATGGTGCATGTATGGAATGAGCTGCAAAAGAAAGTGGTGGAGGCTGATGCAAATACAGCATTTAGAAAGATGTCTGGATGAGTAGAAGAGGAGGAAAGGTTTAGAAGGATAAGGGCCAAGTGGTGACAAATGGGACCAAATTAGGTTGGGATATCTGGTCAGCATGGATGAGTTGAACCGAAGGGTCTGCTTCCATGCTGTATATCTCTTACTCTAGCAGGTTACCAACAGTATAGAAAGTAACACGTCCGAAAAGTAAATTAAAAATTCCATCTCAATGACCATGAACCCAACCCGATTTCAAGGTGGAAAGTCAATTTGTTGTTCTGAAAACAAAGGCAATAAACACGATACAAAACTAGCTTGCTCAGATTTCAACTTAAAACTTAATTCTATTGTCATGAGGTATCCCTCTGAGGCTTCCACAGGGGTACCTATGATTTGAAGCTTCTGCAAGGAGTTGACAGTTTCATCATCCTGGTGGTCCTCCCTTCCACTATCTTTAAAAAAAAATCTAGTTACTTGTGAAAGAGTGCTCTCTAGTATTAAATGCATTGTAAAAGTCAAAAGAGTGCAAAAGGTGAAAGCTGAGAATCATGAATGGCTAGATAAAGTCTTTAAATTCGGAGTACAACATATTTAAAAATTGTCAGAGGTTTACTTGTTAGAAGGCTCGAGATCTTTTACCACATCTTTTGTAAACTTACAGCAATTTAACTGCTTCAACAATTAGTTGAATACTACATCTCTGTAGGAAAACTGATCGTCAACTTACACTACATAGGCCAAGAAGCAATCTCTGCCATTCCTAACTTACTACTGTTTTTAATGCCCCTCCAGGTACCTTAGATCTACGGGTGTTGTGTTGAAATCAGGCAATTTCACTATGGGTAAAGTTTGTGTTATAATCACACCACATGATTCACGTCAGAAATAGTCAGTCAATTCAACAAGTCAGAGAGTCTAAGAGTTTTACAGTACAGAACCAAGTATGTCATGTCGACAATGGTTATCGAGTATTTATCTACCAAGATAGAGTTTTCCAGTATTCTTGTAGCCATGTATACCATGGCAGTTCAAGTGCTCATTTAAATATTTAAATGCTGTGATGGTTCTTACTTCGCCATTTAGGGCTTAGATGCCAATACATCATAGCAAAAATCTCCTCTCAAGATCCTAATCCATATCTTTAATCTACATTCCCTGGTTATTGACTCCACTACTAAAAGAAAAAGGGGTAAGAGTTTATCTACCTAGCCCATGTCCCTTGAAGTTGTATATCTCAAATCAGGTTTCACCCCCTCAACTTCCCTGCTCGAAGGATGCTTTCCAGGTAGCCATTTATTATCTTTAATGGTCAATTTCAGCTTAGGTTCATCCTTAAAGTTTACTTCCACCCCAGTGTCCAAATTTGTCAGTGTACAAAGTTAGATGCACAATACCCATTTCCAACTGGCACGTCAATTTCTGCAATCAAATTCAGCTCAAAAGGTTCAATACTATTAAAAATTGGTTTTCCTTCCTGTTCAGGATATTGTTTGTTTTTGAAAGCCAGCCATTTATCATCAATAAATTTACATATTATGAGCACCCTCCAGTATAGTGTTGCTGCCTTACCTCATGTGGTCCTTAGAAGTGTATTGTGTTGAAGTAGCATCCTAGAGCCCGGTTGCTGCTTCAACTCAGAAAGAAACAAGTCTAGAATACACACACACACACCTCTCCCCGTAACACCTGAAAAAACGTTTTGTCATTGTGGCTTTTTTTGGGGGAGGTGCAAAGAGAGAGAACAGGAACAAAAGAGAATGTGGTCAGCTCATTTACTAGATGATGCAAAATGAAAGGGGCCCTGAAAACAAAACAAAAATGAAGAGTCCTTGATTTTATTATCCTGTATCTCCATAAGAAAGCAAACCCAAGTAGTAGAAACAAATCTCTTCCTCATCATTTCCCCTCCTGAATGACTTCCTCCAATAACTTCAGTTTGGAAGAGGCATTATAAAGCTGGAATTAGTGATGAATCATGTCTCAAAATTATCAGTCTGTAACAAGACAGCAATTGAAAACATGCCAGGAACTTGCTAGATTTCTAAAAAGGATGTTATTTCTTAACACTATCCATGCCTAAGATAATGTTAAAAATGAAAAATAATTCAAACTGTCTTGAAAAATGCTAATAGATAATTGGTAAAACACTTTGCTCATCTCATGTATTAAAAAACTCAAGGTTGAAACAAAAATCATTGATGCACAGTTCAAGAACACAGCATGCTTTACCCCAAAGTACCAAGGCATCACCTTTCAAACAAGGCAAATTTTGCAAAAATAAAATCTGCAAGATCACACGAACTCAAATCCATTGCTGCAACATAATGGATCATAAATAATTTAGTTTGTTACCTGGGAGGTATCAAATCAGTAATTAAGGACGATTTGCAAAAAAAGGTAACTTATGGGAATGATACAAAGAAATTTACTGTCAAAAATATTAATCTAAAAAATAAGTATGCTGCTTTTAGACCATATTTCTTTCAGGTCAAATAGTGATTACAGCACATTCTTAATCTGAAGTGTAGAAAATCAAATTTACGACAATAGAATTACACTCAGTCGTGCACAAGGCATATACAAATATATTTTATTAAACAAACTTTTACAGCTAATACAAATGGTTTACATAAAAGCAAGATTTTCCACACCAAAAACTGAACCAAACCTTGTTAATAGAAATTAATTTTCACTTAATGTTATTACCACAATTTCAAAACTAATCTAAGCTTGCTTCATGTGATAGCTATAAACAGCTTTAGCTACACTCATGTCACATAAATCTTAAAACGTAGCCATAATTTGCCAGATTCGTGCTCCAGAACTACAAATTAAATTCTGCAGTTGACATTTTACCTCATACTCACCAACTCCAATATGATGACAGTTAAGTCCAGATGACAGAAGCATCTTTATAACAATATTAACTATGTAACAATTCCAATATAAATTTGGTTCTAACAGCAGAGGGAGAAAATATTTGTTTGAAGCTGTTTTCAGCTCTCTCAGGTACACCCATTAAAAGTTGACTGAATGCAATAGCACAATGGTGTAGACTCCGGACCCGCAAGATCATGATTGCAATAATTGAACTTCAAAAATTACCACTGCAGTTAAGTTTATTTTGCAGATACTAGCTGAGACTCAGATGTAGTGAAACAATTTGCAACTGATTACTACTGGATTAACAGCAATACTGAAATACTTGCTAAATTGCACAGAGTTAAGTATTGCTGAAAAAGACATTTTATTGAAACCTTTTGCCTTGCATTCAAGACAATTCATAAAAGTACCAATTTAAGGAAAAACCCAGGATTTATAGTGCATGACAGGAGAGTGCTGATTGGTAGAGAAATGACCATGGAGGATGCACTAGTTAACTGGTGGCTGACAACTGCTTGGCTGTACTTAAAATATTAAACCAGACAGGTTGATTGATTTTTTCCTCAGGAACCCTGAGAAATGAACTAGCAAAAAAGTTGTATTGATAGACACTACAATATGAAATCCAAGAGTATAAGCAGACAAGTTTTAGAGTTGCGCAATACTTATCCCAAAATATAATCTGGATTTGCAATTATAAAGAGACGCAGCTTTAAAGGAAAGTCTAATGGGGAAAAAAAATCAAATGAATGACAGTTGAGAGCAACTTTTAAATACAGATCTAATATTCACTATAGGAAAATCATGAAATTGATAGATATCCATAACTGGCCAAAAAGGCAGAAATACCAGGAAATTTGTGACTCGCCTCAGTCAGTCAATCTTGCAAATGCATCTTGCCGCCTTCTCAGATGAATTTCCAAGCAATTACTATAATCTCAAATGAAAAACATTACCTGGCTATATACAATATGAATTACAGACATGCACCGAATCCAATCTAATTCAAGCTGTTCCATTGCATTAAGTATAATCACACATTCAGAAAATTGCAGGTGTTACCAGCTTTATTGATGTAAATCATTTACAATGCCAAAAAGATTTATGCCATGACATGAAATATATCCTCCAGTGTCAAATTACTATTGTTTTATAAAAGGACAGAACTAGACAGTCATGGGAGATCTAATACAGTATTCAATAATAAATATTTCTGTGTGCAAAGGTGACTGTATCCCTCTGGATACAAGTTGCAATTTCAGCACTTTCCTGAGGTTAAAACTCAACAAATGTTGTATACTATCCAACAATTAACAGGGCAGCATTCATTTCTGCTATAATTGTAGGGGCTGAATTATTTCATGTGTAGTCACATTGGGTATCAGGTAGAATTTCATACTTGAGGCAGGCACAAACTGGGCTATTAGGTGGCTTCTGGTTCAGTGTCAGGTATCACCTTGTTATACACTGTAGTCATCTTACGACCTGCTGCACAACTTGCATTATAAGATGCAAAATTGGACATGGACAACAAAAGCAACCACATTAAGTTGTTAAATCTCAGAATAACTAAGCCTAATAGAAAACAGGAATTACATCATACAAGTACACAGACAGGCAAGGTTCAGAGGTATATGGAGAAAGTGAGGTCTGCAGATGCTGGAGATCAGAGCTGGAAATGTGTTGCTGGAAAAGCACAGCCCTGAAGAAGGGCTTATGCCCGAAACGTCGATTCTCCTGTTCCCTGGATGCTGCCTGACCTGCTGCGCTTTTCCAGCAACACATTTCCAGCTCAGAGGTATATGGGCCAAGCCCATGCAAATGGGACTACTGTATTTCAGTTCAGGAAACCTGGTTGGCATGTATGTGTTTTATGAGTATATGCCAACGAATCTCCAAAATTGTTAATGTACATTAGCAGCTACATTGTCTTACCAGGACAGAACCAGTGTACCATATGAAGATTAACACTGCTTTGCTTGGTAGTAGTGGTTAGCACTGCTGCCTCACAGCGCCAGAGACCCGGGTTCAATTCCCGCCTCAGCGACTGTGTGGAGTTTGCACATTCTCATGTCTGCGTGGGTTTCCTCCGGATGCTCTGGTTTCCTCCCACAATCCAAAAATGTGCAGGTTAGGTGAATTGGCCATGCTAAGTTGCCCGTAGTGTTAGGTGAAGGGATAAATGTAGGGGAATGAGTCTGGGTGGGTTGTGCTTCGGCGGGTCGGTGGGGACTTGTTGGGCCGAAGGGCCTGTTTCCACACTAAATAATCTAATCTAATCTAAACCTACATTTTGAAACAGCTGTTTTGGTTACTAATCAGACTGCAGGGCTTTTCATTTTTGTAAAATTCAAATATCCAAGGCTGTGCAATTGCCGGGTGTTGAGTGAATCTGTATCTGACAAGTCTGTTCTAACAGCATGCAAACAACAGTGCACCAATAAAATCTCAAATCATAAGAATTGGAGTAGAATTACGGCATTTGGCTCAGAGTCTGTTCCCCCATTCAATTCTGACTGATAAGAGTTCAGAGATCTATTCTCCTGTCCTCCCCCTATAACCCTTGATCCTTTTACTAATCAGAAACCTATCTACCTATCTGTCTTACATACATACTCGGCCCCCACAGCACGCTGCAACAAGGAGGTCCACAAATTCATCATCCCCGACTGAAGAGATTTCTCCTCAGTTCAGTTCTAAAGGGTTGTTCCTTCATTTGGAGGCTGTGACCTCAGGTCATAGTTTTTTTTTAAAAAGTAAAATTAGAAAATGGAAACTTCTCAATGTTCACTCTATTCAGACCTCTCAGCATTGAGCGCTTCAGTGAGATCACATGTGCAGTTATCCCCACCCCAACCTTCCAAACCTCTTGCAAGTACAGATCCAGAGTCCTCAACCACTCATGACAACCCATTAATCCCAAGGATTGAACAAGCTGTGGCATTTTATTCAGCAGGCCAAGCTACCTCTTGGAAAAATCTAACTGCCACTGCTTTACAACAGGCACAGGTAATATTGAAGACTCACTTAGATTAGTCTAATTAATGGTAATTTGGATATTTCATTGCATTCTATTTTTAAGAAATTTGCATTAATATAAGTTTCATGGCAGCTTTATAATTTAGAAGCTAAAGCCCTTCAATTACATACTTCTCCTTAGACCTTAATCTAAATTTTGCATAACACTGAATGTCCAGTAGAGGTGATAGTTTTGCAAATTAATAGCTCAAACTGAAATGTTGTGTACAGCACACCCTGAATCAATTTCTTCAGTGGCTACCAATTTGGTTTACCAATAGAGACAGAGTATAACATATGTTCAGGAAAGTGAAGATGTGCTTCAACCTAAAGTGTTTTTTTTAATAAAAGAAGCGCAGTCTTAGATAACACTATATTTTTCGCCAAGTGAAAGCAGCAATATTGAAAAAGACAAGAATAAAATACAGAATACAATTCTGTACCATCGGTCTAGTAGACAGTCATTTTTTTAGAATTAAGATTACAAACTGGGAAGACTTCAGAGTGAATTGCTTCTGTTATCTTCTGTTGAGGCACTACAAGCTTCCAAATTGTACTAATGAGGCAACTTTTTGGCGTAGATCAGATTAATAGTGGCAGCAATTTCAAGATTTCCACATGAGATGTGAACATAAAAGCTGCTTTTTCCGAACTTTTATGGTTTGTCCATAAGTCAATTGTCATCAGTTTCATGACATTTTTTTCTAAAGAAAAGAACTGATGTAGAACAGAAAATAAGCAAGCTGTAACTTTTATTCATTAGCAATTCACATTAGTTCATTTATTTTGAACTTTGCAAGAAGAGTTACATTACGGAAAGCAGTTCCATGGAACAAAATCATAGCATTTTCTTCTCTGTGCAAAAGAATCTTAAAGAGCTACTGAAACAATCAAAACTAATCCATCACTTAAAGCTTTTTCAGTGATTGTCAACTGACAAGTTCTAATTAGCATTAATTCTGTTTGTGTTTTTCTTGTAGTATATAAACTTTTGTTAGCCTGCATACATTGGCCTGGTAGTTACTGCCTCTTTTGAAGTTAACAGTATGAACTCTGCACATTTGTCCACAAAACGTTAACTAGAGCACATTATTGTTAAGCCATATATGGTAAACTTGCCAGCAGTACTGGCAAGTAACCTCAGTCAGAGTTGGACAGCACAGAAATAGATTCTTCAATCCAACTCATCTATTTCGACCAGATATTCTAAATTAATCTGGAGCCATTTGCCAGCATTTGCTCCATACCCCTTCCTATTCGTGTACCCATCCAGGTTCTTCTAAATATTGCAATTGGACCAGCCTTCACTACTTCCTTTGGCAGTTCATTCCACACACCACCATTCTCTGTGTGAAAACAATGCCCCTTATAAATCTTTCCCCTTTCACCGTAAACCTTTAGGTTTGGGCTTTGCTACCCTACCTAAGCCTCTCATGATTTTATAAGCTTCTAGAAAGGTGACATCTCAGCCTCCGATGCTCCAGGGAAAATAGCCCCAGCCTATTCAGCCTTCCCCATAGCTCAAAACCTCCCACTATCCTTGCAAATCTTTTCTGAACCCTTTCAAGTTTCACAACATCCTTCCTATAAGCAGGGTTGTCAGAAATGAATACAGTATTCCAAAAGTGGTCTAACCAACGTCCTGTACAGTTGCAACATGATATTCCAACTCCTATACTCAAAAGGTCCCAAATAAGGGCTAATAACCAAAACGTTAGCTTCACCAGCTCCTGATGCTGCCTGGCTTGCTGTGTTCTTTCAGCCTCCTGTTTGTCTACTTTGGATTCCAGCATCTTCATTGTTTTTGGCCCTATACTCAATGCACTATGCAATAAAATCAAGCACACTAAACATCTTTTTCACTATTCAGTCGACCTGAGGCTCCACTTTAAGGAACTACAAACCTGCACCCTAAAGTCTCTTTGTTCAGCAACATTCCACACGATCCTACCATTAAGTGTATACGCCCTGCCCTTATTTGCCTTACCAAAATGTAAAACCTCACACTTATCTAAATTAAACTCCATTTGCCACTCACAATCCATCTGATCAATGATGTAATCTGAGAAAACCTTCACTGTTCACTACACCATCAATTTTGGGTGTCATCTACAAATTACAAGAAAGCAAATTTTAAAAATATTGTAAGCTAGAATTCAGTGTTGAATTTTGGTGTAAACATTAATTACTGTTACCATTGCATTTGCATAATGTTTTGATTTCAGATTACAGTTTTGTAATCAATTCCTAAAATATTTGCCAAGGGTTACAATACCCTGAAATGCTATGAACAAATTTTACAACATTTTTACACTAATGTAGAACTGCCATTGACTAAAGACTCTACGCTATCGCATTAATAGTACACCTGGGCATAACTCAGTAACAGAAACCTATTTGCAACAACCAATAGCAAATTTGGATTTGCAATACTACCATTTTCAATGTCTGATGCACTTAACTGTGATAGAGGACATCTAAAAACTGGCAACTATTTATAATATACTTTTTCTATCTTAATTCTTAAGCTCTGAAATGTTAACTCTTCAACCTATTAGTCTGATTCTATTTTAACTAGATTAATATTTAAAAAAAATAACAAGACTCCAGCCTCATTTAAGTCATTCATTACAAACAAGATTAACCAACCGTTGGGTGCATTTTAATGGCTACCCTTCCAGGTAGCATTGTTTTCTTCGATCATTCTAACAAATTACGCAAAGTCAGATTTCATCGTTTGCGGATATTTTAACTTAGCTATTAGCATTAATCTTACTTAGTCAAGAAAAATCAAGGTCCAGGATTTACTACTTTCCGAAATTCGTATCTCGTGATCAAAAGGAATTCCGATGTAAATGCTCTATCCTCACAAAAGAGATGCAAGGAAAATGATTTTAAGAAAGATGAGGTGTACCGTCCATTCTGCACAATGCACTCATGAAATATACCACCTTGTACGATTCATCCTCCAAAAAAACGTGAACCTCGCAAGCGTGATACTTACAATTTTGAAGGCATTGTTTACTTACCAATTGTGCTTAAGCGCCGCTTAACATGGCGGCAATCTTTCTACTTACCCGTTGGGCGACATTTTATGTATGGACTCACCTAGTATGTAGTCCTGTAACTAAATCCGTCTAAAGTCAGTCTGATCATACTTACCCATCAGGAACCGTATTCTTCTTCACCATGACTTAAAGGAGCCGTTGAAAGTCACTGCAGCAAATAGAAAAATCGCGCTGTTAAATGTTTTAACTTCGATTTTGTTCAGTCAACAGGCACCAAAGACCAGGCCTCGATCCTTTCACACAAAAATCATTTGTGACTGCGCTTAACCTCCGAAGTTCAATATAGTTGGCTCTTTATATCAATTTGTATTTTAATTAGCGAAAAAATGAGATGAAACCTACCCAAGCTTTTTTAATATAGAGTTTGAAGTAATATACAACTACTGCTCCTCATCTACACCTACAACCAACACCCAGCCATAGAAATTTCCAGAATATTAAAATACGCATGTGCGATATGACGCTATAAAATGAATCCTTGCGTAATTTGCGCAAGCGCACTAAGTTGAGGAATCAGAGCAGTGTTTTTATCGTTCCATGGCCATGCATTGTAATTAACGTTGGATAAAATGCACATTTCAGCATGAAAATATGCAGTTCAATTTGTTCAGGTACATCCCTCCCGTAATCGTGGATGAACAGGGTTCAAAATATTGACAACTCATAAAACAAAGTGGAACTTAAAGTATCTTCTGACAGTTGAATAGGTTACATTATATAGAACTTCCTCAGGAGACGGTGAACGCTAATTCATTCAAACGTATCTCTGGGCGGTCGGAAACCTGTTGATCTTCCAGCTAAAGGAGTTGACCCCGACTGAGTGTTGCAGACAGGCACATTCCAAGGTCCAGGACTACTTATTGAGGGACGCACTGAAGCTTGGGGCAGCTGCCGCCAAGGCGCAGTGGGGAAAGATCACCTTGTAACATCTGCCTGCCTAAGAAGAATAGGGGGACCACGCAGTCATTTGGGGTCTGCTGACGCCTCAGCTAAATATATGGACATATGATTGATAAACATACAGACCTGAATATACAAATGATAAATCCTGATCTCTGTATGCAAATGTTTACGTATGTATGGCATGACCAACTGTATAGACCATCAAATTATTTTATGAATAATGTATATTTTTGAAATAAAAAATTAATAGACTTTGTTTTAAAGTATTTACCTAGTATTTGTAATTTGTCGATTTTTTTGCTTTAACTCAACCATTGTATTTACATCTAATTTCTGGGTTTCCTGTGATTTACAACCTGTTGTAATTCGTTACAAACTCACCAGTTTAAAGGGAGCCCAATGAAAATCAGATTTGGAACGATGAGAGAGCTCTTTAAACAGAGCCAAACCTGCAAAATTAAGATTAATTGTAACAAGGAAATATGTGTTGCTGCGGTATGCAAGGATCTACCGGGAACCAGGTGGAGAAAGCTGCCCCCGACAAATTTAGGGTTTGAAGTGATAGGGATAGGGATAGTTTAGGAATAAGATTGCGGTGCCAAGCTATCTCAGATTTTGTATTGATGTTTACACACAAAGAATGCAGAAACCTGTTTGATTTCTGGTAGGCATGGACGGGTTGGACCGAAGGGTCTGTTTCCGTGCTGTACATCCCTATGACTCTTGACGTGATGGCCCCCCCAAACTATTGTGGATGGAATGACTCTGCTAGGATATTCTGAGCCCCCGAGCCAAGAGGCTATCAGCCAAGAACATATGGACAGTCAGAATAGTGTTACTAACAATATTGATGCCACAAAACTAAAAGAGAAAACAACAACTGTCTTAAAAAGACGATTGTATTTTAGGGAAGAAAATTTGTCCTTAACGATTATGGCACACATGGGACTCCAGACCAAAACTGTGGTGGTTGGTTGACTCTTAATTGTTCTCTGAAGTGGCCATGAAGGTACTCTTGTACTAAGGTGTGTCAGCTCAGGCAATGTAGACTCACGTCTTTTAAAGGTTGCCAATCAGCCACAGTGTCTAAATGAGATACTTGTCTATTTTGTAGGAGGAATCCGAACCTCACTGAGGTGGGGGCCACTGTTTCCATGGCGCAAGCAAAGATAAGTAAAAGCTGACAGATCATAAAACTTAAAGCTAAGCGATGTGAATTAATATATCATACCTAGCTTATTCACCCTGCAAAATCCCCTTTGTGGGTTGAGCCAAATTCGGGAGAGATGTGGCAGTCTGGCAATGGACATACCGGCAGAATCATACTTTATAGTCAATTCATCAGTATTCACATCCTTGGATATGTCCTATCACACCAGCATAATAAACTGTACAAATGTGGCGGCACAGCGGTGTACAATCAGGAGATAATTGCCCTTTCAGTGCTCAGCATTGACTAGACTCCGTGAATTGTCGTGGCATCACGTTAAACATAGTCAAGGAAACCTACTGTTACTATCGTCATTAATAATTTACACAGT
Organism: Chiloscyllium plagiosum; assembly: GCF_004010195.1. Classification (NCBI taxonomy): domain Eukaryota; kingdom Metazoa; phylum Chordata; class Chondrichthyes; order Orectolobiformes; family Hemiscylliidae; genus Chiloscyllium; species Chiloscyllium plagiosum. The sequence continues at coordinate 17,264,903 of NC_057731.1, forward strand.
ACTAACCTAATCATCTATATTATACTTGACCAATTAAACAAATATTTGCAGATGCCTTTCTGACCACATTAAGCCAAATTCACTTACATTATCAAAAAAAAGTCAGGGAAAAGCCCGCAAACTAAAGGTATTATTTATCTTTATCCAGTTAGAATATTGAGAGTATTGGTAAGGAGGACAGGATATTTCGTGATTCACATCTGGAGAATTAGTGTGGTAATTCGTATGTGAACATTATTTTCCACTAGTTTTATATATTTACTTAATAACAAATCAGGATATAGGGTGCGTGACATTTGGTGATTCACATCTGGAGGATTAGTGCAATCATTCAAATGAGTTCGTTTTTCGGTTTTGTGCATCTACTGAACAACTTATCAGAAATTGTCTCTGCCATTCAAAGTTGCCATTCTCATTTCTAACGGTTCAGTCAGCTGCAGGCGGTCGGGTGATCGCGTGCTGCTCGCGCGACCACAATGGGGCGCACGAGTAATGTGCCATTTGCCCATCTGTCGCTCGAGCGTGTACCAGCAGCAGCTGGACCGTTAGATGCATTTTGGGTTTACTTTTACCAAGGCTTCAAGCTAGGACGGCTTTGCGGTCTCGCATTCCTTTGGGAGTACGGTATTTTACTCTGTGTATTTCACTCAGTCTATGACTACCGGTTAATTCCTTTTGGTGTTTGAGGTCAGGCGTTGTGTATTTTCATCCTTTACGAGTCGCCGATCAGCCATCCGCGTCTAAATGAAGTGCTCCTCTATTTTGTAGGAGGGATCGCTAAATTTCCGGAATCAGAGAGGGACTGTTTACATAGTCTAAACTGGTAAAACTAGCGTTTTCTTGGTAATCCATCTGTTTTTTGCGCTGTAGTTGTACTATGATTCATCTTCCTGCCCATTCAGTGTGTGGGGAACCACCAGCGCCGTTACTTGGGGATGTTTAAGGTGCTAGGCCACTTAGACATTGCTCTCTAAACGTGGCGGAGCGACTGAGAAGTTGTCAGCTTGGTCTGACAAATGAAACAGTTCATTTTAGAGAATTTTAAGGATTATAATCTGTGAAACTGTCAACTTTGAAGTAATTACCTTTCTAAAAAAAAATCGGTGCTATCGAAAGGATTTTGTAAATTGCTTTCCAACAATTATTGTAGACAAGCCGGAAGCTGGAGGAACACAAGACAGGCAGCATCAGCAGGTGGAGAAGTCGACGCTTCGGGTGTCACCCTTCTTCAGGACCGGAGGTGGGTGTAGGGCGAGCTGCAGATGAAGGGGATGGTGGTGAAGTAGCCTGAAGAACTCAATATCGAGTTCTCCAGTTTCAAACAACCTCCCTTCCCAGTCACGCCCCCTCCCATGTCTCCCTGTCACCAACGTGATTCATTCCTCCCATTGACTGGCCAGGACGTACCCGCTGTTGAAACTTTATTGCTGGAACAGCACAGCAGGTCAGGCAGCATCCAGGGAACAGGAGATTCGACGTTTCGGGCACAGGCATTCCTGAAGAAGGGCCTGTGCCCTGCTGTGCTGTTCCAGCAATAAAGTTTCAACTTTGTGATCCAGCATCTGCAGACCTCACTTTCTCCTCCAGGACGTACCCGCTACCTGTCTTCACCTATCCCCAACGCACCACCCCGCCACCGCCACCCCCTTATGTGCAGCTCCCCCGAGACACACCCCAAGTCCTGAAGAAGGGTTACACCTGAAACGTCAACTTCTACACCTCCTCATGCTGCCTGTCTTGTTGTGTTCTTCCACCTTCCTTCCTGCCTGCATTAGATTCCAGCATCTGCAGGTTTTTTGTCTCTTTCAACAATTTCTGCTCTTGAACCTTTACAGTGGTGATAACTCTGTACAGTCCCAATTTATGTACATACAGTGAGGAAGTGGAAATTAGCTTTACAAAGAAGAAAAATGATCAATATGGGTTTATGCAGTAACTTTAAAAATATATCCTTTAAGATGGGTTTTTATTATCTTTAGGACTCACTGGCATATTGTACTGCCCTGCTATTTCCTGAGTTGTAGCTAACGTACATATGTTTTCTAAAGGTATGCACAGTCCACCAACTTAACTGACTCAGACCAGTTTTATTGTACTAAAGAATTATTATTTAACAAAACTTGTTAGACTCAAGCTAAACCAGTGAATTCTAAATTACTCACTTCTATTTCCTGTTTTCTTAATTCCAGCTCGCTTCCATATCTTTTTCTTCTATCTCTAGTTTCTTCTTTCTCTCCTCAAAGTCCAGCTGCTTCAACTATAACTGAATATCTCCCCATGCTAACGTTTCACTATCTGAAGTACTAGACTCTTTTGCATTTCCCGAGTGTTGCTGAACAATAAGACCTCTGACTGCAGGTTCATAGTTCCGTGAAAGCAGAGTCACAGGTAGACAGGATAATGAAGGTATTTGGCATGATTGCCTTTATTGTTTAGTGAATTGGTCAGTAAAGGAGTTGGGAGGTCATGTTGTGGTTGTACAGGACATTGGTTAGGCTATTATTGGAATACTGCATTCAATTCTAGTCTCCCTGCTTTAGGAATGATGTTGGGAAATTTGAAAGGGTTCAGAAGATTTACAAGGATGTTGCCAGAGTTGAAGGGTTTGGGCTACAGAGACAGATTGAATAGACTGTGGCTGTTTTCCCTGGAGCGTCCAAGGCTGAGGGGTGACCTTATAGAAGTTTATCAAATCACGAGAGGCATAGATAAGGTGAATAGCTAAGGTCTGTTCCCTGGGGTAGGGTAGTCCAAAGCTAGAGGGCATAGGTTTATGATGAGAGGGAAAGATTTAAAAGGTACCGAAGGGGCACCTTTTCACACAGAGGGTGGTACATGTATGGAGTGAGCTGCCAGAAGTGGCAAAGGCTAGTACAATTACAACATGTAAAAGGCATCGGGATTGGTATATGAAAAGGAAGAGTTGAGGCAGATATGGGCCAAATGCTGTCAAATGGGACTAAATTAATTTAGGATATTGGCATGGACGAGTTGGGTGGAATAGTCTATTTCCATGAATCTATGACTCAAAGTGCTTTGCTCGTCCCTCAATTATCACCTCTACTTTTTAAGCTGTCATTAGAATGTAAGAAATAGAAACAGGAGTAGACCATTTGGCCCATTGAGCCTGCTCCACTATTTAATAAGATCAAGGCTAATCTCCTAGTTGACTCAGCTGCACTTACCCACCTGCTCACCAGAACCCTTAATTCCTTTACTGGTCAAAAATCCATCTATCTTTGCCTTAAAACATTCAACAAGGTGGCCTCAGCTGTTTCACTGGGCAGGGAATTCCACAGACTCAGAACCCTTTGGATGAAGAAGTTCCTCCTCAACTCAGTCCTAAAGCTATGCCCCCTGGTTCTAGTTTCACCCACCAGTGGAAACAATCTCCTTGATTCTATTGTATTATTCTCTTCAAATTTTACATTTTCTATAAGATCCCCCATCCCCATTCTAAATTTCAATGAGTATAGTCCCAGTCTACTCAGTGTCTCCTCATAAGCCAATCTTCTCAACTCTGGAGAAAGCTAATACAATACCCATAATGCTGTGCACCTTTACCTTATGCAGCAGCCTTTCGTGCAGCACCCTGTCGGATGCCTTCTGAAAATCCAGATACACCAAATCCACTGGTTCCCTGTTGTTCACTGCTCTCAATGTGTTCAAAGAATTCCAGTAAATTAGTTAAACATGACCTGCCCTACGTGAACCCATGCTACATCTGCTCCATGAGACTATTTCTATCCTGATGTCTCACTATTTCTTCCTTGATTATTGATTCAAGCATGTACCCCACTTGATGTTAAGCTAATGGGCTTATATTAGTTTCCCCACCATCTATTTGATACTCTGGGATGCATTCCATCAGGAGACTTGTCTAACTTTAGCCCAAATAGCTTACCCAACACAGCTTCTTTAGTGATTATGATAATTTCTAGTTCCTCAACTGCCAAAGCCTCCTTGTCATCAATTACTGGCAAGTTATTTGTGTCTTCTGCTGTGAAGATGAACACACAATACCTGTTCAACACCTTGGCCATTTCCTCATTTCCCATTATTGAATCCCTCTTCTCATCCTCCAAATGAGGAATGTTTACCTTAACCACTTTTACAAATATATAAAATTTTTTAAAAAACTTTTACTATCTCAGAGTCATAGAGATGTACAGCACAGAGACACACCCATCAGTCCAACCTGTCCATGCTGACCAGATGTCCTAACCCAATCTAGTCTCACCTGCCATCACCCGACCCATATCCCTCCAAACCCTTCCTATTCATATACCCATCCAAATGCCTTTTAAATGTTGCAATTGTACTAGCCTCCACCACTTCCTCTGGCAGCTCAATTCATACACTTACCACCCTCTGCATGAAAACGTTGCCCCTTTATGTCCCTTTTATATCTTTCCCTTCTCACCCTAAACCTATGCCCTCTAGTTCTGGACTCCCCTACCCCAGGGAAAAGACTTTGCCTATTTACCCTATCCATGCCGCTCATGATTTTATAAACGTCTATAAAGATCACCCCTCAGCCTCTGATGGTCCAGAGAAAACAGCCCCAGCCTGTTCAGCCTCTCCCTACAGCTCAAATCCTCCAACCCTGGCAACATCCTTGTAAACCTTTTCTGAACCCTTTCAAGTTTCACAACATCTTTGCAACAAGAAGGAGACCAGAATTGCACGCAATATTCCAACAGTGGCCTAACCAACGTCCTGTACAGCCGCAACATGACCTCAACTCCTGTACTCAATACTCAGACCAATAAAGCAAGGTAATATGGATTATGAGAGTAAACTAATTTAGAATATAAAATCAGAGGACAGGAAAAATTTCTAGCTGTAACAGGTTGCTCCTATTTTGAGGTATTGTAGTTAGTCACAAAAAAACACATCCAGAAACTCTAGCCACTCTCCCCAGCATCAAAGACATCTCAGAAATGACTGCCAGACTACTCAGACCCCTTGGCATCATGGTAGCCCACTAATTAGCTAAAACAGCAGCTAATGAACTTGAAAGACCCTATACAGACAATGAGCTAAACTAACATCTTTTACAAAATACCGTACAAGGGCTATAACAAACACTACATTGGACAAACGGGCAGAAAACTAGCCACCAGGATACATGAACACCAACTAGCCGCAAAAAGACATGACCCTCTCTCACAAGTATCCTCATATATGGATGAGGAAGGATACCACTTCAACTGGGACAATACATCCATCCTAGGACACGCATGAGAATTCATAGAAGCATAGCATTCCAACCGGAACTCTATCAACAAACACATTGAGTTAGACTCCATCTACCACACCTGGAGAAAAGGAACAGGAAGTGACTTCACCACAGGAAATGATATCACCAACCCAAAGAACCCCAAACATATAAAGAGAAAGCAGACTTTTCAGCATTGCTTTGTATGAGGTCTATTGAAGATGTTCGAGGAGAAAGTGAGGACTGCAGATGCTGGAGATCAGAGCACAGGAAATGATATCACCAATCCAAAGAACCCCAAACATATAAAGAGAAAGCAGGACTTTTCAGCATTGCTTTGTATGAGGTCTATTGAAGATGTTCGAGGAGAAAGTGAGGACTGCAGATGCTGGAGATCAGAGCTGAAAATGTGTTGCTGGAAAAGCGCAGCAGGTCAGGCAGCATCCAAGGAGCAGGAGAATCGACGTTTCGGGCATAAGCCCTTCTTCAGGAATCTGAAAGTTAACCCCACTCATGTGGCTGTCACTTGGTCCGAGTATATGTATGTTTACGATTTCAGAAATTCTTCAAAAATCACATTGGCAATCACAATCCATCCAAAGGACTCCTCTAGCTCTCATATACATACCTTTTGTATCTCCACCCCAGACGTAAACATGTCTGGCTCTTGCTTGAAAGAATTCTGTGAAGTGGCAATCATCATGCTGACAGGCAGCCTTTTCTAGTGGGCAAAAGTGAGGACTGCAGATGCTAGAGATCAGAGTCGAGACTGTGGTGTTGGAAAAGCATAACATTTCAGGCAGCATCCGAGGAGGAGGAGAATCAACATTTTGGGCATTCCTGATGAAGGGCTTTTGCCTGATACAGCTTTTTCTAGTGGTCTGTTATTATCTGGGAAAGGAAACATCTCTTGACATCTAACATAGTTCTGTCATTAAGCTACTGAAAATTTAATCCTTGGCCTGAACTAAATGGTATTATATTGAGCCAAATGTTTCATGTGAATTAGCACTGAGAATGACAGAAGTCCTACCATCTTTCAAGTTATGAGGTATGTAATAGTGTCTCAAGTCTCATTTTCATCCAATATTGTTTATATATTAGGATCTAGTGATCCAAGTCTTGAGCTGAGGGCTGACACCCATGAAACATGCATTTGGATGTTGATTGGTTCAGTATCTGAGCCATTACAAGTGAACATTGTACAATCATCTGTGAACCTCCCCACTCCTTATGAGACAGGAATTGTTATTGATGAAGCAGCTGAAGATGATTAATTCTAGGACACAGGGTAGTGAGGCATTTTATGGAAAACTTATCACTGGCACATATCCTACTTTTTATTGTTTCTTATTATTTGGTGGATACACAATAATGGTAAACTGGGGAATGTGATGTAACATTCATATGAGGTTTCTGTAAATCTATTGCTTCAACTGTTACCCAATATTTTGTTATAAACTGGAAGAATAATCATTGAAATTGCCTCCTAACATTGATACACTCAGGCTATACCTCTTGGTTTGAAGTTGTTTAGTTCAAGTATCTGAAATGAATTAGACTGTGCAAAACCATTTCCAATTAAACATGCATTGCTTAAAATCAAACTCCTTTGTTTTAATTCATAATTCAAGTTCCTATTCAAAACAAGCTCTTTGAAGTGAAGCTACTTAATTCAAGTTCATCCAGGTTCAGGCAGCTCCAGAGCAGCTGACCTTCCTGGGATATCCACAGTCCCTTCACGGAAAGAGAGTGTAGTGCTGGAAAAGCACAGCAGGTCAGGCAGCATCTGAGGAACAGGAGAATCAACATTTCGGGCATAAGACCTTCATCAGAAATGAGGCTTATGGGTTGGGCTGAGAGATAAATGGGAAGGGGGTGGGGTTGGGGGGGAGGTAGCTGGGAAAGTGATAGGTGGATGAAGGTGAGGGAGAGGGTGATAGGTCAGAGCGGGGATGGATCCGGAGGGCAGTATTAAGATGGAGGCTTGGGGACAGGGGTAATGTGGGGGGAGGGGAAACAAAGAAGCTGTTGAAATCCACATTTATCCCCTGTGGTTGCAGGGTACCAAGGCAGAGTATGAGGCATTCCTTCTCCAGGTGTTGGGTGCAACGGTTTGGCGGTGGAGGAGGCCCATGACCTTGATGGAGTGGGAGGGAGAGTTGAAGTGTTCAGCCACAGGGCTGGTGTCCCAGAAATATTCTCTGAAACGACCCACAAGAAGGCATCCTGTTTCCCCAATGTAGAGGAGACCACACCAGATGCAGCAGATGATATGGTAGAGGTACAGATAAATTTCTGATGGATGTGGAAGGATGTTGAAACTTTATTGCTGGAACAGCGCAGCAGGTCAGGCAGCATCCAGGGAACAGGAGATTCGA